>NC_084823.1:56542120-56851417 GCF_958449725.1 Rosa rugosa
TTCAAGTGGAGGAGACTGATGTAGGACGAGATTTTAGCCGATTTCAACCAAAAATCTTGAAAAGAAAGAAGCGTCTTCATATTAAGAAGAATAATTTGAATATTGGAAATTGGTATTCAAATAAGCTTCTTAATGATGGAATTAATCATAAATTACTATTTTGGATATATCGGGATTCTCGAACAAAATCTTGGTTGAGATTCCAATTATATATTTGCGTAATATTCTTTAGTATCTCGGATTCTATTTCTAATCTTTAATTAGGTTTTCTAGTTTTAGTCTATAATAAATTATTCTTTTTGTTTTCTAGTTGTATTAGGTTTATGCTATGTGCCCTATATATAAGGCACCTCTTAGATTGTAATTTTCATTCAAGTTATCAATAAAAAAACCAAATATTAGAGAAGTTTCTCTATGTTTCTTACGGCTGTGCCCGTAATTGCTAGTGGATTCTAGTTCATCTCATATGGCTTTCAACGCTTGACGGAGCCTCTTACTGTCGTGTTCATGCTTCCCGCATCACCCTTCGCCTTCAAGTTTGAAGGTCGGACATGTTCCCTACATTGTCTGCCTTGGAAGAGCTAATAGCCTAATATCCCCTAATCTCTTAAAAAAAAAACCATGACATCAATAGAAAACTTGAGACCTTGACTTTGGAAGGCTACAGTTCCTAAACATTTCGATATCAATATTAATTTCAAGATAGAAGACTTGAACCTTGACTTCAATAGATGACTTGAGACCTTGACTTTGGAAGACTATAGTTCCTAAATCAATAGGAATATGGACGTAAAAATTCACAGGAACTTAGACATACATGTCTCACATATGCTTGAGAAACAGTTTTTAATTTAGTGCGATGTAGCTTCGACAATGGCTAACCAAGTACGTCAATATCAGAATCAGCTTACAGTAGAATCTGCATAGTAGAACACTAAAATTGCAAGCCTATAGTTTTCTACTCATATTTAATTGGAATGTGAAATTTTTATGGAAGAAGGAAAAATGTGTCTAGTTTCTGTTCTAGGTTGCTGCACCCTTTCTAATCTTCTGGATTTGGAGAATGACTAAATACTAGTTACTCCATGTACTTTGCTTCCTAAAACAATTTAGTTTGTCACTTTCTAAAATTTAAGAGATTACTCCTTGTTCTCCCAATTTCTCACATAATATGTCCAAAATGTCTATTATACCCCTCACTTCCTCATTTTTTAATGAAAATTTTCCTCTCTTTTTAAATTTTTTTTTTGCTTACTTCTTCTCTCTCTCTCTCTCTCTCTCTCTCTCTCTCTCTCTCTCTCTCTCTCTCTCTCTCTCTCTCTCTCTCTCTCTCTTGAGAGAGAGAGAGCGCTCAGTGATGGAATAGGTAAGGTAAGTAGAAAAAATGATGAAGTGGTGTTAGCTCAGTGGTTAGAGCGCTCACTACCTAGGATCCAGGTCCTGGAATCGAGTCACCACAGAGGTAGGAGTGAAATCCTTTGATCCTCTTTATAAGGAAAAAAAAAAAAAAGGTAAGTAGAAAAAATAAAATAAAAAGAGAAAAAAAAAAGAAATTAAAAAAAAAAAGGAGGAAGTGATAGATATAATAGAGTGTGAGGGAATGAACTATTTTAAAAAGCAAAGTACATGAAGTAACTAGTATTTAGTCATTTCGATAAATAGTTTGAGTGACTATAGATTTGCAACAGTTTGTAGAATAGTTTAGCAACTTTGACAAGCTACCATTTTTAACTCAATGGAAATTGAGTCGCCTACTACGTATGGATGGAAATCTCTCCTAGTGTACCTATCATTTTAAGTGGAAACACTCCATACGATTCTCTAGTTGTGAGCATTTGAAAAGAGAATGGTGAATGTTGAATTTTTTTTTTTTTGATCAAATAAACAACTCAAATGCTACAACTAGTCTTTCGTGAGTCGAACTCACAGCCTCCCACTTACGAAGGGGAGACTATGCCACTAGACCAAATGGTACTGGGCAATGTTGAAATTTTTTTATCTCATTATTATTATTATTATTTTTTAAATGGATCTCATTGTTTCTTGTCTAGCCCCATCCTCGTTTCGTGTGCCTGGAGACCATTTGGACACCCTTGACGAATGACGATCAGGAAAGAACCAGAAAAGGGTATGTCAATTTAGGCTAGGTTATGACTGGCATTAGAATAAGTAGATATTGGGCTGCAATATTTGCAGATATAAAGATCAGAGCTAGCTTGGGCAATGTAGATACCATATTCAGCAATACTCTGGATTTTCATTATATAGAAATAACACTTTACAAATGACAACCATACATACTACTCATGATAGACCACAACACCAGGAGACTGAAAATGCTGACATCCAACAAGAACCACCTTATATAAGAACTAATAGCTATTAAAACTTAAGTACGTAGCATAGCACATATTAATATAAGCAAATTAATAAACTCTCTGTAATCCCTATCCATGGTACTAATGAAGCATTATCCATGTATATGACACAGAGATAAATTATATATATCTCAGGCTCTAGCTGCACCTGGGGAAGGGAGTGCCACAAGTCCTAGCAACTCTCCGAGCATTCGGGGTGTTAACGAATTTCTTGAGGTTGGGGTTGTTGAGGTACTGGCAGAGACAAGGCTTCTGCTCCTTGATTTTGGTGCAGCATAGATTTGATGGTGGAGTATTAGAGCTTATTGCACTTGCACAGGAGCTCAGCTCTACTGGGCTGCAAGTCACAGCTGCCATGGACACCTCTGCTGTGGCCAGCATCACCACAACCACAGTGCATAATGCAATTGCGACATATGATGCCTTCATTTTCAGTGTTACAATGTCAAACCTCAAAGAAAGAG
The DNA here is from genome assembly GCF_958449725.1 of Rosa rugosa. Classification (NCBI taxonomy): domain Eukaryota; kingdom Viridiplantae; phylum Streptophyta; class Magnoliopsida; order Rosales; family Rosaceae; genus Rosa; species Rosa rugosa. The sequence continues at coordinate 56,544,963 of NC_084823.1, forward strand.
AGAATGAGATAGTGTTAAGTGGGTAGTGAGTGTGCTGAGTGATGCGTTTGCCTTGGGTGCCCTCCCAATTTATAGAAGAGGAAATATAGTAGAATAACATGTCACCACCCTTTTTTTAATTTTTTATTTTTTTCAACTTTTCAAGTTACCCTAGAGTTGTTTTTCTAGGTAATAGCTACCCAAGAATTGGTTTTGGTCAATTCGATTATACTAGAATCAAAGGCCAGCTAGCCCCATTGCCATTCTTACCAGTTGATTGGAATGCACCTGTTCTTGAGATGACTTTTTAACCCAATATACGTTCAAGCACTCAAGCAAAGCTTAAAAATTAAATTGACTCTAAAATACTATTTTTGAGAATAATGTTAATCGGAATTTTCATGTTAATCACCATTTTTGACTCAATATATGCTATGTTTTACCTTATAGAGTTATAGATAATCTTAACTAACAAATATCTACTAGAAAAATAAATCATGGTTAAGGTGCACAGTGTATTAATTCATGGACTCTGAATTTCTGTTATTAGTGGCTTCACTATTGACGCACACAATTTTGGGAGCATAATTTAATTAGGACCGCACGGCGCACACTCAATGTATGGCTGGTCAATGATGTGCATTTATAAGGGTTACATAAGGTGTTTGAAAATATTCACAATAAAAATTCTTTTTTGCACCGGCAATGCATGTGATCCAACACCTAAACACCTAAAAGCGATTTCAGTTCTTGATCAACTTTTCACCAAATTAATGTTATCCGGCTGTTTATTTCTGATAATGCAAGTGTATGTCGGTACTCTAAATCCCTTCCGATCTTACATGAAAAATAAAGTTCTCATTAGCTAGTTTTTCATTGGACACTCTTACCTAAATTATGCTACAGCTTTGGAGCCCCTCATCACTTATCATGGTGACTGTCCTTTAGTGGAGCTCATCTTTGGAATATTTTCGTAGTGGTTTCTCAAGAAGGCCTTGCCTACTCTAATATCCTTCTCACCCTATTTGCAACAATATAGAATCTGAGGCAATGTCTTCTGAAAAATTATAAGACTAAATTCAGTTTGCCCCCTTAAACTTTGGGACAAACATCAGTTTGGTCTATGATCTTTTTTTTTTAATCATGATAGTCCCTGCACTTCCAATTTCCATCACCTGAGTCCAAATTTCAAATTTAACTCCGAACATGATGTCATACGGTGAGTTGGCACCGACAGTATGACCTACATGAAAGGTAAAATAGACATTTAACAATAAAAAAAAAACAAAAAATAAAAAAAAAACGCAGAACAATAAACCTGCACCTCTCTCTCTCTCTCTCCCCCCCCCCTCGAATCTTCGACTCACTCTCTCAGAAATGGCAGTGGCCTCTACATCTCTTGTTTCCCAACTCTCTGGCCCTAAATACTTGAGCACCTCCTCCACTTATATCTTCACCATTTTCATCCCGAGTTTCCCAATTTCACCTCCATTTCCTCCTCCACTAAGCATTTTTCAAAACAAACACAGAGATAAAGCTCGAGTCTTTATTAAGATTCGATAGAAGTGATGGATGAGATACAACCACCGGAGATCAACGACGGGCAATTCATGATGGGTTCATCAGAGACGATGGGGGCGAAGCTGCAACGGAGGCCCAACGTCTGATTGGGCGAGATCAGAGGAGACCATCCGTACGATTCGAACTCGCTGTGGGCAACTAAGCAGTGGAGGCTGCCTCCGATAGACCACCACCAACCTCAGCCCCTCCGCCATTTCCACCACCCCAGAAGCTCACAAACACCAGGTGAGCAATTAGTTACGGTCCGATCCAAAGATGTAGACTTCACCGGTTATGCAAACAAGACTTGATCCCCCTTGTAATTGCCACCTCTATGCTCATCTTCACACACTTTTCGTCCTCCGAAATCCAATTCAAATTTCTAATTTTCAATGAAACCCAGATACCTAGGTACCCAACGAAATCCAATCGATCCTGAGCTTCGTGGTGTTGCCGACCTCGAACGACTGGACGCCAGAGATGATGCCGATAGATTCCCAGCCAATAGCGCCGATGAGGTAGGTCCAGTGTTGAAGGTGAGCTTCTCGTCCCGGGAGCAGCGCTGGCGGCGGGACTCCTCGACAAAGGAACTCCGGCGAGGTGGGGAGCTGGCCGGTAAAGGTTTTGAATTGAATCTTAGAGATCCTGCAACAAGCTATAGAGGCGGGTCGGGATCGGATCGGAGTTATTGTGGTCGTGATCTGAGGGGGAAGTCGACATGGTGGAGGTGAAGAGAGAGAAAGGGTTGAGAGAGAGAGAGAGAGGAGCTCTCGGGTTTTAGGAAGAGAGACGAGGAAAAGAGGTTTAAGGGTAGTTTGGACATTTCGTCCAAACTGAGGGTTGAAGTCTGAATAGTGGGTCATGCTTGTCGGTGCCAACTCACCGTATGACGTCATGTTCGGAGTTAAATTTGAAATTTAGACTCGGGTGATGGAAATTGGAAGTGCAGGGACCATCATGATTAAAAAAAAAGATCATGGACTAAACTGATGTTTGCCCCAAAGTTTAAGGGGGCAAACTAAATTTAGTCCAAAATTATATGTAGAAAGTGGACCGTACATCCCACATTTCAAAGCCTAACCTGCATTGAGTAGACTTATACCCACTAGTTAAGAAAACAATTCATTTTCTTGATTGCTATTTGTAAAAGTATAGCGCATGCTCGCACTTTAAACCATCGATCACTTCGTGCCTTTCGGTGATAATCGATTTGTGCAATTTTGGCCATTTTTATCATATGGAGCTCACATGCTTTCATCATTGTTTTGATCCTGCACTCGGAATTTCTGTGTAATCATGGTTTTAATCACTAATCATCATCATTTCCCTTGTTATCCGTAGTGCAAAATACGTAACTTTCCCTATCTAGATCTCTCTAGATCACATTTCGGTTCTAAATTGCAATTGTACGTAACAAAAGTGGCTAATTCGAAGTTAGTGACTAGTTTATTGAGTGATATATTTTTCTCCATCATAGTAGATAAACCTCTAAATTCAAATTCTTAGCTTCAAAAAATATACTTCACGAAGTTCATTTGACATAAATAAATGATAAATTTGGTACATGACACCTCAAATTTGATTAGTCATCACACATGACAAAGACTAAAGATGTGAAAGCATGTTTTTTCTTTGCTCTTTTACCTTAATAGGCGCTCGTCTCTTTTCAAGTAATTTTACAGTTACAGTACCCATAATTCATTTATTTTGCTTATGTAATTATGTTACAGAATGCATAGTGATGGTGATTATCGGAGTGTTTTACAGTGCTCTAAAGTATTGAAATTCTTATATTCAGTTATTGTGTAGGGTATACCTCAAATAATAATTAATATAATAATTCTTAACTCTGAAATTTCAATATTCCTGATATAATTATAAATGTCTTCATTGAACTGGAAGAACTTAATTTAACCAAAAAAAAAAAAAAACTGGAAGACCTTACGGAAATTGGCGTGATACATGAATCATTATTAGTCTATTTGTGCTGCGTTAAGTGGCCCATTGAAGGTCAAATTTCGAGTGCTTGATATGATTGTGTGGGTCTTTGATATCATGGTAAATTCACTAGTTAATTGTCATGCTCATCTAATCAGTAGTGTTAATTATTGCCCACTTCAGTCAAGATTGTCCTTTATATGCAAAACTTGACAATGATAAGCTCACCATCATCACTTCCACAAAACACGTAGAAGCGCCTTTTAGAGTTTGCAGAAAGAAAAATGTAAGCCAATGGAGGGAAAAGAGTTTCAAAACATTTATCATGCATAAAAACTAAAACTTATATCATGTTCCAAAGCATTTTATAAGATCAACGAAGTGGTATCATCTTTGTTAAACTTTAGAATACAACAATATGATATAGAATCGAAATCATTTCTCTCCATTTTCTCTATTTAGATCAGATTTGGTTTGGTTAGAATGTAATTAAAGATCTCCTTGCCTAGATTTGAAATGAATCGAACATAGATTAGTGTACCAACTTTTGTTGGGTGAAGCATGCTCGTGTCATTATACCTATTGGGCAATGTGACTGAGAAAAGAGGTTGATTAGCTTCAGGCATGCATTTTGCGGCATGCATGCTTTCAGAAAGAAGGGTGTCCCCAAGAATAAAGCGAGCTCACTGTCTATCAATCATTCACAAAATATAAGGCAATGTGACCAGCTTTCAATGACTTCTCACTGAGACTGTAACACACCGATTTTTGATGAACTTGTAACGTGGGTGCCAACTGGCAAGAGAGGAGTGAGATGACCTCAAGAAATTCGTCGGCAATGCCAGATACTGTCGACGAAATTTGTGCAGCATAGCCTTTTTTCGAGAGGTTTTTAACGACAACACTCTCATCTGCAAAGGTGTACTTGCATATGGAAGTTGATCCAATCTTCATATCACTTTGACTAGCTTCTACTCTTTCTTCACTTTAAAATTATTCATCAGTAAAGGCCAAATGTGAAAATGAGGGAAATATATTCAATTTCCAAATGGCATCATTCTCCATCAAAGTTTGATTGGATATAGTTAATTGGGTTGCTGTATATATTGAGAGCCAAAACGGTGGAGGCAATGTTAGTCAAAACTCGATCATTCATTTTTCAACTGGTTATTCCTTTCTATGTGTACCTGAAGTCAAAAACTCTGTACGTAGTGCTCCTACAATCATTAATATTCTTGAAGAAATACTTTCCAACTATCAATAATCAATCAAGCAACCATCGAGTTCATTCTCCTCGATCTCGAGATTCCCAAATCAAATGTATCTGCATCTCTTTTGCATTGGAATGAATACAAGCCAGGGTTTGCCTAACATAAATTACTAGGCTGATGAGCCAAGCAGTTCTTGCAATGTGTGGAAATGTGCTGCAATTCTGAATGCCATATAATATTATCTACGAATCTAAATGTTTGACCTCAAAATACATTAATCTCAGCAGACGTCCTTCTACTGTCTCTTAAATTGGAGCTCTTGCCGTCTTATTGAACATGAAACATAGCCGCCACCAAACAATAGGATTTGAAAAGCTCTGCTGCTCTAGCGTCCATGTCATAAGTATCACAATGCATTCTTATATGCAGTGGAGAGTTGAAACTGTTCTCCAAACAATCAGAATCTTCGTATCTGCAGATACCTCTGCATCGTTAGAATAACAACAATCTCTTAGTTGCATTTATAATAACAAGTAAATAGTTCCAACTTCCAAGACAATGCAATGAATGCATTTTTGGCACCAAGGAATCTTATGTCTCACGAGAAGAGGAGCATAAGTTAGCTGTAAGCACTTGGAGTGAAATGTTCTATAAAGGAGTGCAGCACTTAACCATAAGGCATTGAGATTATGACTATCCCTAACAACCAGTCAGCCACGACATTTACTAGCACTTTTATGGTATTACAGTATTACTGGTACCGCAAGAGAATTGGAAATCAAATAGATGTGAAGCTTATGACTTACCAAGCAAGGTTGTCCCAGTGGAGAAATCCACCATGGCCTCTAGCGTTGTTGAACTTATAAACAGCACCAGAAACTAGCCGAAAGAATAAATAACATAATTTAAAGCACAATTATTATAAAAATAATAATGACAAATTGCATTGAAGTTTCATTATAAAAACAAAAACTCCTTCGAACAGAGTGTAAAGTTTATGTAGAAATCAAAATACCTTCATAACCCTCCAGAACTGGATCTTCTGACAGCAATAGGGGTGTATCTAGATCAATAAACCTGCAAGGAATATATTGATACTTACTCATGGATTTTGAAAACTATAAAGCTAATTAAAAACTTCAAGGAATTTCAAAAACCTGTAGGACACAAACAATTTTCTTCATAGAAACAAGGGTCATACTTACTTAAAACACCCAAGGCCAGCAGCAAGGTGGCCAGAAAAGCCCATGGCAAGTCTAGTCTCAACCATACCACCAATCATCAAATCCAATCCCGATGCTCTTGCAACCTCAATGATTTCAAGGGCCCCAACAACCCCAACTTTAGTAAGTTTAATGTTAATGACATTAGCAAGATTTTCTTCTGCTATTTTCTTAACATCTACTATACTTCGACAGCTCTCATCAGCTGCAACTGATACTCCATATCTTTCTCTAGCAATACGAGTAACATATCCAAGGCCTTCCCAATCATCTCTATGAACTGGTTGTTCAAAGAGAACTGGACTCACTCCCACCTCTGGTAAAAAGAAAAGGAAGAATTTTTATTTATTATGTTATTTGGAAAAGCAACTCTCTATCTTGAGTTATACAGAGCACATATGCTAAATGGCAACTGGTGTTTTTGATTGTATCATTTACCATATAATTTCTCAAGAACTTGGATAGCTTCATTGGAGCTATATCCTTCGTTAGCATCCAAGATAAAAGAGCAATCAGGGTGGACTGCTCTTATAGCTTGAAGGACTTCTATGTCTGAATTTAGATTATTTCCCACCTTAAGCTTTAAAGTTTTAAATCCTTCTTTGCAATACTTTGAAGCCAGTTTGGCAGCTTCAGCTGCAGGAACTATCGGAATCTGCATATATAAAATTCAGTCTATAATTACTCGTGTCTTTTGTACCGCAGACCATACTATTTGGATGTCATAGCTGTTTATAAATTGACAAGAACCACTGCCAATTCAACTTCACCCTACATCTCCTACAGAACAGTGATATAATGAAGACGAATATGGGCAATCAAATAAATGAATTACTTTTACTCAAGATTAATTGAAGAAGAACTTAACCGTTATATCAGTGGTTATGGTATTTGAAGCTCCACCAAACAGTCTCCACAACGGGACACCAATACTTGTAGCAACTGCGTCAATTACAGCCATCTCGACTCCTGCCCTAACCTTCAATATCAAGTACACAGTTCAAGACTTCATAATGATTTAAGATCCTATAAAAATGAAGATATCAATTAACACTTTAACAGTTATAATCAGGTGCTGCTGATTTGCAACAGTAGTTCTCTTATGATTCAAGTCATACGGGATTGTGTTAATTCAGTGAACTCATTATAGTCTTGTAAAAGTTTGTAACAACAAAGGCAGTGATCGATAAGGATACACGGGATCAGGAGCATCAGAGGCATTGGTCAGCATAACTATAGTGACCATAATGTGTAGTGTAGCTTTGCCTTTCCTTGTAAAATTAAAAAATAACATCACAGGAATCATATACCCTTCAAAAGCATCCAATCTTCTAATAAAGCAAGAAAATTTCTGCAGAAGAGATCCACAAAAGCCATTTCTACCACAAGAACTGAATCAATTAAATAAACTATATTTTGCTGCACATTTTTCATATCAGTAAGATTCTCAACCTAGGCAAACCAAGACAAAGCCAATTAAAGGATGGTTCTCAACTAATTCCTAAAGTTGCTCACAAAGGACACTGAACTCAACTGGTCCTCAATTTCAATACTCTCACCAACTCAATTATTCTTCCTACCTATTCTCAGCAAACAAACACATATTTCAAATGCAACTAAACTCTTTACCAATAATAGAAACTGCCATCCAAACAAAACATCCATTTTGTTCCCAATACCACTAAACCAAGCACTCATCAATCAAGAGTTCAGAACACAACTTTCATACATCAAACACCAACATATAAACAAAGCAACCAGATCTTGGTACTCACAGAAGCAAACTCATATCCAGGGAGAAGCACACCAATCTCTCCCAAAACCGAACTCAAAGTCATCCCATTATTCCTGAGCAGGAACTCACAAGCCTCCTTGGCCTTGACCATAGCGGTGTGCTGATCCTCTGCAGTCACATGAGGCAAGATTGGAGCTTCACCCCACCCCACACACCCATTTCTCAACTCAACTCTGATCGCAACATTCTCAACACGTTCAAGCCTCGAAGTCGCAATCGTAAAAGGAGCAATCAGAGGCACATTCAGAGGCCTGTTCTCTGCTCTCTGAACGTTGACTGTGAAAGTCTCGAGTAAATTACTGAACCCAAATGTGGTGGGGGTGGCCAGAGCCATTCTTGAACTGGGTCTCAGTCTTTTTGAGCTCTGAGTTGAACTGACAGTAGAACAAAGGATCAGGGAGTTGAGAGAGAACCCAATTGAGGTCATTTGGTTGGGTTTTGGTAGACTCCGATTGGATTGGAAGTAATGCTCTGTTGGTCTTCTTGTTGTATGTGTAATTGTGTAGAGATTTAGCAGAAGAGGGGTATACGATCGGTACCATTTTTTTAAATGCAAACGTTAATATTCTGACAACTGTTTGTCCTTTGTGTCTCTTCTCCTGGTGGGTTCTGCTTTTCTATATTACAAAAATTATTGGTTTCAGGTCCTACCCAGAACCAGGTGATATACATAACCTCAAGTCCAACCCACCCAGGTTGATGAAGATAGAGTTGGACTTCACGGGTTTATTGGCACCTATCAATCATTGAGACCTCTCAATAATTTCTGACCATTATATAAACGTGCATGTTTCTTGCCGCTTTTGTTTTTCGATGAGTTGCATGTTTCTTGCCTTTGTTGGGTTAAAGTACGAGTCTTTTTCTTCTTCTTTTTTGGGTGAATAAATTTCAAGTCTTTGAAAATGGTAATGACTGAAAAATGAATTAACGTTGGATTACTAGAATTGTTCATCTGTCCTCAGGTCATTTTGTTTTGGTTCACCAAATGGATCATTCTTTTCCTCAGGTGTGTCCCTTCAATGTGTCCAAAGGTTGCTTTGTGCAGGCTAAATTAAATTGCCAAAAGGGACAAATCCATGAGAGATGGAATGAGGCTGCTCGACAAAGTGGTTAGTGGTAGAGCTTAAAGCGCCAAAGCTTGATGAATTGGCTGCCTACTCACGGATTAGTGAGTAGTGATTACTGATTAGGAATTCAATTTCATACAGATGCATGAGAGTTAACAAAAAGAGTTGCACTTTAAACTTTAAAGTAAAGAGTAATCAAATGTATAATTAGACTAACTTTGTTTCAATCAATATAATGATATGTTTCAAGAGTATGCATTTAGATAAAGTACGAGTCTTGTATAACTTTTAGAACATATCATTGTATTTTACTATCTTCTCTCGCACATTTGGCCACAATCTTTTTTTTTTTAATTTGTTTTGTAGGGTATTTTCCAACAGTTGCTTTAAACATATACTGTATAATGTTCATTGTTTTTATTTTGGTGTCACTATACATTAGGATAATCTTTGGCTTCTTTGGCTTCAAAATAGAATGTTTCATAGATCAATATCCAAGACTTTTACAAGACGAAGATCAATGTTTTTTTTTTCTTTCTGATTGATTAACTAAGTAGCTAGATAGGCTAGCGTGCATGCAACGCAAAAGTTGATCGAATTTGAGCCAAAGCCCTTCCAAGGCATTCCTTACTTCATTGAAGCTGACTTTACTACCAAGCTTAGAACCCACAGGTCAGGCACATCTGTATTCATATATAAGTTGCTGTTGGTCAATGTTCATACATATATCAACCCACAATACAAGTTATTAAGTCCTAAATCACTCTTGATCATGCCGGGATTAGTATACTCGTCGGATTCTGATGACATCTATGGAACCAGCCACTCAAGGCTCTTTGGACGCGAGAGGCCAATTCATCAGGTTCTTGGGGGTGGCAGAGGTAACATACATTCATCAATCTATATCATCTACATACTCTAGCACGTAAGCTAGTTTACATGTTAATCCTTTTGTATACATTTGTAGTTGCGGATGTGTTGTTGTGGAGGAACAGAAATGTATCGGCGGCGCTTTTGGGTGTGATGACCGTGATATGGTTTCTTTTCGAGGTAGTCGAGTACAATTTCGTCACCCTCCTCTGTCACGCCTCCATTACCACTATGCTTGTTATCTTCATTTGGCGCATGGTTGCAGAAATCTTCGGATTGTATGTATTACTCCCTAATGTATTCGCTTACATAATCTTCATCCTTTAATTTCCTAAAGTACTACTCTTAACAAATTAACTGTGTACATGCAGGACACCTCCTAGAATACCTGAAATTATATTAGATGACTCTACATTCAGAGATGTAGCTTCCACAGTCCATAAAAAGTTCAACCGTTTCTTGTCAAAGCTCATTGACAGTGCTTGTGGAAAAGACCTACCATTCTTCATCTTGGTAATTTCAAGTGTGAACAGTGAACTAATTATGTGCAATTTAGGCTTATATTATCTATACTTAATAACTTCCTTCACTATCGATGATGTTCAGGCAATCGTTTCTCTATACATTTTGTCTGTGATTGGAACCTATTTCAGCTTTCTGAATCTTCTTTACTTGGGTAAGCTAGGAAGTGTTATTTTTAATCAAGTTCATCTTAATACTTCCATTTAATGTGATCAATATCTATAGGGCTATCGGTAACTGATTATCTTGATTTTGTTTGCAAATGATGTTTAAGGGTTCCTGTGTCTGGAAACTCTGCCTGTTCTGTACGAGAAATTTGAGGACGACGTTGATCATCTAGCTGGAAAAGTTTCCCGTGAAATAAAGAGATCATACAGAAAGTTTGAGGCTCAGTTCCTCAACAAAATCCCAAGAGGCCCAGTCAAAGACAAGAAAATCAGATGATTAACATCCTGGCCAAAGTTGCGCATACAATCATTGTACTAAATTTACCATGAAGATTTCTGTAAATAAAACATTACTTAATATAATGTTGTATAAAACTCAATGACTCAATATTATCACACTCTATGGTAACTCAATGCTGAGCCCAGGATCTTGGGCTCAACTTTTATGAACCACATTGTATTGTTCTTTTCTGAGGAGATTAATTTGGAAGACAGATGTTTAAATCATATATAACTGTGCTCTACTCCACTAATGGTAATAATGTGGTTTTGTGGAGCTCAGAAGCAGAAGATTTCTCATATATAATTGTAAATTGCTCTTATATGGACATTGGACAACTCATTGAGCTAGGAGTCAAGTTTATGAAGAGAAACCAAGGGTAACAGAGGAATCCTAGAGACCTAGTGAATATGTGCACCTTTAAGATAATGTTTTAGCTTTGAATTATTGTTCTGCAATGTAGTAAGTGGCTGCTACTAGATGAATCTCCTAAAGGTAAATAATTGGAGCTCAAGTCCTTAATGGGATGCCATTGGAAAGATAATGTTTGGACTAGTTCCAACCTTCCCAGGCCAAAATCTCAAAAGGGTATATAGCTCTGTTAAATTATTGCACATTATTGAGCAGATGATGGCCATTTTGATGAACAGAGATCTAAAACAGTATATAGTTAATTTGGCGGTCACTGTCCCTAGTGATAATTTCACTGTCATACTAGTTTCCACTACCCCCTATCAAAATTTAGACAAGGAAGAGTGGGATATGAATGCAATCCAATATATAATCCAATAAAACCACTCATCTTATATATATTTTTTCAGTGGCTACTGAGTTGACCCACTAATAATCTTTCATGTCAAACACTCTTATGTTTTTGCTTGCATGAGCAATAGAGAGAAGAGAATCACTTCAAGTCCTAAAGTGGAGAGGCAGAGACCAGAAAAGAGAGAGAGATTCCACTAACACAAACAATAATAATTCTTATTGGAATATTGACTTTTTGATCACTATAAAAACTCTCTTGGAGGGTTTCAGCTCAATTTCATTTAGCAACTTGAAACACAGATGGGGAGACTATGGAGGGAGATAGGCAGTGTGAAATTTGATGATGGTGAATATTGGTTAGTGTTTTGGGCAGTTTTGGTCACAATGTCTATTATCTCAGCCATAGTTTTTTCTTGTGCTGATGGTATGTCCAAAGAGAGAAGCACTACAACAACCGACACAGACCTCTATGGCGGCTCAGCTTGTGCTGCTGGGTGTGGTGCAGCTTGTGGTGCATGAAGTAATACTTCTTCCTATTTCTAGGTTAACAGAGAGTAAAGTGGTGAGTAGCCTCAGGATGTGAGGTTGGAGAATTCCATCCAAAGTTGGACTAGACGTTAGCTTGACTTCCATTGATGTTGTATCAGTTGTAACTTGTAACACATTAGTTTCCTGCAGAAGTTTTTAGAAGTGGATGAACCACCTAATTGCTCTAAGAACATTGCATTGTCAAGAGCATTCTGTCATAGAGCAAAAGAATGCTCTTGACAATCAATGGAGTTTTATTGATCATCATTCGTATTGTTATCACTTATCTGCCTTTCCCTCTCCCCTCTTTGTTCTTAAATTCTTGAACCCTCCATGTGAAACAGGCAGGGAGCTTTTCCAAGTAGCTAGTTTCATTTAGATTTCAATGAACATTCAACCTTTTCTTTTTCCTTTTCTTCCCTTCTCTGCTATATGATGCGCCTTTCCAAAATACAGTGTCAGGGAATCTAGTCGAGGATGGTAAATAATAAATGATTAAATGTTGTGGCAAATACAACTATACAATACCACATGTTATATAGTAATCCTGTATTAAACTGACAACAAGTCAAGATGGCCGAGTTGGTCTAAGGCGCCAGTTTCAGGTACTGGTCCGAAAGGGCATGGGTTCGAATCCCATTCTTGACATTATATTTTTTTTTTCTGTAACTATGATTTTCTTTTTTTTTTAACCAAACTATATTCAGTTCCATTGTGACATAAAACCAGAACACAAAGGTTGCTGTATAAAATTAATGATGGAGGAATATAACCAAACTATATTTCAGTTCAATTGTGACATAAAACATTGGCATCCTAACTCCTAACTACGATAACTCCAAAATACAAAGGTTATAAAGGTCTATGGTTGCTACCCTCTTTTACTTTGCAGCTGATTAGCCACATCAATATGTGCCATCTTTCTTCTTGGAGCTCTCGGAGAGCATGTATGTGGCTTACCAGACAGATCATCCAAATCAATATCAGATGCTGTAGAGTATGATGCACAAACTGTCTTCTTCACTGATCCACAACCACAAGCATACCGCCGTGCAATGTGCCCTCCCACCTTGAACGGTAGCTTTATGCACCACCAGACAACCATTACCGGGCAGCAGATGCACAAGCAAGCGCTGCATAGAAACTCTGGCGCATTATCAGCACCACATTTCGAATTTTTTCCCTGAGAAGAAGAATTTGATGGCTTTGCATTCATTTGAACTGAAATCTCAAAAGGATTGAAATAGACAAACGTCTAGAAGATGATATCAGAGTCCACCAGCGAGATATGAGAAATACTATCATTGAAGAAGAGCTAATTATAGAGCACTGTCCTTAGACCTAAATAGACTAGGAAAATATTGACTGTGATAGAAAATAATGAATCCTAATAAGACTAGAACAAGAAACCTAATTAACTGTAGATATAGAAATCTGAATTGGAAAGGAAAATACGATGTCCCAACTTTCCTAAAATCTTCAAAATCCGACTTCTTCGTCTAACCTCAGAGTGCTTCAAGTTATCTTCAAAGGACCAATAAGGTGTCTCCCCCATTGATGCAAACACGAGCAAATGCTGCAGTTTCTGGTGTTGACATATTCCAATCCTTTTCTCTGGTCACATATGGCGACCTTTGATGCTGTAAACATTGGTGAGCAATCTTCACAGAAAAGCTTGCTGCTTTCCCTTTGTAAGTTTATCAAATTGCTGTTCACTTTTATACATGGCCTTTGCTTTCTATCATCATGGTAGATAAGACTTGACATATGCTCTGCATGTCCTTTCCGATGCTAGATTCTCTAAAATGACAGGACCAGAATGCACATAAAGTACAGTCCACACGAGCTCAGCTGTTATTGGCTTTGAGTAGCTCTTGCTGATATTATATTCTCAAAAGATTAATACAGGTATGGATACTGATGTAAACTGTTTATCATTCAGCAAAATGGCAAATACAATACACTTACTGTCACATGATTTTGCGAATTCGAAAGCTTAACCTACAAGACCATGAACCGAATAAGTTCTAAAGAAACTAAATCATAAAGGGGATACTGGTTTCACATTACAAATCCATCGAACCAGTCAAGCTTTGCTTGCTCACTTATTCTGTCACCCATCAATTTTCTCTTTTCGTGATTGGCATTTCCTTCATCAACTTATCCATTGCCTGATTCAAATCAGCAGCCTTCTCATCACTCCCATACAACTCATCCAAATCAGATTCAATCTCTTCCTCATCCTCCTCTTCATCGTCACTCAGCGATCCCTGCCTCTTCCCGCAAAGTTCTTCCATCAACTTCTCATCAGTCTGTTCATGCTTCCCTGTTAACTTCCTCTTCAGAATTGCCTCAAAGATAGTTGGTATTGCCTTGTCATTTCCTTTAAAGTAGTCGTCAATCTGCATTTTCAGCTCTGAAACCAAAACATGCAGAGATCAGATTGCAAATAAAAACCCGGTCATATTATACATACAATGGAAAAAACCATAAACCCCAAAATATTTTCGAATACAACCTCTCAAACAATGAGGACCATGACTATTAATGTTGCATTGTTGCAAGATCAAATTATTAATCTTTAATTCTTCATCACTCAAAAGGTCACAAAATTTAATCCAAAACCCAACAGAATACAATGAAGTAGCTGAAAGCCTAAAACCCTTAAACCTCAGAACCCAACAAATTCAAGTTTGATTTCAAATCCATGAACAGTGCAAACTGCTTATGATTAAAACCCAAAACTTCTATTTCTTAGGAAAAGTTAATACCTTCGTCACTGACGTCGTCTTCTTCATCTTTGGAAACCTCTTGGTTATGTGATTGAGAGTCAGTCGAGTAGAAGCTCAATCTGGGCCGAGTCGAAAGAGCGAGTTGGGTAGTCCTAGAACTGGGTTTGCAGCAGGGAGGAGAGAGAAGACGAGTACGAGCATAAAGGGAGACATTTCTTATGATAGACTGTTTCATTGTTCTAGCTCAATCTGGGTTGTTTCTCTGCTAGTAGGGTTTAAGCGGAGACTGAAAGCTTTGCTTTAGAGAAGACTAATATAGTAAAGGTTGAGCTGGACCTTGCATTTTGGGTTTTAGAATTGGTCTTCTAACTTTTTGAGAAGGAATTGGGCTTATATTTTGCTTAATATACAAGTTAGGGTTGGTATGGGTTATGGCGGGTTAGGGTGGGTTTTGGCCGGAACCGACCACCGAATCAAGCAACTCCATTGTTGGGGTTTGAAGACCGATGGCAATGTCGACCCGCAAGTTTTTGAAAAACGATGTGCAAATCTATGAAGAGAAAAGAGTCGACCTTAATGTTTATTGTCATTAGTGTCTGAATGTCAAATCGACGGTCAAACTAAATTATAAATTGTGACCGATGACCATATGTTTATGCAAGATCTGAGACGGTTGTTGGGTTTCGATCAATAAATTGTGACTCCTAATACAAACTCTCAATTTCATTTTGTGGGATGGAGAATTAGAAACCAACTATCCAATTCTAAGCAACAAGTCATGTTCTAAGTTCTAACGTCCAGCAATAATAATGAGGCATGAGTCACACGGACTCACTTTCTTCTTATTTAAAATCACATGACGTCCAGAAGAACATGCATCTCGAATTCATTCATTTAATTTCATTGCAATTTAACAATGAATGATGAGACATGAAATTGGCAATTGTTTAGGAGCAAAGAGAGATTTTCATAAAATTAAGCCAAACCCTGTTGCTGTCAAAGCTCTTACATCATATGCATGTATTGACTTTAGATCTTTTGGTTTTCAATTATGTCGCATAGTCGTAGTTCATACTATTACGATTTTGAAATGAAACCCAGTAAGTATTATAAGTAATTTCAGTGTTTGATGAGTTTGATAAGCAATTCCGAATTAAGTCTGAGTGATGTGACCGACAAAAAATGGTTTTGATTATAAGCTTTCTGAAAACAACGAAATGTTGAAAAGGACCAGATCGTAATCACCAATCAGCCAAGAAATTACAGCGGCTAGTATGGAAGAGGGAGAAGGAGCTTGAACGTACAGTGTTTTCCTCATCAAGAGCCGATTTCTTTGCTTCTAATTCTAATCTACTACCAGTCTCCTAGCTGCTGCTTTACTATTACTATTACTATTAGTAAAGCTCACATCGTCTCTAAGATTTTACTGGTATTACAGAGAGTGAGAGATTTGGTAAACAAAATATAAATCAACCTTGCACCAATGTTCTTACTCCCATGTAGAAATAACCTAATTGTCTTCCTGCATGTGTTGACTACTCCAAGTATATGAGTTATACTAGTGATGTATATCTTGGAAACGAATACATAACACGTCTAGAACAGAAATTCTAAACTCTGAAAATTAGAAAGCTAGTAAAAGTCTCTAAGTAAGAAAATTCACAATTCAGTCACAATCAAATTCAACTATTAAAGAAAATATCTTCATCGAGAGCAAACTACAATCTAGGCTGGAATTGAGATTGGATCTGAAAAATAAAACAAAGTAATGTGAGTCTATAATTATGAATTATGAGAAAATAAAGAAACAATAATGAATTTTTTTTTTTAGTTTTCTTTGCAAAAGAGTAGGTCTTAAAAAGCTTGATATTAATATCTGACCCAATGATAAAATTATGAAAGCAAAAACGCTTTAACCCGGAATTTGTGGTGAAATGGTTGAGAAACTGGAAGCCCCATTTTTATTTTTTTTGCTTGGAGGAGCATGGACCCATTCACCCACAAGTAGAATCTTCTAATTAGACAACTAATTTCCATTTTATGGAACTAATCACTGTTGTGTTTTCACTTTTGATTATATTTTAAGTCAAGCTGTCCATGAATGGAAACGAAAATGCCAACCAGGAAAATTGGAGACACCTTTGAATGAATTGTTTTACAATTTCTAAACATTCATTTGCACGGAACTAGGTTCATGTTGGGATGCCAGCCCCAAACAATGAAATTAGTAAATTAATTAACCTGTTAATTAACAAAAGAATTGAAGAAATCAATGCCATTATAATACCTCGAGAAGTTAATATAATTAATCACATACTTTCTTTAGTTTAATCTGCACTCAACTTATGGAGTCACGGGGTGGGCTTCTTAAGATGCCTTTGAAATTCTCAAATAAAAGAGAAAATAAAATAAAAAGGAAGTTTCCTATTATAACTACAATGCTTAGGGATCCCTAACCCTAAATAAAATTATGTATATGTTTCTTCAAATCATTTTCAATTGTACCACTTTTGATAAGTTTACTTTGACTCGGAATTATACAGAAATTTTGAATGTTTTTGGAATGTATAAAGTGAAAGCCTATTATTAATTCTTGTTGGTTTTTGTTACATTTGTCTTAGTTATAGGGCTTAGGCTAGGGCTTTTTTTTTTTTTTTTTTTTTACCAAATAAATAAAGGGATTAGGTAAAGAAAATGTTGTAAAAGCTATTCTTGATGTCTTTGAGCCTTTAGACTTTTGAATTACCTCTTCAAGGACTCATTTCAAGACTTTGAGAATAATTGGATGTTTGAATTTTTTTCATCCAAGAGCGAAATTTAAGAGGTTTATACCCCAAAAGTGTAGATGACAGCAATTGATGTGGGTTGGGAATTTGTGATATAACTAAAGGGTAATAGCATTAAAGAAAGGTATTGTCCCTGTTCTGGGTTTTTATATAAATTCCAAGTACAGAAAATGACCTTAGTACTCTAGTGGCACCACGACACATGATAAGTTGAAGATGAACTTGAGCAGAAAATCTGAGCAGCTTGAAGGGGTGCTTTTGTCATTTGTGTTTGTGTTTGATCATGTGAGATATAGGAGATATAGACAGTTGGGAATCATATGACTAAACATCGATAATTTATTTTGTGGGATATTAAACAAGTAATGAGGCTGAGAAGAAGTGGTTATGGAGAGTGATATACATCTGTATATTCTATAGCCTAGCAATTTAGATGTCACAGCCTCAGTTCTTTGGTAGTTTGGTTAAAGCTCAATTAAAAATAGCATCTAAAGTTAAAAGATAACCAAATTTAATGATCCCGTGATGTCATATTGATGAGTCAAACTATGCATTTTTGTGTCTTAATTAGTCACTCAAATTATCAAATGGTTGAGAGTTTGTCTAATATATGTCGTTTGAACTCAAATTCAAGTCTAACTATGCACTTTTATGTCCTGATCGGTCCCTAAGATTATCAAATTGTTGAGAGTTTACTTAATATTTATCGTTTTAACTTGATTTTAAGTCTAATTATGCATTTTTATGTCCTACTTAGTCACTCAAATAGTTGAGAGTTTACGTATAATTTTAAAGTGAATTCAAGTCCATTTTTATGTCCAAACTAATAACTCGGATTATCAAACTAATGAGAATTTACCTAATACATGTCGTTTTAACTTGAATTCTTAGATTTGTTATACTGAATTAATTCTTGAGATTACAAACATGACTGTAATCTAATAAATCATAAACTCATGAAATAGTGAAACACTGGTAGAATGGTCCCCCCCCTCTAGCAAGTGAGTCAAAGTTAGGCCCCCTTTCACATGATTACAACTATTTAGATTTTAGAGCAAGCAGAGACTGTAGTACATGCCAAGCATAGGTATGATTAAATTCTAAAAAAGATATGTAATCCCTGCACTGATGAATTTTGACCTTGTGATTTTGGCAGTGGGACCCTTCCAAATGCTGACCACAGTAGATCTCTGACAGGACTTTTTTTTTTTTTTTTTTGTATGGAACTAGAATTTTCTGTTTGTCCACACTACCCTCTCTCCTCTTCTCTTATCTTCTTCTGTGTCTGGTCTCCAAAGACAGTGATGATCCCTTAAAATTTTCAAAAACCATTTCCTGGCTTTGTGTTGTTTCCTTGGTGCTGTGTCCCAAATGACCCATCTTGGTCTTTGGGGGTTTCTGATGAGTAAGCATCAGCTGGCCTAAAAAGAAAAGCCAGAGGAGGAAAAAAGAAAAGAAAAGCAAAGTTGAAATTTTTACTCAGGGTTTACAGAGGCTCCTCCTGAAGAAAGAGAGAGAGAGAGAACCAACAAGAAGACAAAGCATTATAGCATATAGCCCACCTACCCAACCCACAAAAAGGAACAACCCCACAATTTTAAAATCTCATCTCACTTATTTTGTTTCCATTAAATCAAAGCTCCATTTTTTATTAGTATATTCTCTCCAAAGTCTCCACTAAAGAATTCACTTCTTCTTCTTCTTCATCACATTCCATTGTCCTATTCTCTCCTTCACAACCAGGCCAAGGTAAAGCTGTATTCTTTGTTCTTTCTGAAGAAACCATGCCTGTTCTTACAGAGAGCTCAGAGCACATGAAATGGAGAAGACCCAGAAGCCAATTAATCCAGCCCATTTCAGAAACAGATCCATACAACCCAAATCCAGCACCATCCATAATCCAATCCACTCGCTGCAAATCCACAATCTCCTCCCTCCTCCTCTCCAGCTTCACCACCACCACCACCACCAATGAAGCCTCATCCTCAAGCCTCAGCACCAAGAAGAAGACAAACTTCCCCTCATCAGCAAAGTTCAGAGGCATGGGCTGCACAGCCTCAGCCTCACAGCAAGTCTCAGTGCCAGCTGTGATCAGGAGCTCAGCAGATTGGGAAGGGAAGAAGGTGAAGAAGAAAAAGGTTAATAAGAAGAATGTCAGGAATGAGTTCAAGGACAAGAGCCAGAACCAAGGAGTGGTTGATGGGCCTGTTGGGTTTGGGTTGAATTCTGCAACTTGTATGGATTTTCAGGATGTTTGGTGTGGGCCTGGAATTGGGTTCTCAGCAGAGACTGCTGGCTCTGTGGATTGTGTTGTGGCTAGGAGAAATGTTTCTGGAAGAGGCAAGATTGATGGGGATCATAATAGGATGAACAGCCACAGGGAGGTAGTAGTAGTAGTACAAGTCTTTCTTTCTTTTCCTATTGATTCTGGGTTTCAATGCTTTGAAGTTTGTTGCTTCTCTCTGTTTCAGGCTTTTACTGATATCTTAGAATATTGGGTTTGAATGCTTTAATTGCATGGATGGTCTTCGTCATTATTGTTTTTCAACTTTGATTTTGTGCTTCAGTTTCAGTTTCTCAGCTTCAAAGTTTCTACCTTTCCTTTTATCATTTCGGTTTTGATTTGCCAAATGCTGATCAATATTCACACTTTTTGTTACATTGGTCATATGTCAAACCATATATTTATCATATTTTTTTATTGTTTTTTCACTGTTTTTTGTTTTGTTTTATTATTTTGTTTCGTATTTAAAAGGAGTAACCCTTTGAGTTACGTTTCTGTGATTGACAAGCCCTTTGCTTGTATTTGGCGATAAGTGCACTCTTAATTGCGTAGTCACCTAAACGGAAAAAACTCTTTGGCTGAATGACTCATAGTATACCCCAAACCTTATATTAGCTCCTCGTTTCTGTTAAACTTCTGACTCTCAGCAATCGTATTAGGGTATATTCTTCTTTCATTTCACTTTTAGGCTTGTTTAAGGTTGAAGACTAACTTTATGATATTTGAGTGCAAGTTTCAACAAGTTGTGTATCTGCTTGTACTCTATCTTTGGTTTGGTATAGCTCTGACTAACTTGTTTGGTTACTTCTTTTCGGCAGCGTCCTTGTTTAGCAAGGCGAACTGTGAACCCGGATACTATCTCGTTTCTTGATTCTGAACCTGAATTCCTCTTAAGCCGCCCTGGATCAGAGGTGTTTGGAAGTAGGTGTTATCGACATGTTCGCCATGCCTCTCCTGAAGGCCTCGCAGAGGTGATTTATTCTATGCTCTTCATTTTAACTTTGCCTTGCAAGTTGCAATATAGTTAGATTTTACTCTTGCTTTTGCCCGTTCTGTCAATGACTTGGTTTAGTACTGCAAATAGTTATTTAGCTGATGTCGGTTTGGCAAGCAATCTGCACAACTTGGCATACTATAACAAGTTCTTTTAAGTTACGGTATAGATTTTTGTCTGGAGTATCTGAATCTATATGGTAGCACAGTCTGTGTTGGACTCGTATGTTAAGATATCTGTGTCAGTGAACATAATGACTAACTCAGTTTGGGGATTTTGTATGTTTGTGCAATGGTGGTTGCAGATTATGATGTTTCAAAGTAGTCTTATGATGGGTGGAAGATCAGACATGGATAGATATAGAGAGTGGAGACTTGATGTTGATAACATGACATACGAGGTTAGATTCACAAACTAAATCCCTTTTCTATGTCAAATCATTTATGTTTTTGGATACCAATTGTTGGTCTAGTTTTGACAGTTACCTTACTTTTTCTTTTCTGCTGGAAATAGGAACTGCTTGAGTTAGGTGAGAGAATTGGTTATGTGAGTACTGGATTAAAAGAAGATGAGATAAGCCGGTGCCTTCGAAAAATTAAGCTATCAATGTTGAGTGATCGGTCACAACATTCACCTGGGCAAATAGATGGCAAGTGCATCATTTGTCAGGTGAGCTTGGAAAACTCTTGTTATTGTTTACTTTGAATATTTATCTTTTTACGGGCTGTAATTTTCTTAATCCTTGATTGTTCAATGCTCATAGGAGGAATATGAAGCAGATGATGAGATGGGTAGACTGAATTGTGGACACCTCTTCCACTTACAGTGTATAGAACAGTGGCTTGCTCATAAAAATACTTGCCCTTTTTGTAAGGTTGAAGCGACAACTAAACGCTAGGACTGGTGAACTCTAAGTTTCCCATTCAGTGCTGGTGTTTTCGTTAGCTGTGGAGCCCTGCATGTACAGATTTGTTCTTCAACACATGAGCAAGTATTCATTATTTGGTTTGAAGTCTTGGGCGTTTTGCTCGTTGGGCATTTCCATGTTATCAATTTGGATGGTGGTCATTACAATCTCTACAAACAGTTCTTATATCATACTTATTTTGTGGTTTCTCCTGCCTTTTACATGCTTATAAATTCTTGAAATGCAATGCAATGGTTCCAATTAAGTGACCAATATCTCTTTTTTTTTTTTCCTTTTTGTTTAATAGTAAGATTAATGAATGCAGTTAACTATGTACCAGAAGGAAAAGATAAGGGTGCTGATGTTTGGTAAACTTTGATACCAGGAATCCTGGAGTTGTTGGCAACTATAGTATTATACCACTGTTTTAGGGTTCCAGGCTGAGTTAGGAAATCATAATTTTCATGAATCCTGGCTGAGTTAGGCCTTCAGAGATAATGAACTTCCTAGTTTTCTCACCTTTACTCATCACTTTTTACAGCTTACAATACCAACACTTAAAACCAAGTTGGCCTACGATTTAGTAAGCTTTTGTTGTATAAATTACATCCCTTACAACTATGTGTACATATCAACAGCCATTTTGATACAAATTACATCCCTTACAACTATGTGTGCATATCAACAGCCATTTTGACCTCCTTTTGGGGATTCTTCATATGGTTGCCTTTCTTTAGGAGTAGATGATTTAAAAGACGAAGAAATCAAGCCCTGTCATGACGATTGAGAAACTCAATAATGTGTGGATACACTCCTGCTGCCTGCATTAAAGGGAAAAAAAAGAAACGGGACAAACGTTAAAATAACAATACAGATCCAATGGACATGGTGCTAACATATACGCATCATTCCTGATATAAACAGAACTACAGAAGTCTATAAAAGAAAAACATATCACTCATACCCCGCGACCTCCAACCAAATCGTAGTGTGCATAATGAGGACCGCCAAGTTCTCCAAGAACTTTGAAGGTAACCAATTGCTCAGGAATTACCTTCACTGTTTCTACTCCAGGTACACCATGCCCAAACATGAAAGGGACAGAAGAAAAGAAATGGAAATTAGTGTCTGGGATATATGTTAAGACATCAGGCTCAACTATATTAACATTCTACCATAAACGGCTTCAGGAGGACATATTAGGTCTTGATCTCCTCCAAGGGCCAAGATTGGGACATTGCTTTTGCATAGATGTTCCTTGTAAAAGAAAGTCCCACTCCTGTCACGTAAACCACCCTCCTGGAAGACTGTTGCTAGCTGCAAGAGAAGCTTAGCAGGGACAGTACCTGCATATTATAATGAGAATATGGGGCTGTAAACAGTACAGATTCATTGTGGAAGAGGTTGAGAGAGTGATTACTAAGCAGTGTTGACATAAGCTAAAATGAGAACTTCAATTTGCAATATGTCGGTGTATGTTGACACGATTCTAGACTTACCAAAGTTGTTTAAGATAAGCTTTTCATATAACTCTGGATCCATCAGGTCTTGAGCAGAAACTTGAGGTTTTAACCAAGACAAAACTGGAGTACCACTCACAAGATGATGCACAGCAGTATATATTGCGCCGAACGGAACAGGAACATTTACCACCTGAGCAGGGTCTGCCTGAGCACCACAGGCAGATATAGTATGCTTATCAATTTTGGTTCCACAGGCAGGAATTTATCATAGGGAAAATTATAGAGATTTACAAAACAAATTATCTTTTATATAACTTGCCAGAGGTAAAAACAATTTCAGTGATGATTTTGAAGGCCTGTAGTCAAGTGATGACCCCAAAGTAACAACTGATGCGAATCCAGAATCTTGTCCTTGAGAAGCTAAAAACAGAAGTTTTAATTTTAGTGTCAAGGAAGAAACAACAATGTCAGTAATTGCTCCTTGTGTCTATTTAGAAGGTAAAGATTAACTAATTCGATTAAAAAGTTTAGCTTGGCACATACAGCATCGTGAGAGCATTGCATATAGCAAGATACCCCCCATCGAGTGACCAATCGCGAGAAGCTTGCCATCCTCTGGTTTGCATTGAGTTCTTATATACTCCATCTGAGATGAGGAAACCGTTGTTTGAGCCAATCATAATATCAAAAGCACTAAAATCTTTGTAGTCACAAAGACATGCACATGTACACAACCATCAGTGATTCAAAATGAGAATCCTATTCAGGACACTAAATTCTCTAGAGTATAAAGTCAAGCATATTAAAAAGGATGTCACCTCACCGCAACAGGCACATCCTCTTCCAAGTAGTGATCAAAGTCCCAATCAAGCTTTGCGACAAGATCAAGTTGCTTCTGGAAATCTTCCAATGTAGTTGAAAAACGCTCTTGGAAGTCTGCAAAACTTGTAACCGCTCGTTGACCTACTTCCATGATGTTCAATGGTGTTTGACTTAAACCCCTAATCTGTGTAGCACGGTTTTTTCCTGCTTCTAACAAACCTGAAATAATGGAAACTCACCGTATTTGATTCCAAGCATACAAACAAACAAACAAGCAAACTTTAAAGTATGA
The DNA here is from genome assembly GCF_958449725.1 of Rosa rugosa. NCBI lineage: Eukaryota > Viridiplantae > Streptophyta > Magnoliopsida > Rosales > Rosaceae > Rosa > Rosa rugosa. The sequence continues at coordinate 56,569,148 of NC_084823.1, forward strand.
CAATTTCTCAGGTACAATGCACAAAAAATTACACAAGTCTATGGCTAGTCGTAATCTTCAATTCTTTTTTCTCCGAAAGAAATTTAAGACACTAAGCAAAAACACCTACCATTTACTTCCCCTGAGTCGGTTCCATGTGTGCTCAACCCAGCACCTCTGACTTCAAGAATCCAGGTATCATATCCTTGCGCCGACATGGAGCGCGCAAAGGAGAACTATAAAAACAAACAGTCACATGCATTTCAGCTCCCTAATCATATATGGCAATGACACAAAAAAAAATCTCCGCAAAATTTATACCAGAAAAAAAGTTTGCTGAAAACCAAATCTCACCTCAGGAGAGAGATCGAATCCAATAGCATTTGTGGCGACCCCCGACAACAGTAACAGCGGATGATTCCTCGGCTCGCTCTGCGTATCGATCAATCCACCATTATCAACCAAACCAAAACTTGTCAATATATATGAATATAAACAAAGAGAGAAATTTCACTAGATATAGAGAGAGAGATGGAGGGAGGGACCTGAGGAGAGGGAAGGTAGCGCCAGAGAGCGAGGTTCCAGTCGGAATCGGGAACGGAGACGAAGTGAAGCTCGTCGGCGGTACAAACCGACCACCGCGGGTCGTTTCTCTTTTCCAAACCCAAGGCTACGCCGTTAGCGGGGCTGCGGCGGGCGGAGACGCGAAGCGGTTCGGGGCACCTGACTGGGCTGAAGTAGTAACGGTCAGTACCGAAAGCGGTGGCGAGGGAACGGAGATCGGAACCGGGAACGAGAAACGACATCGTTTTGGTTTGTTTTGAAATTTTAATTTGGCGAGCTAATTTAGGAGGAGAATATTTGAGGGTGAGCTAATTTAGCGGGAGAGAAAATGTATTTATAAAGCTGCTGCATTTTTGGAGGCAATGCATGGGAATCTCATGTTCACATAAATTTTAACATTTTTTTTTCAACCATTAATATTTTTATTAATTGAAATTTAACGGTTGAAAAACTCGAAATATTTAATACTACTAATCATGATAGAATTTTCATAACTAGAAGATTAATTATGTCAATAACAAATTAAATTTTAGAGAATTAGCCAACGGTTCATGCAATAATTTTTTGTTTTTACGGGTAGAACAAATAATTGTATTAATGAAATCAATCAAAGTCAGAATAGTACAAACACCGAAGTAAGTAGGAACTAGGCCTATATAGGTACAAGACTACTCTTTAGAGATATAACGCCTCAAAAGTCTATAAGCTCACACTAGTACAAGTTACTCTCTACATAGTAACACTGCAAAAGTCTACAAGCCTACAATATGCAATAATAATTAGTTTAGGTTTTTTAGATTCCACAATTTAAACATGACAAATCAAAGGGAAAATCTTAACATGGAAATGATGAATATTCATTCGCCTGGCCTACGAGTTTGTTAATAAGTGACCTACTTAGCAACCACCCTAATGAGTCTATTTACCATTCTATTATTAAGGATTAAAATTGGGATGCAGGTTGGGTTCATATGTGGCTGTGGTTTTGGGAATTAAATGGATCACCCACCAACCAAAGATGGCTCATTACGCAAAGCAATTGAAGCAAATACGCATGTTTATGAACTACTTTTGCCAAGGTTTTGTACAATGATCGAAGAAAGTGAAAGAAAACGATTGCCAAGATCATGTACTTGTATAATAATACGTGCACATAGGGTGAAAGTTTCAGGGTACTTCAAAGTATTAAAACTTCAGAGTTCAGAATCGAAAAACGTTAGATCGCAAATCAGTGTAACCAATTCAATGAGCTAATGTAACAACTCCGGATTCTGGACCTATAAAACACCCCATATAGAAGCCATACTACACAAGTAGTAATTGAACGCAAATGATCATTAGCATAAGATTCCTTTTATAAAAAAAGTAAAAATTGGTGACTTCAAACAGAGGAGGTTACAACATTGAATCAGTCTCTTTGGCGCATAGGACATCTTCCTAATCACACAACAGAATGCAGTACCTAACCATGTTAGGAACAGCTCGGCAAAACTAACATAAAGATCCTGACTCAACTTTCCTAGCTACCAAGCCTCTCATCAACCCTTTGCCAGAAGGATGAAAGGAAAGATTCTTTATGATCCTTCTTGAATAACGATGATTGGAGTGAAAAGAACTCTAGAAACCTAGCTACCTACATTCATGGACATTTTCCTGAACTCAACTTCTATGAAACCCTTGAGCTTCTGCATATAACAAATTAACTTTGGTGGACTGCAATGGAGCGTGGAAGCTGGATCTATCACAAACATAGAAGATAAGCCGACTTTTAAGTCTACTTCTTCTTTGCTCTTGATAAGCTGACTAGAGAAAGGACATGTTGTGCAATCGCTACAGAGGCATTGGAGTTTGCAGCTTTCAGAGCCCTCTCGGACATATCTGCCATTTTACTTTCATCCCCTATAAAAAGGAAGCAAACGATCATAATTAAAGGACATCTAACTTCTAGAGTCAATTTGGATTCAATATACTGTCCAGTTCCTACAATAAAATGGCCTTACTCATCATTAACAAAAAAAACAGCACATACACAACCCAACTACTGAAGTACCCAGCATTTATCTGTTTCTATTCAAATTAAATTATCTTCAATATTCTAAGAAGCAAACTTAGAAAGTAATTATACAAATAATCAAATATTATGCATTTATGTGCATAACTGCATGCACAACATGCTAAGCAGTATATGAAAAATGTCAAAGTATCAATAAGGACCTATGATACCTCCAGATTATGAGACAAATTATACAGTAAGAATTGTTAAAACCTTAAGCAAGCAATTTCTTATCAGGCAAAACTGCAACAGAATAAATGTACCTAATATCTCTTCAATTGCATTTCCAAGGGTTGTCGAATCAAGTTCATCTTCAGTTATAACCCTTGCACCTGCCAAGTCTGCCATCAAAAAAGCATTTTTGAATTGATGTCCTTCAGCAACATCTGGTGATGGTATCTACAAATTCAGAAACTAATTATGAGTTCTCCCCTTGAGCAAAAAAGGGGACAAAAGTATTGATATTAAGAACATGATCAAAACATTGTCGATAGTGGGCATGTTAGATTCACATGGAAGATAGTCTCATACAACATGAAAACAGAAGCAAGAAATTAGGTCTTATTTATTATCATATCATGACATGCTTTAATTCTACAACAGAACGTGAAAACTGAAATTACCAGAATGGAAGGCTTCCCAGTTGCCAAGATCTCATCACAAGTCATTGCACCAGCTCGCGAAACTATTAGGTCTGCAGCTGCATATGCCAGATCCATTTTATGCATGAACCTTCAATATACAGAGTCACATTAGCTTTGAATATGCTATGGACGCATACATCTTGACAAATGTGGAAGGTAAAGTAAGTGTACTATCTCTGAGTTATAAATTATCTCTAAATAACAACAAATACTCAACATGCTAATCATTAATGATATTGAACACCCTAAAAGGATGAGAAAGTCATTGGCAGGATTCAGGAATATGATCGTCCTTTCCAAACTTATGTTCCTGATGATCTAACACATTAGTTTGCATCAACAAGTTATAACTTTCTCAATGAACACATTGTATGTTAAAACTATCCCATTTGTTGAGTGACACAAATCTTAAATCCTTATGAATCATCTCGCATTCTAGTTACTTAAAAACAGAACCACAGAGCACTTACGGCTTCAAAAGGAGCCGCGGATGGTTCTTAACAAGGCTCTCCATCTCATTATAGGCCTCCACTCCAGTCTGCCAAATGATGAACAAGTCCTCCTTCTCCAACAGCATCTGATAATACAAATTCAGCATAGCAATGTTCACGGCATTAGCACCTAAAGACCCTCCAAGCACCAAAAGCACCTTCACCTCTCCCATCTCACCAGACTTGGGAAAAAACCGGCCCCTCGCCACCGCCTTAGACACATTCTGCCTTAAGGACGACCTCACCGGATTCCCACACACCACACACTTCCCATTCCCACTTGGGAAACAATCAATAGTAGAATTAAAAGCCACAAACACAACATCAGCTAAAAAAGAAAGCACCCAATTGGCTATTCCGGGAACATCATTCTGTTCCTGAATCACAAGCTTCACTCCTCTCAGCACCGCCGCAATGCCTACCGGAAAAGACACATACCCCCCGGTTCCGATCACAACATGAGGATCAAACTCCCTCAATTTAAAGTAGCTCCATATTATTGACTTGATCAAGTAATAGGGAAGAAACACGTTTCTGGGTGACAAAATAGGACGGTGCAACTTGGCGGAGGGGACGGCGGCGAAGTCGTAGCCGGCGTTGGGGACGGCCTTGCTTTCCATGCTTTTGGGTATGCCAAGAAACAAAATCTGGGCGTTGGGGTCGGTGCTTTTGAGCTCGTCAGCTATGGCGACGGCCGGGTATATGTGGCCGCCGGTGCCACCGGTGGCGAAGACTACACGGAGGCTGCCGAAAGGGACGGCGTCGTTTTGGGAGGCGAGAGTTGGGTCATTTGATTGCCTTAGAGAGAGACAGGAGGTGATCTTGAAGTCAAAGGTCCTGACTTGGGTTGTTGATGGGAACTTGGGGATGAAAAAGAGGTGACCGAAGCCGGCGGTGGCGGCGGCCATTAAAGGTGAGATTTTTGGAGGTTTTGGTGGCGCATTTGTTGTGATCAAAGTGGGTTGAGATTTTGAGAGTGGGGGGTTTAAGGAAAATGGGAGTTGGGCACTATGAGCTTGAGAGCTTGAGCTCTACTGATCATGGTGGGGACTATGGAAGCTTTGCTGATTTGGATACTCCACTGTGTACTTTTTTTCGTTTTTGGTTGATATCTCATTTGGATTTTTCCTTCTGTTTTCAGATCTTTCCAGTAGTCGTTTTCGTGGAACACAACTGTGCCGTTGTATGACTTTGGAAGAGAGTCGCACAACATAGATGCCTAGGCCTAATGTAAAAGTGAAGGTGAAAAAATAAAAACAAAAAGGTGTTGATGTAACACACCCTTTTCAGTTTTAAGTTTTAACATCATCACCACATCGTACCATTCACATTAATTGAGTGCTAACATTGCATATGGTCACGGGGGGGCCGTAGCATATAACAAACTCAAGAACATCGGTGAGTATGGTAGAATGTTCGACGTTATATTTTCTTTTCAATTTGGGATATTCACACGCAGCAAAGTTCCAACATTCACATCCTTGTTCTTAACTACGTACTCAAGCTTGTTCTCTGTTTCCGGTCTTCCGGGATGAAGAATATATGAACTTTCTTGCTTCTTCTGGGTTGAACTACATTGCTAATTGATCTGCATCTGGTTTTTCTGTATGCCAGAAGAAACAGTTGAGAATCGTAAGACATACAAGTAAATCATTTTGACATGCATGTTCATAGATTCCTCACAATGCCTAAGTTTTTTCTGATCTGAACATAGTCAAGCACCCGATGCCTTCTCGAGAAGATCGAGAAACGTTTTGCTCGAATGCATATAAATCTTATATTAAAATGCATGGCATGACCAATACATGCTAGAGACTTGTACACCATGTGCTTGATCCAGTTCTCTGCTGTAGCAGCTGTTAGTTTCTATTTCTTATAATTAAAAACCAGAAACCCCAAAATGATCATCTTCGATCTCTGCCAAACTAAGCATTTCCCATGACTGACAGATTCACAGTAAACATAAGGTAACACCTCTAATATATATGACCCACAAGAAGACAGAAAAAGAAAATCTGTTCTTTATTATAAAATCCTATGCATATGAGCAATTAGCAAAGTCTATATATAATAACCATCAAGAAGAGTGCATATGTAATTAAGGTAAAATGAACATCCAACTTTAACCAACCACTTTTTTTGTTTTGATTTCTTGCCTAACAAGTTATGATTGTGTGTGGCTTTGATCTGCTGCTGAGTATGCGGCTACCTGCTTTGATTCATCTGACATTGCTACTGCTGCGGCGGCGGCTGCTGGAGTCATGGATTGATATTGGGAAGGCAATGGGGCTGCTTGATGCTGGGTGTAGTATACTTGTTCATGTGAAGGATTGGCATATTCGTAAGCATAGTTGGGTGCTGTCGCAGAGGAAGGAACAGCAATGGACTGAGAAGGATGATGCATTTGAGAGTAACCAACAAATTGCTGCTGATAATGGTTGGAAGGGATTTGGACTAATTGAGGAGTTGGTGTCACAGAGGTCTGGTAAACACTTTGAGTCATTTCAGGCATAGCAGGTGAAGCTGTCTTTGGGGGATAAATGGGTGGGATACCGTCCTTGTAAGCAGCAGGGTTTTGGGATGTAATGCGGGTCGTCGAGGCAACACCAGCTGGATCAGCTATTGTAGACTGCAGAGCCATTTTGTATGGTTGTTGCGACTGTGCAACAGGCATCAAATAGACTGGATATTGCTGCTGATGATCAATTTGGTGATGAAGCTGTTGCTGCTGCGATGGTGGAGCATACATTGTGTAGTACGGTGACACTGGCACTTGACCAGTAGCAGGGTGCTGGATATTCATATATTGAGTGCTTGCATGGACAAATTGTTGCTGCTGCTGTTGCTGCTGCTGGAGATGCTGCTGTTGGAGCTGTTGTTGCTGTTGCTGCTGCTGCTGCTGTAGCAGTTGTTGTTGCTGCTGCTGTTGTTGCTGAAGCTGATTTTGCTGTTGTTGATCTAATTGCGGAGGCACACTGTACCCTGAATCCTGAGCTTGGTTTCGGGAACCCTGATCCGAAGCATCACTTGTTGTATTCGGGCTAACAGGAGCTCTGCCATCTCTAGCTGCAACTTGAACTTGCTCTTGATAGTACATTGGTTTCGACAGAGAGTTTGCAGACGCAATGCTACTATCACTATACATTCGATAAAAACCACATAACCATTTCAGTACCTATCCATTACTTCCATAATTCAAAACCAAAAACCACAAACTAGGCTCCTAACAATCTCTCCGTTACACTCAAATCAGTATCATCAACCCTACTTAGTCTTCACAGTAAACCAAAGTTTGCAAATTTAGCAGAGGCATAGCATTTATCTATGTGTATCTACTAACATATACTTCGAAACAGAAACTAACAATGCAATAGAAACAGAGAAGATACCTTGCAACCGAATCCGGTGAAGGCAAGCTATAACCTCCACCTCCACCACCCTGCTTAAAATGCTGCGGCTGCAATGGCATCGGCAAAGGCGGCTTTCGAAACCCTACAGGCACATTCTGACCCGAAATATCATCCTCCGAGTTGATCCTGTTCATAGTTTCACCTCCTCCTGAGTTCACAGCCATAGGATTAGTACTCAAAGCTCCAGAACCAGCAGCAGCCACCATTGTTGGTGCAGCAGCAAAGCTTGTCTGAGCAAACTGCTCCTCAATCCCAGCCGGCTTCTGACCCTGCACTACTCCGGCCACATTTCCGTCCATTCTAACCCTAATTGGCGGCAAATTCGACAAGCAAGGCGACGAAGAAGACGACCCAGACGACGACGTATTGCTCTCCACAAACGCCGATTCCGAAATCGAATGCACTTCTTGAACCACCGCACTAGGTTTTCCACTGTTATGATCCCCAAAGAAGTCGCCTTGACTCGCCGCCGCCTCCAGGTCGTTGCAAGAATCACTCCCGCCGGTCAACAAGCAGTCCATGGTGGCCGCCGAGTCGGAGAGGTTTCGCGGCATCAGACCCGAGCCGTTGAGCGCGTCGACGAACCACGACTCGGACTTGGCGTCGTCGAGCAAGGCCCCCATGGACGCCGCCGTCTCCGGTTTGCCGAAGAAGAGAAAGAGGCGGAGCCGCGACGACGGCTTCAACGGCGAGGCGGAGGAGGAGGTGCGGTCGTACTCCTCCACCATGTTGTCGAGATCCTCGTCGGTGGTGACGGAGATGAGGGAGTCGAGTTCCTCCGTCGGGAGCTGGTACTTGAGAGAGAAAGGACGGCCGTTGAGGAGAGTACGGGAGAGGCGGGAGCAGAGGTCGGAGAGGGAGGAGTGGCGGTCGGCGACGACAATGCGAGTCTCGCCGCCGACGTAGCAGAGCGACTTGTCGTGCGGGCGGGGGAGGATGTGGCCGCCGTAGCTGCACATGAGGCGGAGCTTGGCGCCGGGGACCTGAGGGAGAGGCTCGGCGTCCCAAGAAGAGTCGGCTTTTCGGGATCGGGGGGAGGAGTCCAGTGAATCGGAGTAGCCGAGTTGCGTGGCGGCCGTGGCGGCAGCGGCCGTGGCCGGAAGTGGTGGGAGAGGCGGCGGATCCATTGGAAGAGGTTCTTGATTTGTTATTACAAAGGGGTCCAAGGGAAAGGTGGTGCCTTTTATTTGTGTTTGACTTGGAATTGAAAAAGCTCTCTCTATCTCTCTTCTCTTTCTTAGAGTGACTTAAGCTTTTCTGCTATCTATTTTTTTCTTTCTTACCTTTGAGTGTAGGTAGGGATTTTAAGAGTATTTATGGATCAATGAGCAGACGTCTTAAGCTAATAGGCTCTTGAAGTCCCAAAGTCTTTGAGGGTGGTAAGTCATGGATGATGAGCGATGTTCATTTGATCGGTGACTGACATAACGTATGGGGGAGGATTCAGTGCACCGATGTTCATTTGATCGGTGACTGAAATTTCCAGTAAGTGATCAATGTATAATGGAAATAATCGAGGTGTGATTGGATTTGACACAAGCAATCATGGAAGAGAGATTTAGTGAGTTTCAATCACGAAATTGAATGAGGTAATTAATTCGTGAATGGATGAAAAGTGATACTTATAAAGTTGAAAGAGATGATCGAGGTACAATCACAGAGATAATTAAGACGTTGATAATCGGAATAAAATTGATGCATGCAAAATTATGTGGTATAATTCAGAGGATCATTAGAAGAGAACCCGAAAGCTAGCTCAAATTTTAGTTCAATCGAAGAGGAAAGGTAAATTGATGGATTGAAATTAGGATGGATTATAACCAAGTCTCTTTGAAATAGTGGCGTTTATTTTAATCAGTTATCAACCAAAGCAAAAGAAGATGATCGAGGTATTATGGAAGCGATCTATGCATGATAGAGATAATCAAGATTTGATCGGGACAGATTAATGCACGCAATTATATATGTGCAGCATATATAATTGATAAAAATTAAGTCAAATGAGAGGATCAATGTGGGATTAGAAGCCGCTCAAAATTAAGTCCAAGCAAAAAAGAAGGGTAAAAATAATTGATAAAAATTGCGATAAAGAAGTTTAATCCTCTCTTAGAGTGATGGAAAAAATAACTACTTCTCACAAGTACATGGTAATTTTGAGATCCATAAACTACACGATGCACATGAACTTACAAAGAATTGGACCAGTCATGTGCATCCCCATAGGAACTTGTGCACGATTACTACTTGTACCGATGTGGATCTATATCTTGATTTTTTGATGATGATCAAAGCAAACCCTTTTCTTCACTTTAAAATGATGTGCACCTTGTGCTTCTCCTTCAGAAACGAGGAGACTGTAATGCAATACCACTACATGAGGAGCAAATATAGGAGAACAATGTGGTGCGAGCATTATTAAATCTTTTACCATTTTATATCTTTTATAAGTCATACAACAAATTATATGAGGCATTACAACATATATTTTTGTTAAATATTAGTTACCCTTTTCTTAAGAATTGAAAATGTTCTTGAATTGGTCACTTTGTCCTTTGCATACATTTGCTTTCACTGGTGTCCATTGTCCAATGTCCATAGTTCATTTTGTATCCACGTGTTGAGTTACATAATCAGATGCCTTTCCAGTCTACAATTTACTGGCATAGCTTCATATTATAATCGTTTCAAGCAAATCTAGTACAAAAAGAATGTGACTTGAATCGAGTTTGCCAAAGGATTTTGGTGTTGCTAGAGCCGTAATCTATATATTAATGCCTCTTCATGTTACTTAAGAATAGTTGAAACTTGAAATAGTTTTAGTTTTTATATCATAATTAACAAGTTGGACATGAAGTGTATAGCAAAGGGTGAAACTCAAGAAAATATGGGAAAAATCCTTAAATAGTACCTAAACTTTCAAAACTACCCTCGTAGTACATGAAATATTGCTCCGTTTCTCCATATGGTACTTCCATCCAATCTGCCGTTAACTTTGCCTATTAATTTTTTTTTTTTTTTTTTTTTTGGAGATGAATGTCATCCTATAAGAATGAGCCACGTAAGCAAAGTTAACGGTAGATTGGATGGAAGTACCATATGGAGAAACGGAGCAATAGTTTAGGTACCATCAGGGTAGTTTTGAAAGTTTCGATACCAAAATGTGCATTAGACAATAGTCCATGTACTATATGAGAATTCTTCCCAGAAAATATTAGGTAGGGTTGTCATGTCACGTGAATGGCTCGATCGGCCAATATCTCAAAGGGGTGGATATGGAATAGTTGTGGTATTTTTGACAGACATAATGTTGATATGACAAATTTTAATTGGGCAACTGTACCATCCACGTGACTGCCACGCAGCCACGGTAATAACATTCTACCCTAAAATTTGATTCAGCCAGGGAATCTTCTTATGTATAGTTTTGACAGTGTTACAATGCAATAGCCTCTCTGTGTCTGTGTCCGCCTCTCCTTGCCTCACCTAAAATGACATTTGGGGATGATTATCAAACCGAGAACGCACTAGAGGAGCGGAATTTTACAACTATGCAAGGATAAATTTAAACCGCTATTAACCGCAAAAATTGCAAGTGTTAAATTATTTTAACCGCTAAAATTACAAGCGCCCTTGAACCCTTTGAATTTCAAAGGTTCCTCTTCACCACTGTACCACGGGCCTCTCTCTCTCTCTGAATTACGATTGCTGCACAGGGAGGAGGTCCGGGGGAGTTTTGTACTTCACAAATCGGCGGTAACCTCTCTTCTCTATACACATGACATTAATGTGCTTTGCCGGCCGTTTTCCTGCATCATGGCCTGGATTTGTTTGGACGATCATTATCTTTGGGCTAGTCATAACATTACCTTTCATGGTTCATGTCTTCAACAATGGTGTTGTTTTATACTTTTCATGTTGATTTTGTTGTTGACACATTCTGGTAATCCTCATTGGATGATCGATGAAATTCAGTTCGATGGACATGTCTTTTATTATCGATGTTTATAATCGTTACCTTAAGGTCCCGAAGACTAAAAGTTGGATATTGCATACCATAAGGGCACTAAATTTCTGCTGGAAAAGATTGGAAATTTATTTAAATGATCATTGTCCTAACAAGCTTGGGAATTATTTATAGTTATGATGTTTGATGTCGCATTAACAAATGCTTCTGTTACTAGGGTTAGGTGTTATGGTTGTGCTGTTTTTATCTAATATGGCATGATGGTTTTCTTGTGTAAATCTTCTTCTTCGTTCAATTGTGACAGCAATTCTCATTTTAATTACTTGACGCATCAAAAATTCTCATTTTACTTGGTAACTTGGCAAGAATATCAATTTTCAGGGCACTTATCTCTGGGACGAAGAAAATAGTTAAAGCTACAGGCATTTGATTCATCCATTGCTAGCTACCAGTTGATTTCAAATTGGTATAGTAACATTTCAACCAGGAGAAGATGCCAGAAATTCAATTGGGAACTCACACGTTGAAATCTCATGGACTCAAAGTGGCAAATGTGCACAAGTATGACTGGATGATTCTTCTAGTTCTTGGGGCGATCGATATTACTTTGAATGTCATCGAGCCTTTTCACCGGTTTCTTAATCAAGATATGATGACTGATTTGAAGTACCCCCTTCAGCTAGACACTGTACCAATGTGGTGTGTTCCGGTATGCATGTTTCTCATTCTCACAATCTCTATATCTTTGTACGTACACTTCCCTGGCTTTACATTCATTTCTTGACTTCCTGTATCAGATTTACGCTGTATTCTTGCCGGTTGGTATCTTTTTTGCGTTCTACTTCGTCAGAAAGGATATTTATGACTTGCACCATGCTATGTTGGGTATTCCCTTTGTCCTTTTAGGCTTCCTCTATACCAGCTGTATGTTACCTGTTTGTGAGCTAATGAAAATGGTCACATCTGCAACTTAGGTCTTGCATATTCAATTTTGATAACTCTGGTTATCACCGACTCAATTAAAGATGCTGTTGGTCGCCCCCGTCCCGACTTCTTCTATCGGTGTTTTCCTGATGGACAAGAGGTAGGTAACAATTTCATTATTTTTCCTTGACGCTTGTTTTCCTTAGATTATGCTGATTATTCTCTTCACATACTTCTTGTCAATGACTTCTGCAGGCATATGATGCGTACTATGGTGATGTTTTATGTACTGGAGATAAGGATGCTATAAGGGAAGGATATAAAAGCTTTCCTAGTGGCCATTCTTCAGGTAAGCTTTCCTGGCATGTAAAGATCAGCTAAAGAACCTGTGCATAATGTGGTTGCTATTGTCAATGTGCAGTGTCATTTGCAGGCCTCGGTTTTCTTGCGTGGTACTTGGCTGGAAAGATCAAAGCATTTGATCGTCGAGGCCATGCTGCAAAGCTGTGCATTGTGATTTTTCCACTACTTTGTGCTGCTCTGGTAGCAGTCTCGCGGGTGGATGACTACTGGCATCATTGGGCAGACGTCTTCACTGGTAGTCTTATAGGTTCGTCTACTAAACGAATCATATATATATAAAAGAGTAAAATAAAAAAAAATAAAAAAACTAAACTTAGCAAACAGATGGTAACATTTCAATTTGTGTAAGTGCAGGAATTGTCATAGCATCAGTTTGTTACTTGCAGTCCTTCCCTTTTCCAAACCAGGAAAATGGTAGAAACTACTTTCATTTTTCGCTTTCCTTGTCGATATTTTAATCAGTTCATGTTAGTCTACTTTCCCCATATGTATCTTATATATCTTTGGAGTTTTAACCTTAAACTTGCAGGGTGGGCACCTCATGTATATTTTCGAGTGATGGCTGCACAGCTGAGTGATGCCTCGGCGACAAGGCTTAACAATCTCAATATGCGAAGACCAGACGTTGAAGCTCCAGTTGATTTCAGTCCACCAGCTTGATGCTTCCATGCACATGGAAGCTGTGAGAAGATATTACACTAGTATAGAATTCATATGATCCAAGGTAAAAACTCAGTTCATGAGAGAAGTCAGAGAACAAAGTATGAGATATTAAGTGGCTGGACCCGTTTTATTTAATGCTTACAGGAACAGTTGGGTGTTAATTGTTGAATGGTGACAGCCGCCAAAGCTCATTACATTATTACATGTGCTGCATTGGTTGCTTTCATTAACTCAAAAAACATTAATTAGCCGGCCAGTTACCAATTTTTGCATTTGGATAAGTAGCCAGCTTCATCTTCATTTCACATACACATTTCTCTGAAAATATGCAGGCATTTGCAGCATTCAAGATTCAGATGAGGAGGTCCCGGAGGAGGAGACGTTATCGTAGGCTAGGAAGTGTGGTTATTACTGAGGAAAATGCAGCAGCAGGAGGGAGAGGGACTCTAAAGTTTTGGAAAATTAGAGTGACCCCGAAACTGCGGCTCAAGGTTACAACATCATCGATGGCTGTTCTGAGGAGGCTTAGGAATGCTTATGTGGGAATGATGCTTTGTTTTGCTGGCCGTGTTGCTCAGTTGAATTCATGGTAGTTTCCACTTGTTTCAGAAGACATGTTCCACAGTTCTTTGCTTCACAGCAACTGATGATCAAGGTTGGTTGGCTTATCAATTTCTTAGAACTGAGCTGAGGAACAATTTGTAACCTTTTGTATGTGTATGAATGAACCCATTTTCCTAGAACGGATCCTATGTAACAATTTTTATCCATAACTAGGATTGAAGTTTTTAAGTACACGTAATATCTTCTGGTTTTGTATTATGTGGAAGTATAGAGGGGTTAAACATGCTTTTTGTTGTGGAAAAGATAAAGATTTATTCAGAAAGTAAACGAACAAAGGCAAAAGTCCAGAGGTGAAGGCAACCAGTAGAAAAGAGAATGTTATATGCATTAGTATCATGTTCATGATGAGGTATCAATTTCTCAGGGAACTTACTACCAATTTTTTTGGTGTCTTTAAAATTCAGGCATGAATTTGGGCAACTTTCTGTAGCATTTAAGGTTAATTATGATGTTCCTACCTTATAAAGTAAAAAACAAACTCTGAATTTCATATAAAAGGGTTAAATTTGCAGCCTGTGATACGTATCACTGTATGTAAAAGGAGAGTAATGTGTAGCCATGAAGTGGTTTATGAATAACAGTGTATCACTAGGGTCTCTTCTGTCATATCTTGAACCTTTCAGGCTCATATTTATTACTTGGCTCTAAAATCAAACAAGTGCCAAAAGACAGTTGGGTGTTAATTGCTGGCATTTAACATATAGAGGTTTTCTGTTTTCACATGCTCTCCATTGCTGCTTTCTGACTTTTGGTTCTTGGAATTTTAATTACATACCTACCTCGTGTAGTTCACTGTTTCTTCATGAATAAAGACCACCCTTTAGGTCCTTTTGACACTGCTTTTGTAGGAAGCACTTCTGTTTTATAAGCTTAATTTTCAAGTGCATATCTATACGTGCTTTGTTAAAAAGCACGTAACACTACAGTTACTTTTGCGAAACGCTACCAAAAACGCTTTCGACTCTCAAATTAGCAAAAACCAAAAGGGCTCTAGGTATGAATAACTCTCCCTATAACCCTCCTCAATTTAATGATATTTGCTTTTGGTCTACTTTATTTAAAGCCCACCTCTGAACCACACCAACTTTGGTTATGGCCATTAATTCCTGGCCTTTCACCACCCTTACTTCTCTTTGGTATTGTAATCTGGGTATCTCTCTCCATTTTGGGGAAGCATCAAGATGGAGTGCTACAGAAGGAGGAGTAGATACAATAGACTAAGCAGCTTGGAAGGTAGTGATGATGAAGAAGATCAAGACCAGAAGATTGCAGTTTTGGGAGGTCATCAAACTCAGAGTCATGTCAAGTACTACATGAAGAATGCAGTGCTAAAAAAACTTCACCAGAAGATAGTGACATCATTCACACTTCTGAAGAAGCTTAGAGATGCTTATGTGGAAGTCATGCACAGCCTTGCTGAAAATGTTATGCAGATGAACAATGGCAATTCTTACCTATTGATCAAGAAGCCACCAAGAGCTAGCTCCAAAGTTGTCACAAGCTTAAGAAAATAGATCACGAGCTAGTTTTAATCAACTTGTTGGGTATGTTTGGATTTAGCAGTCTTTGTATTGTATTGTATGGGGATGTACATCAAGAAATGAAATGGGTGTTCAAAATTTCATCTTTTCTATTCTATCTTGTTCAATATGGTCAAAGTTACAGCTTGAGCTTCAAAAGCTGTGTCCTTTGGGTTTATAATAATAGTAATAATCTGGTGGTGGGTTGCAGAATTGCAGATGAAAAGTAATATTGTTTTAACCTGTATATTTTAGGCAATGGCAAAGAGCCAATCTTTCACACCCCACAGTAAAGACCGAGTCAACTATAACTGCCGAAGTAGGAAATTCATGTCATTATGTGAAACTTGGCTGCTTTATCAATGGAGCCATGAGCTTGGAGATGAAGCAGAATCCCTTTGGTTTGTGTAGGAGGAGAACTAAGAAATGAGTCTCTCTTCCTTATTCCATTTTGTTGTGGTGGTTTTACTAGTTGCTGCCATTTTCACAGTTCAGCTAGGCTTGGTCACAGCAGGTATATATGCATATTCTGTTATTTTCAATAACAGAATGAGAGTAGGCCATTTATTTTGTTAGCTTTGTTCTGCAGATACCAATATGATTAGGGAGCTGAGAGAAAGGAGACCACCGCCTCTACGGTCGTCATCGCCGGTTGCAAATCAACACCCGGGAATGAGACAACCGGCTCCGCCAGCTCCGGCGGTAGAATCACCACCTGGGCCTCCTCCTCCTAAACCAGTTTCAAAGTAACAAGCTTTGTCTGAGTATTAAGTATGCTCTTAATGTTTCTGCTTTGTTTGTTTCTGGTTTGATAGTTTATGTTGAATAATAATGCATATGATGTGTTTGATGAAACTGTATGAATGTTGCTCTGAGATCATTGTTATCATTTTTTGCTATCAGTTACTAGCTTTAAACCCATTATTACTTTGTGATTAGAATAGGTTACAAATTACTGTCTAAGTTTTCATATATATATGATCTATCTTCTAATTAAGAATACAAGAGAGGAAAGAAAGAAACAGCAGAACAAAAAAACTAAAACGCACAGGGAAATAACAATGTGTCATCCCCACTTCCCCAGGCACATACTTGCAGCTAAACTATAGACTTCATCCCACTAAAGTTCCTTTAACTGATAATGAAATTATGTGGGTTGTAGGAACAAATTGCGCAACTCCTGGACGATCATAAACTAGAACCGAAAACATCCTACAACTTTATTTATGTATCCAAGTTACAGGGCCTACTTTTGACACAAACGGATTGATTTGAGCCCACATAAGAGATAATATTGGGGCCTGGAGAATTGACCAAACAACAAGCTAACAAATCTGAGCTCAAGTTTGTCATTATTCTTCTTCATACTTATGAGCTCAAGTTTGTCATTTTGCTTCTTCTTCCACTCTTCTATTCAATCTTGCCTCCCACACTGCCATGACCAGGTACTGTTAAGGAAATTTGGAATCCTTCCCGTCAAGGCTCACAGAGTAGACTGATAGAAAAGTAACAAACCACAAGACAAGCAACAAGAGAACACCGAGATTTAACGAGGTTCAGCATAAATCTATGCATGTGTCCTCCCGAGAGATATCCGTTCTTCACTATGAGAATAATTACAGTACAAGATACATTGAGCTAAATCACCATAACCCAAACCCATAACCCTTGTACACCCACACTCATAGAATTTCCCAAGAACTCACTCTCACCCAAGAGTTGTATTCACTCTTGACATCTCTGCTCCCTTACCCAAGAGATATACACTCTCTTGTTGATGATCGCATGCACCGACCATGCCTTGGTTTACTACCCATGCCCTCTATATATAGGCACCCCAATTATAATCCAATTGGTAGTAGGAAAACCAAACCTTCTTGTACAGGAGAAAAGATCCTATTCCTTATAGGAATAAACTTTGACATCAACCATGTCCAATTAGGAAGACTAACCAAGTCCAACTAGGACTTGCCTTTCCTAATTAATTCTCATCACATCCTAACAGGTACTGCAATGTCTTTGTTAGAACCATTGGTCTAGATTGCAAAGGAGATAATGGATCACGAAGAGGCACAAGTGGATGGATTATGTGTCCTGTAGGATTTGATTATCTGGGGGTTATCAGAACATGTTGATGATCAGACCCATAGTACTCCTTGCCACAGGTCAGGAGTGGAATTCCAGAACCAATGGATGAACATTTTTTGAATTACCTCGGCATTAGATATGGAACTGCAGCCAGTGTTAAAGATTCCCACAATATGTCAACCTGTTGTCCAAACCATCAATGCCATCTTCCTCTTCCTCACCCTCAACCCTAGGAGGCTAGGACTACCTTTGACACACTTGTATCTGGTTTTACACTGAGGGCAAAGCCTAGTTCCCTCTTTTTTTCAGACTCAGAACAACCTCTGTACACAGGAAGGCACATTCATTGCAGGCAACTTAAGGCTTCCCGTGCATCTACTGTAATCTCAATCTCTTCTCCACAAATCTAATATATACTCCTACAGTCCTACTCAATTCCTGCACAAACTGTGTTTAAGCATTGTCATCAGCATACAAACTCACATCCTGTTACCGAAAGCAAGTGTGCTTCTTGTCTCCATCACTCACCACAAATAGCCAAGATGATCGAGTATAATTTATTTTTGTTTTTGTTTAAGTAAAATAGATTCGAGAGAGAATTGTAGAGACATGTGTATTATTATTGAGAATAGGAGCCCTATATATAGGGATTACAAAGTACTAGTTCTAATGTTACAAGGAATACCAATCCGTGTAGGATTGGGAAATCTAGAACCTTCTCTCCTATTGCTACTCCTAGTTTGATAAGGCACACTAAATCGATATTCCTTCAATACTGCCCCTTGTGCCGCTCAAACTTGGTGGTGACGCTTCATCCGTTGCCTCGTTAAAAACCTTGCCAGGTAACAAAAACCTTGTGGGATAAAAATAACTCTGGTCGAAGGACAAAAAGAGCACAACACGTCCTTCACTCTTCGAGATCGAACATGCAGACATCATAACTCCCCCTGATGTCGATATCTCCCCCTGATTACTACAATCGTGGGAGTTCGGATAACTTTCTCAATCCGATGCTCTTCACATGTTTCTCGAAGGTGGATTTAGGTAACGACTTAGTGAATAAGTCCGCTACATTATCCTCTGATCGGATTTGATTCACTTCAATCTTTAGAAGTGATTGTTGTTGCTGATTATAAAAGAACTTAGGCGATATATGCCTGGTGTTGTCGCCTTTGATGAAACCTAACTTCATTTGTTCAATACAAGCTGCATTATCCTCATAAATGCATGTAGGTTCATTTGTGGTAGACTTCAAACCACAACTTCCTTGAATATGTCGAATCACAGATCTTAGCCATATACATTCACGAACGGCATCATGTAGAGCAATAATCTCTGTATGATTCGAGGAAGTAGCAACAAGGGTCTGTTTTGTAGACCTCCAAGATATCGCAGTGCTTCCCATGGTAAAGACATAACCAGTTTGGAAGCGACCTTTGTGAGGGTCAGAGAGGTACCCTGCATCAGCAAAACCCATCAAGACATCGTTGTCGTTTTGATGGAGGGAGATAGGAGGACGCCGGCCATCATGAGCAGCGGCGGCAACATGGCCGGCGGCCATTCCATGGACGGGGGCGTTTTGCCTTTTGGGGTCCGATCCCAACTTTCTGTCATTCCTTTTCTCTCTGTAGGGATAGAATAGGCCCATATCAATCGTACCTCTTAGGTATCAAAAGATGGTCTTTACACCAATCCAATGGCGGCGTGTTGGCGCAGAGCTATGTCGAGCTAACAAGTTCACTACGAATGAGATATCCGGTCTTGTGCATTGAGCTAAGTACAATAATGCGCCTATTGCACTCAAATAGGGCACTTCGGCCTCTAATGGTTCTTCGTCCTCATCCCTTGGACGAAACGGATCTTTTCCGGGCTCAAGACTACGGCCGATCATGGGAGTACTCGCAGGCTTCGCTTTATCTTCATTAAAGCGCCTTAGGACCTTCTGAGTATATGCAGACTGATGGATCAAAATCCCATCACTACGGTGCTCAAGTTCTAAACCGAGACAAAACCGTGTTTTCTCAAGATCTTTCATCTCAAATTCGGATTTCAAGTATTTAGCAGTTTCCTTTAACTCATCTAGAGTTCCAATTAGGTTCATGTCATCGACATAAACTGCTACGATTGCAAATCCGGAACTTGTTCTTTTAATGAACACGCATGGGCATATTTCATTGTTAATATATCCCTTCCCAATCAAGTAGTCACTTAGACGGTTATACCACATCCGTCCGGATTGTTTTAATCCATATAGTGAGCGTTTTAACCTTATTGAAAACGCTCTCCGTGGTTTAGAGCCACTTGATTTGGGTAATTGAAGTCCATCGGGAACCTTCATATATATCTCTGAATCTAGATCCCCATAGAGATATGCTGTAACCACATCCATAAGCTGCATGTCAAGTTTTTCGGAAACTACCAAACTGACAAGGTAGCGGAACGTAATAACGTCCATTACGGGAGAATATGTCTCCTCGTAGTCGATTCCAGGGTGTTGTGAGAAACCATGCGCCACAAGGCGGGCTTTATATCTTACCACCTCATTTTTCTCATTACGCTTTCTAACAAAGACCCATTTATGGCCAACAGGCTTTATACTTGGGGGTGTCTGCGTTACAGGCCCAAATACCTGTCTCTTTGTTAGTGAATCCAATTCAACCTGGATCACATCTTTCCATTTAGGCCAATCTGCTCTTCGTTGACATTCTTCAACAGAGCGAGGTTCGATATCATCATATTCTATAATTCCTTTTGCAATATGATATGCGAATGCATCATCAATCGCCATAGAATTTCTATCCATCATCTCATGTACACTAGTGTAATTTATGGAGATCTCTCTATTCTCTGGAGTTGGTTCTGACATTGGAGCGTCCCCCAATGATGTCTCTTGGACATAACCATAATCCGGAATATTCTCATGAGATGGATTATTCACATCGATGATTAATGGATTATTTTGTGTCAAACTCGCTTTCTTTCTTGGGCGAGAATCCATCGAACCTATGGGCCTCCCGCGCTTCCTGGCAGGAGCCGTGGGCCTAGCCATAACGTCACCATCATTGAGAGATGGGACGTTGGCGCCATGCTCATGCATTCTTGAGTTGGCGTCATGTCCTCTAGTTTTAGAGACATCAATCCTTGCAGGCACGTTTGCAGCAGGTATGTGTGATCTCGTCACTTTAGCGATATCAGAAAACGCATCAGGCATCGATTATGCTACGTTATGAAGATCGAGAATTCTCCGCACTTCGATTTCGGACTGTGCGGTTCGGGGATCAAGATGAGACAGAGTGGGGACAGACAACGACAATTCCTGTCGTTCCTGTTGAACATTGATGTTCTTATCTCCCCCTAACGACGGGAAGACTGTCTCATCGAAGTGACAATCCGCAAATCTAGCGGTAAAGAGATCGCCTGTCAAGGGTTCTATGTAGCGGATAATCGTTGGAGAATCATATCCAACATAAATGCCTAATCGTCGTTGAGGACCCATTTTGGTGCGCTGTGGCGGCGCAATTGGCACATAAACTGCACACCCAAATATGCGTAAGTGTGAGACATCAGGCTCATATCCAGTAACCATCTGGGACGCAGAGAAGGGTTGAGTGGCAGTGGGCCTCAGACGAATAAGCACAGTTGCATGCAATATTGCATAGCCCTAAGCAGAAATAGGGAGATTGGTGCGCATTACCAATGCCCTAGCGACCATTTGTAGTCGTTTAATGGCGGCTTCTGCGAGACCATTTTGGGTGTGAACATGAGGAACAGGATGTTCAACATCAATCCCAATGGACATGCAATAATCATCAAAAGTCTTTGATGTAAACTCTCCAGCATTGTCTAATCTTATAGACTTAATGGGATGATCAGGGTGGTGAGCCCTCAACTTAATTATTTGTGCTAGGAGTTTAGCAAATGCAGCGTTCCTTGTGGACAATAGCATGACATGTGACCAGCGTGTCGATGCATCAACCAATACCATAAAGTATCGAAATGGTCCGCATGATGGTTGAATAGGTCCACAAATTTCACCTTGGATTCTGTGCAAGAATGGTATATTTGCTTTGGTGTCCTTTGCATAGGATGATCTCGATCCTAACTTTGCTAAAGAGCAGGCTTTGCAGAACGAATGATGGGCTTTAGAAACAACCAATGAGGATTTTGGTTGAGCCACAAAATCACAAGTGACTTTAGAAGTAAAAGTTGGAGACAAAGGAGCCTTGGTGGCGTCAATGCCACCCTGAGGCCGCAGGGGGAAGGCGACGCCGGCCAAGGATGGCCGGATTTGGGGGTGAACGGCGCCGTGAGGCGCAGGGGCTCATTCGGTGTCCAAAAACCGAGTTTTACTTCTTTTCGTTCTGAAAAAGGGATATCCGTCTGAAGTCTTTAATATACGGATCATCATGTCACGACCTGGGTGTCCCAAACGGTCGTGCCAAAGCCTATATGTGTCGGAATCCCATAAATCATCTCTCATGACATGGTTGGATTCAATGACTCGAATAGTGGTTGCATACAACCCACTAGAGCGACACATAAGTTTCTCTAAGACTCGTTTATGTCCGTAGTCATTAGAGGTGATGCAAAGGAACTCTTGTCCATTCTCACAATGTGTTTCCACATGAAAACCATTGGCTCTTATATCTTTGAAACTCAATAGGGTTCTTCCTGCCCTAGGAGCATAAAGAGCTTCGGTGACATTTAAAATTGTGCCATTTGGCAATATAAATTGGGCTGGTCCTCGACCATGAATCAATTGAGATGATCCAGCCATCGTAGTCACAGAAGATTGAGTAGGCGTCATCTCAAGAAATAACTGCCTATTTCGAAGTATGGTGTGCGTAGTAGCACTATCCACGAGGCATTGTAGCTCTCCGGGAAACATACTTGAAATTAATAAAGTTCGAATCAAAATCGACACTTTATTTCAATGAAAGCCAATGATTACGTCAAAGTTTCTAAATTTAATCCAAAAAGGGTAATCAAGCTTAGACAAGTAGTAGTTACTCAATCCGTTTGGTAATTCCAATTTGGTTGTGACCAGGTAAGGTAAGGCGAGATTTTGGTGGAGCGTTGCTCACTTTTAAAACCGTTCTCTCAGTTCAAACCTTGCCTAGACATCACAATTACTCTTGAGTACGCCTAGTGAGAAAGAGTTATAACCACTGTCTTTGTTGATAGTTTCCAAATTTTTGGATATGGATTGAAACCAATGACGCTTATATGGTCAGATTTTTATGCTTACGAACGCTCTTAGTCCGTAGCCTACGAACGCTCTTAGTTCGTAAAAATCGATGCTCACGGACGCTCTTAGTCCGAAGATTACGAACGCTCTTAGTTCGTATGTAGCGTGAATCCCCACGATTCCACTTTGAATCGAACCCACGTTCTATGAAAGGTGGGATGAAGAAGAAGGGAGGTTTTTAAGTCCCCGAGAAAAAGAAGAAATATTTAAATTTCAAAACTTACTCTTGAATACTTACTCATGAATTTCAGAATTTGAAATTCTCAATACACGTGCGTGTTGATGCAGGCGTGTAGGATTGCAGACCTGCTATCGATCCTGGGTCGGGGATTGCAAACTATCTTTCAATCCCTGCTGTGTGGCCGATACAGGTCTGGCCGAGGTAAGCCGAGGAGCTGGCCGACAGATGCGTGCGCAGGGGCGCGTAGGCGCTGCAGGGGCAGGCACGCAGATGAGGCTAGCGTGGGCTAGGAGCTGCTGCAGTGATGCTTGAAGGTGGCAGCAGCGGTTTTCAAGGATTTTTTTTTTGTTGAAATTCGGAGCAGATCTGCCTCTGAACAGCTTTCACTTCGATTGGTGTACAGGTCTCAAAACAACTCCGATAATGCTGAAATTCTGAGGTCAGATAGTAGAGATAGAGACGAACAACTTTGATGAAGGAAGCATTTTGATATGAGGTCCCTATCAAGACGTTTCGGGGCTTGCAAGCAGACTGATCTGCACAGTAACTAGCTAGCGTCCTGCTGTGCAGCAGGGGCAGCAGGTGTGCGGCGATGCTGCAGGGGCAGTAGGCGGCACACGGGTGCGTAAGGGCTTCAGGGGCAGCGTGCATCGCAGGTGGGCAGCAGCGGCTAGTCTAGCACGGGCTAGGTGCAATTGTGAAAAGGTGATGTTGAAGAATTTTCTGGTTTTGGATTTTTGATCTCAAGGTTAGGGCTCGTGCTGATAACGTGTTTAAGTAAAATAGATTCGAGAGAGAATTGTAGAGAGATGTGTATTATTATTGAGAATAGGAGCCCTATATATAGGGATTACAAAGTACTAGTTCTAATGTTACAAGGAATACCAATCCGTGTAGGATTGGGAAATCTAGAACCTTCTCTCCTATTGCTACTCCTAGTTTGATAAGGCACACTAAATCGATATTCCTTCAACAGTTTTTTATTTTTCACTGATGGTTACAAGGAAGAGGCCAAAGTTTGCTCTCTATTATAATTAAAATGGGTTTTGTCCATTTACCCCATTTCTAGGGATTTTTTTCCCACTTACCCCATTAAGTTTTTTTAATTCTCTCTTACCCAATACACTCTAAGAGAGTCTTCCCTAATACCCCATTAAGATTTTTTTTTTGTTTTAATTTTTTTTTTAATACCATTTTACCCCTCACTCCTTTGTTACTTAGAGAGAGAGAGAGAGAAACCATAGGAGACTTTGCCGGAGCCAGTCACCGGCCGCCGGAATCCGGTCAACTTTCGCCGGAATCCAGTCACCGATCGCCGGATTCCGGTCACCGGCTACCGCCCACCGGAATTTGCTGAAAATCTCACCGGAAAGTTTTTTTTGCCCCCAATAGACATCTATTGCCCCCCAATAGACGTTTCGGTTACCGAAATGAGAACTAATCTTCCTAAAATTAGACAAATAAAACTTTGATTAAAGAAAAAAACAAAGAGATTATATCAATATAAAAACGTCTATTGCCCTTCAATAAACGTCTATTACCCCCCAATAGACATTCAAAACTTTTTTTCTTTTCCTTCTGTCCCATTCAAAAAAATTGGATTTGGGCACCCAGTCATCTCCCTTCTTCGCCGGTTGTAAAGCCTGGACCGGACCCCTAAGTTCGCAACTGTGATTCTTTACAACCTATGAACAAATCGATGATCTTCTTGTTCAAAACGACGACGATTCGATGCTGGAGCTTGAGTCCCCTGACCTCAGACTGAAACGACATGTCGTGGATGCCTAAGGGACTTGAGGTCGTCCCAGATCATGACTTGTTGGCCGGGGAGGCCGGGTCGGGTCCGCCTCCGACTATGGTGAAGATTTGGGTGGTGCCGAGCATACGGATTCGAAAGCATAAGTGGATTAAGAAGTGAATTAAGAAGAAGAAGAAGATTGCGAGGACCTGATCGGCGGTGGGAGAAGAAAACGAAGGCGGAGCAGGTTGGTCGTCGGAGCAGGCCAGGAAACTTGCAGTGAGACGAGGCGGCGTCGGAGTCGGTGGTGAGAGAGATATGAGAGAGAGATCAAGGTGAGAGTGAGCGGAGGGATGTCCGGCGAGATTGTCTTGGTCAGTCGGTGCCGGAAGTCGTTCGCCGTGGTGACCGAGTTGGAGAGAGAGAGAGAGAGATCGAGGTGACTCAGGTGAGAGAGAGCGCGTATGCAGATTGGGTCGATGGCACGATGTAAATTCATTAATTAGCTTAGGGCAAAATTGTCATTTTGTTTTAAATTGGGTTAGTGAGAATAAAAATCTGTTGTTGGGGTAAATGGAATAATTTTGATCAATTTTGGTGCTTTGGGTCAAGAACCCTAATTAAAACCCACATAGATACCACTCTCATTTTAAGATTGCTATGCACTGAATATGGTAGCTTAATTTTGCAATTCCTTTCCTTTTAGTATAAACTCGGTTTTCAAAAGCAAGTGGTAATAAACTGTATGTAGTTGATGGGTGTGTGTCTTTGGTCTCATATATAAGAGGTCAGGAGTTTGAGCCCCATCAAGGGTGGGAATGGGATGGGGTTTTTTTTTTTTTTAAAAAAAAAAAAAAAAAAAAAAACTGTATGTAGTTGACCCAATTAGGCAAGTTCATTAAGAAACTAATAAAGTAATACAGATTTAATGATGCAATTTAAGAGTTGTTAACTGAGCCAGTACAACCCAGGCACTCCCAGGAAAGAATGGCTTAAAAAATTCATCAAGTTTCGATCAGTGTGGCTGGAGTGATGACTTCCACGTACAATACACTATTAATAAGTCATAGCAGGTAATAATCATCACCAATTAGGAAATATGCGAGTCCCTTCCTTTTTCTTTTCTCTCATTTTGCTTGCTTTGCTAGCCACTAACCTGGCCATCCCATTGAGCTTTGGTACTGCAGGTAATTGGTGTGTACGTTTAATTTATATATGCACATATTGTTGGAAATCACTTTTCTAATTAAATTCACTAGTACCCTTATCTTCCTTGTTAGGTTGATTGATTTCCAATGCTAATTTTATATAGGATCATGTAAATCATACATATGATCTTCTGTTGTATAGGCTTTGGTTTTGGTCTTAATTGATTTGCTTTTCTATTAAACTTTAAGCAAAATTTGATTATGGTAAAAAGATCCTGTCGTTTTGGTCTAATTTCATCCTTATTAATGAGGCATTCAATCTGCACATACGAAGTGGAGGAAAGTAGAAAGAAGACATGTATTGCGAAGCCCACCTCCTCCTCCTCATCGTAGTCAGTTGGTGACTAATTTCAAGCCAAAACCAAGTGCAGTTGCTCCTTCACCTTCATCAAGAAGACGAGGTTACTACTCATGATTACATCATGAGATGTCATGTCTTTATTTCCATGTATTAGTGTTGTAGATCAAATTGCTTGCATAATTAGTCTGGTTAATTCCTTTGATTAACGATTCTGATCTCGCTATGATCCATTTGAAAATTCTTTAATGTTTAGAAAATGCAATGAAAATCAAAACCTGGAGATAATTTCACACTATTAATATGTTACTAAAAAAAAATCAAAACTGCCAGGAAATCTCCATGACTACCAATCCTACCCATTTTCATGATCCGCAAGACCAAGACCGAAACTTCAATTAATTTCACACCAAAAAACCTAACATGACCATGACATGATGATCCAAGTTGAAGAACAAAACCCTCATTATTCTGAATCCTATAATTCCCAATATATGGGATTCATTTCAAGACAACCCTTTTCATTATTTGAAGAGGTTTTCAAATCCTCATCATATAACTTAATATGAGAATACCAACTGTCATGATCATCAAACACAGAAGTACTGGAAAATGATGTATCCGGCGAAAGAACAAGAAAACCAACAAACGTACTACAAATTACCAGCAGTTTTTACTGGCTAAGTTGCAGGAAAAGAATGCCTTCAATTGATTGATTACTTGCAAAAGAGCATTGCTGATCGAAGAGCAGCAAGAGGGGCGAAATGAGTTGAATCGACTTCAGCATAAGCTCGCTCTATGCTCTTAAAAATATATGTGATGACTATAGGAAGGCTTTGAAGGCAACACAAAAGGCATTTGCGAAATAATTGATTTAGTTAACTGATTTGATAGTGAATCCCTGAATATCCATGTTAGCAGAGAATTATTGAAAGTTGTAAAGTGACTTTATAGCTCATAATGTTTAAGATAGTCAAGTGTGAATTAATCCCCAATCAAGAAAATTAAAGGTGGGAAATGGTGGTATACAAGTTTAACTTAAAAAACAATTTCATATTACAAAAGATAAGAACAAATCTTGGTATACACGTTTGAATACCCTCACCTATATCAATCACTTTCATCTTCACGCCCGCAAAAGCTTTCTCTAAAATAAGAACAAATCTTGAAGAAACTGGTTTTTTGACTAGAAAAATGGCTGATCTTTTTTAGTGCATTTTTAGTGCATACCAGTATACAAACCAAGGCAAGATTAAAGGAGAAAAAAAAAATCCATATCACATGAACTAGAATAAGATCACCTAACAAATGGAAATGACAGCTCTACAATTAAATTCCTGCAATGATGTCTACGCGGGGAATCAAAATGAAAATAAATTTTAAAATTAACCAACTTTAATTTTCTAGATTTCTTTCTTTAATGCCAGACTTTAATATGTTATAATTATTCTTGAAATATACTTAATCAATTCACTAAATTCACGAAGTCCAAATTACTTGCCGACAGAAATTTAAACGAAAAATAAAGAATAAACAGAGAGAGACAACCACATTTGCTATATAAATGTCACACCTTCCTGCCCCAGAATCCAACAGAAACCGTATAACCTAACTCCATTTCTTATCAGAAACCCTAGCTCATTACTGTTTTTTATCCTGAGGTGTTTCAAAGCTGCCAACAATGGAATCTCTTACTCACATGGTCAGTGTTCCATTTTCATTTCTTTGTTTCTCTTTATTAGGTATGTGAATTTTGGGTTTGCGGATTAATATGTGATAACGTCTTTGATTACAGACTTGTGGATTGAAACTGGACCTCTCATCTAATGGATGGTACAAGTACCTGACGAAATTGCTGAAAAACATCGCAGGTATGCTCGGAAACATCAAAACCCTAATTAAACATTAGTGTTTTCTAAAAGCCCTAGACAGGAATGAACTTATTCAAGGCTAAAGCAGGTCCATGGAACGTGTATTGATTTTATGTACGTGTTTGAAATGTTTAGGAGTCTCTTATCAGATAGATGCACAAGCAGGTATGGCATATATTTCCGGGAAAGTAAACGCGAAAAAGTTACTGGAGAGGATTGTCAAGGCTGGGGAAAAAGATGCTGCAGTTTGCTGGGTGAGGACCGGAGAGGAATATACAACTCCTTGTTATGGCAATGGGTATTATAATGACCAACAAAGACTATTATCATGTGATCCTTATAATAACTATAATTATATGGGATCATATGCTCCTACTACTCCTCCTCCTCTTCCTCCTAGTTACTACCCATCTTACGGTCACCATAATCCAATGACCCATTACTATCCCCAGTTACCTCCTCCTTATACATCTTATTATTGATATGAGAGGCTAGAGATGATTGATCTGAGCCGTTGATTGTATGCGTGGAACAACGACAGCGTTTTTTTACTGTGTCGGGGCTGATATACAAGACGGCCCTCCTGCTTAATATACAGAGTACCTGGCGAATACATAGTATTCTTCATTTTTGGTTTGAATGCTATGTATTGAACTAATACGTACAATAAATAAACATTGTGATGAATTTCTGTTTATTTTGATCTACCAAATATGATTTCTTGTTATATGTATTCATTTAATAATATATGGTGTGACCTCTGTCGATTCTGTTTATATTTGCTGGCTCATGAGCAAATTATTTCACCTTTGGATGTTCTGCAGGTAGTTAACTTTTGCAGGTACTGTATGTACACAAATCATGATTTTCCAGTGGCCATTTTAACCACCACGTGCTAATCAAGATTTCAGTTCCTAAAATCCCGGGTAATTCGAAAACTAAAATTCTCGGTAATTCAAAACTCCTTTTTCTTTCAAAAAAGAAAAAAAAATGTAATCGTTTCATTCGATCATCATAGGATGAGGCTAAGATTAGTCTGCATCCACATGTTTATAGGTGGTTGGCTCTTCTGTAAAGATCAAATCTTGTGCTGATCCTTATGATTTGGTGTTCTCTCGGTTAGGCATGAAATGTATTAAGGAAATGGAATCAGGTTCTAATATATTACGACGTCACTGCATCAAGCTAGAGGGTTTCAAGAAACTACTCATAATACAAATTCAAGCACAATACAAACTGCTTAGAGAAGCCAATCAGACTGCATATAGCAGAGTGACTAAGAACAAAACCAAACAAACCAAAATAGAAAGAAAATGCATAAAGTAAAAAACCCTACACCTATCCAACCCTAAATCAGGGCCACTAACTTGACAGGTTTTGATGCCTAAGACCTTCCTGGTGTACATCGCCACTCATCAACCAGTATACGGCTACAACCATGGATAGAAATGGTAAGAGCACCTATTCGAAGCAAACAAAAACAAAATAGGGCTTTGCTACTCTCCAAAGATCCACAACATGCCCAAACTAACAAAGAAATGTGAAAAGAGATTGGGCTAGCCCAGCCAAACCACAGAACAGCAGCTCAGCCAGACAAAGGCCCAATGGCCAAAGCCCACCTCCATCAACTCGTCTCCCTAGATCGACTTGCTACCAATCCTTCCAGAGAGTAGCCTCCCCTCATCATTCCGAAGGCCGGTCGCGTTGCTCCACCATCGCCGTGGTCAGATAAGACCTCGTCCCAACCTGAAAACAGGGAGCAAGCCACACCTCCAAACACAGAAACCCGTGCCTCAAAAGTTTCCTCCTCCGCCACTGCCACCACAAACCTCGGACGCCTCAGACCGGCATGAAAGAGTCTAAAGCGCACCAG
Source organism: Rosa rugosa (assembly GCF_958449725.1). NCBI lineage: Eukaryota > Viridiplantae > Streptophyta > Magnoliopsida > Rosales > Rosaceae > Rosa > Rosa rugosa. Next base: position 56,598,852 of record NC_084823.1, read on the forward strand.
AGCCTGCACCCTCGATCGCCTCAGCCGTAAGCCGCCGCGATTGGAGCCCTTACTGCCTCAACCTATTTTCCATCGAGCACTCCACCTAAATAGCGACGCCGCAAAACAAGAAGTCCGCACTCCGTCCCCTCGCTGTCTGGTCTGGGGACCGCAAGGTCGCCGCCGCCACCACACGAAACCCTAGATGAGTTTCGCCGCTCGAGATCGCTCCAAAAAGCTCAGAGGTATCCCTCTAGGTACAACAATCTACTTGTTATTTTGGCGCCTAAAGTGAAAATGTCATTGAAATTTGCATGCTTTATCGAATCAATCATTATTATTATTATTATTGTTATTAAGTGACATTAAGGTAAAACTATATGTAAAGAATAATGGCTCTCAACCCTAGTCGCCTTAGGCTGAGGCTTCAATTGCGATGTTTATTGTCAATCACTGTCTCAATCTATGCCAACTCTTTACCCGTTGGGGAGAGAAGTGGAAACTACCAAGAAGGCGTCGGCGGCAGACCTCCAAGGACGAGCCTCGTGAGCTTTCCTCCAAGCGGCAACGATGGCTTGCTCCTAGAAGCGAGTAAAGTTTGCGGCAATTGGCGGTATGGTGCTCCTGCATCTGCCGTTTCTGATGAATCGGATCTCCGACTTGCCTCAAGATGGGGGTGGATAGGAGGCTCGCCCTCGGGTTTGAACTTGAGGAGGCCTTGTTCTGGCGTCATCGAGCTCTGGGATCTGAGGAAAATGGTGAGGCCGGCGGTTCATCGCCGAAGCAAACTTGTAGAGGAAGAAGAGTCTGATGACAGTGGTTGGTCTCGGCCGCGTCGGGGGCGTCTCAAGGTGGACTAAAGTCTTGCTGATTCTCGGTGTTGGATTAGAGTTTTGCGAGATCTGAATTCAGTCGTGGATCCGGGTCGGAGACGAGATGGCCTGCATCTTGTATGTGTGGCGGAGGTGGAGGCCGTGACAGTGATTGGAGCAGGAGTGGGTATGCTCATTCTGGGTTGGGTGCCAAGATCAGTTCAAGGCCCAACTCGATTGGGCGGCCCAAATCTGCTGTATGGCCCAGGTCAAGTTTGCAGCCCAATTCTGGGAAGCGTTGCCTAGATCATTTTGGGTGCTCAAAACAGATTGGGTGTCAAGACTGTGGATTTTGGCCCAAGTTTGGACCAAACAGGCAGGCTCCGGCTTACTAGGGTTTCGGTTATGGGATCCTGGTGGAGGGTATGGGCTCATAAGGCTTTTCTTTAGCCTTCCTTTTAAGTCTTTTATGTACTATGCTTATTTACTATGCAATCATTTCGATCATAGTAAGATAGGCCTGTTTAGAATAAGTGATCATGGATGTTCGTTAATGAGTGGTATTAGATATATATACCACGTTTTCTTATTGCCCTCTGTTTTTCAAGGCAGTGGAAAGGTATGTAATGTACTGCTCTAGCTTGAGACTATTAATGAGAAATGTTGAATTTCATTCAAAAAAAAAAAAAATGTAAAGAGGCCATGATTTCTATTGGGACCTCCAAATTTGCTCATTTGACCTCTATATCTTTTGAATTAATAAATTACATATATATCCTCTTGTAAAATGATAATTATAGACAATGAATTATAATCAACGTTCAAGGTTTGGTTGGAGGATGAGCTTTGGGTGGGAGATGGTGGTTTTTAGTTTTTTTATTTTTTTATGTTCCGTGTTTTTTTTTATTTATATCAATTTATGTAACCTTTCATTTTTATTTTTGAATAACCTTTCATTTTTTATAAGGGTTAGAAACATAGGAATCATGTCTAACCGTTTGATTTATGACTGCTTGATCAATTTATGTGTTATGACCGTTTGATTCATGATTTAATTAAAGTTCTAGAAATTTATTTTGGGCATTTTTTAGGTTTGCATGCAAAAAAGAACCAAAAAATAAAAAGGAATGGATGTGTATTTAGTGAATTAGAGGTATAATGAGTATATTTTATTTTTTTGTACGTGAATAATATAACTAAGGTTATTTGAGGAATTCAAAAAGAGGTTTAGTGAGCAAATATTTGTATTTAAAAGCACAAACGAGGTGTAAAGATTATGAGAGGTCAAATGAGCAAATTTAGAGGTCTCAATAAAAACTCTCATATGTGAAGATTTAGTGATTTTCTGTAGAGAAATAAAAAGAATGAGACTGAGCAAATTAATTAAGAAAATCAGATTAATTGGGGTATGCGTGTGTTAAAAATCACAATCCCAAGTAGACAATTGAGCTTAATCGGCAACATCGGCATCAAGTGGTTCTTACTGCTTTTTGGTGTACGGGATGATCCAAATGTAGTTTGGGTTCAGGTCTAGTTGGTATACCCAGCGTTTGAGATTCACAGGTGGTCGAGGTGGTGTATCGTAGGCAACGTTCCTGGATTGGTGGCGGCAAGGATTGTGGCTGGGCTAGTTCTGTTGGGCATTGGGCTAGTGCTCGAAATGTGTTAACAGAGTAGTCTTTTTTGTACTATTCTATACCCAAGTTAGGGGCATATTAAAGCCAATGAATCTTTCATTTAAAAGAACAAATTGAGCTTGATGAATTTGAGTCAACATATTCAAAAGGCCTTATATAGTCAAAGTCATCAAAGACTTTTTTTTTTAAAGGCCTTATATAGTCAAAGTCATCAAAGACTTTAGTAACCAACTAAATTCAAAACTATCGTCCTCTTTCATTTAAATCTCTCGTATTGACCTTATCAAAAATCCAACTATGTACTAGTACTAATAACACCGCTTTAAAGTGAAATTGGGTCAAATCCAACGCGGTTTTGTATTGCTTGCTTGAAGTACGTCCTTCCCAGCAAAGATCAAGAAAACACATAGAGAAGGAGACAAGTTAAGATCCAATTAGCTAGAAAGTACATCGATCTTTCATTGAAATATCGAGTAAGATATGGGGCACCTCTCGTGCCCTTTGATCCGTATTCTGAATCATGCTCGTGATATTCAGTTCTTCATTCTTGTCCATGCAAATATGCAATCAGTTTACGCAGGTAATTGATTTATTTCTCAGTAGGTTCATCTAATTAACATGAAGGCGGAGTCATGAAACTAATAACGTACTAAGGCTAGGTATATATGCAAGAAATTAAGTGCCAAGTACGTAGTAATTAATAATTACATGGATATATGAAGATTTTTGGTGTTAAAAATAACTGAACGGTGAGGGAGACATGGAGATGCTGATGATTCCAGGAGACGTACAATCCGAAAAAAACTAGCCGGCCAGTTTAAGTATGGAAAATTGTACGGTACTTAATGTATTAATATATTAAGTAGACTAAATTTGATACAAATATAGACTGACTCTATACATAAGTAGACTAGTTTGACTTGATCTCAAATTAGTCTATCTCTGTATCGAGGTAGTCTACTTATGTATCGAACTAATTTACTTGATGTATCGTACCCGTAGACGAACCCTAGCTTTAAGTATTGCAGAACAAAAAGAAGTATTAATTGTAGACTTTGGAGGATTAATGAACCATGCATATACTTTCGAGGAATACACACACACACACCAATAGTACTCCATATCCATCAATAAATTGATTAAAGACTACATGCGTCTTAGGACTTGGCATCCTAGGGACATCCACAAGTAGCTTCTGTCTTGTATCCACTATATGATATGGAGGTGTTAATTCATTGATTGGCACCGCCCCGAGCAGCTACACAAGTGAGGAATTTGGCCTCAGTAAACATATATAGTACTGCCCCCTTGGACAGCTCATGAACAAGCTCTAAAGGTGAAGAATGAAACCGGTCGAAATAAACAAACTGCATGGAGCTGCAACTTATTACGTAACAATGGTTGAGTTTGTTAAGCAAGCTTCATCAAGTACTGCAGTACTTCCACAAGTCAATGAAGACCAGTTTTCATCCCTTATTTGGGCAGAGTACCTTTTGCTAGAGTATATATGCACGTACTATGAATTATTTGATGAATGGTGTTTAGAGGCATGCGTTACGTTCCTTGAACTTTCTATCACCTCTATATTTGATGATCGTGTGCTAGAAGTTTTCATGAAAATTTGGGTGGGAAGAACATGTCTTCAAGACCGCGGATATGCATCAAAGGATCTTCCACTTTCATCTACAAGTTGTTCATAGTATTGGTACGTGGAGCATGTTTGTTTTTGCTAGTGAAGGTGCTAAAGAATGAGCATTTTTTTTTGTTGGTTACAAAAAGTTCAGGTAAGAGGGAGACTTCCCTACACTACCAGATCAGGGCAAACCTACGACCTTAACCTAACAGGACTTACGAAACTGGCCAGTGTCTCAGCTCAGCCCATTGATATGAAATTATGCAGGACATTTTTTAGATTACCCACCAACAAAGGATAGTCGGCAACGGGATTCAAACTTAGATGGGAGCTCCAACACAAGGCCGTCATTACCAACTAAACCAACCTTTGTTGGCACAAAAAAAGAAAAAGAAGAATGAGCTTTTAATTGCGAAGCTTTTTATGTGATGAGAGCGCAGGTCACTTTTGTTAAGTCACATGCAGGTCACTTTTTTTTTTGCTCTTTCAAACCCGTTTCAAAAAGAGACGTTAAAAAACACAAACAGCAGCGTTAGTCAGACTCTGACACCTACACCCTAGACCTATCAATTCGTGGCTGTCGTTCGGCCACGTCAGCAGGTGACCCTCACCTAGGTGAATAGCAGATTTTTCGCTGATGAAAAGGTAAAGGCAGCCGTGTTCCCCTGGTCAGCAGCTGACCATGGGGAATTTGGTCACTCACCGTCCGATTTCAATCGGACGGTTGACAGCTAAGTGATGAAATCTGAGATGAGAGCTGTCAACCGTCCGATTTCAATCGGACGGTGAGTGACCAAATTTCCCATGATCAGCTGCTGACCAGGGGAACACTACTGAGGTAAAGGAGAACCAAAAGTCAAGGTTAGTCTCAAGGTCTATGCAACGTGAGAAAGACGGGCTATGACTTGAAAATGGAACCCAATTATTAATGTAGAGCTTCACAAGTAACGTGAATTTCCAGTTGGGAAAGTACGTTTCACCATCATTGATTCCGAGCACTCTGAACTATACTTGATAGTGACTACTAGACCGCATCCACTTGAAATTTCGAAGTAAATCAGGGAAATCTTAGCTGGTGTTGATTGTTGAAGGTAAGTGCGTAAGGCTACTGAAGTTCGAGGAGCCAAGTAATTAAGACATCTCGTTTCTTTATTTGAGGTTTATGGCTTGCATAAATTTGGCACAGGTCATGATTTTGCATTCATACGTAAGTATGGATTTCTTTAAAGAAATAAAAAGAAAGAAATTATAGGGGGGTGAAATTTGCACCCCCATATTTGCAAACCACACCCATTTTAATTTTTTTAATAATATTTCATCTCAAATATTTTTGAACTTCCTAAAATGCCCTCAAAAGTCATATTTTCTTTTGACTCTGCTCTCTCTCTCTCTCGTTCTCTTTTCCAAAATCACGACAACACTTCCTCTTCTCTCTTTCTTCTCCAGACAATGACAACTCCTCTTCTCCATTGAAAATTGACCAACCTCAACCTTCGTCTTTCCAAACCAGGTCAAATCCCAACTTTTCTCTTTGCTATCTCACTATATCTACTCTAATTTCATGTTTAACTTTGCTTTTATCTTCTGCAATTCAATTGTTCTTATTGTTCCTTCTCTTCTGGCTCATATCAAATTGCACAAGTTTCTTTCTTTATGATTTGTGGGTAATATGTTTGCTGATAAATTGAGAAATTTGGAGTCCTTATTGCTTTTCAAAATCCTTTCGAAATTTGGAGATTGAAAAAATTGGGTTGCTTTATGCCTTTTGGGTTAGTCAGAAATTTTTGCTTACTTTCTTTCTTTTGATTGATGCATTCTGTTTTTTTTGTTATGCATGTGTTAGTGGTAGTCATATTTTGTTCTGCACATTGTTATACATACTATTCTGGTAAGATTTAGGAGATGGATGACTTCCTGGTATGAATAGATTCTTTGAACTTGATGAATTCTTTTTATGCGGTTAGGCAAATTGAATTCTGTGAATTACTTTCCGGTATGTTACTAATAGGATTATTGTGAGTTTGGCTCTAAATTGAAAACAAAATAAGGTAATCAATAAGGAATGAATGTAGTGTGAGAGAAATTAAGAATAGTGAATGATGGAAAGAAATTGTTCATGTGTATTTGAAAGTAGTGCCTGTACATACCTCCAATAATATGGAGTATTTGCTATCTCACCAAGCATAAGTAACTCCTACTTTGGGACATCCACGAGACATGGCAAGGCCCAACCACGACATCCATCGTGTAGCCCTATGTTCAAGCTACACCACGGTATCCGGAAGTCGCAAATCCGCCTCCGGGAAGCCACGTTCCCGCCCTTGCCAAGATGCCCTCACAACTAGGCTTTCTAGACTAGAATTGTGTGGTTGCTTGTCCCACATCGAAAAACATGTAAAGGAAGAGCATTCCTTCATCTATAAAAGGAATGCCTCCTCCCACAACTCAACACATTCATTACATCTCTTGTAATCTTGTTAGGCCGCAAGGCTCGACACACTAGTATAGCTTTCAAGTGGACGTAGTCTCCCGCTCATGCGGAGGCGAACCACTATACTTCTTGTGTCTCTCTCTCTATCTCTCTTTATTTATAGCTAACTAGGATCCCCACGGATCACTAACGTTAACAGTGCCAATATCAGTTTACCCTTTTCATGCAATTTCTTATCTTGCTGGAAAACCATTCTACTTCCTGTACAGCTCAACAGGTCATAGTAATACAGTTTGATAAATTTTGTGATTATTGACTTAAGTCATGAAATCTTTTGGAGAAATAAGGTCATCTCTTCATCAAGTGCAGTGTAATCGGCAAGAAATAATTACAAAAAAAACAAAATTCTCTAAGATTATCAAGTTATTTGAGTAGTGTAAATAGCGGGTTTCATGGTTGTATCAGTCATGGAATTTTCTTTCTTGAATTTATATGTAGGCAGCATGTAGGGAGTTGTCCTTGTTTTATTCGAAGTGCCTATGTGCCTCATGAGACCGGGAAGGAGAGAGAAAAAAAAAACAGTTTAGAAGGATAGTATGATGTTTGAATCATAAGCTTATTGACTGTGCGTAGTGGAGTTTGACAGAATAAGATTCTTTTCATTCAACTATGTTTTAATTTTGTCAGTGAGATCCAAAAGTTTGCCTGATGAGCTGGTTTCCACTAATATACAAAGTAACAAAACTGCAGACCCAAAAGTTTGCTTCTTGTTGGTTTGGATTGCAGCTGGGCATATCATTCTTGTTGGCCTTCGTGACTATCAGGATGACAAAGCTGATTTGATTCTCAAGTACATGCCTAATGAGCCTAGGCTGCTGAAGATTAGGATGAAGGTGGTGCTGATGCATGGAGTTTGAAGATGAAGATATTGATAAGATTTAGTGTTTGCATATCAACTTTTTTCAGTGTTATATGTTAGCTTTACCGATTTGGGGGTTATTGACACCACCCTAAGTGAAACTTGGATTGGCAGCTGGTACTTTATGGTTTTGTGTTTTGCGTTTCCAGATGGGCAATTTGTCAGGTTCCATGTACTTTATGGTCATGTTTTTCATACTTCTCTTTAACCTTAGATAAAAGACTACTAAATGGATCTTTATGATCCAAGCTTGCACGATGATCATTAGTGAATGATCTAGTGTCAATCCTCCATTGCTCATGAATCTGATTTAAAGGCAGCACTTCAATCCTCATCTCCTTGATCATGTGCACATATGGAAGACCCATGGTTTTGGAAAACTGGCCCTTGCATTGGGATGAATAGTCTTTGGTATTTGCCAACAAATATTGCTTTTGTAACTCAAACAAAGCATAGAAATATACCTTATTAATCACCTCTTTAAAGAAAGGGATGCAAAGTTTTTGAGGAACACGAATCTTTTCACTTGCAAGTTGAGTTCTAATTTCTTGAAACTGATTTTGAATAGTAAGACAAATATTTTCCTTCACTTCACGGAGACCACCAGTAGAAACTTGAAGATATTTCTTTAAGGTTCCATGTGCACCTTCTGCTCTAGAAGTAACATTATTACCAAAGTGTGAAATCTGTCCGGTCCATGCAAATACAAACCTCTCTTTCCATGGAAGCCAAGTATTGCCAATGTAAGTCAGAACGGAAGCATAGTCTTTGTACTCAATTTGAAAACAGTTCCAAGCTTCAATAAACATTGACACGTCCCAAGACTTTACAAGGGTACTCCAAGAAGACATAAAACCAACCCAATCTGCATCTTCCTTAATTAAACTGACCCTTACAATGTGCAAGAATATTTTTTTTCAATATGCCATATGCATAAAAGATTAGGAGTCATCGGAAACACAACTTGTACTGCGTTCATTAATGCCAACTCTCTATCAGTTATAATCGCCAATGGATGATTACCATCTCCCAACAACTTACTGAACATTTCAAGAGCCCACTGATAATCCTGTTGTTCCTCTTTTTGCATGAAAACAAAACACAAATAGAATGATGTGTTGAAACTCGACACTCCTACAATCTCAAGTAATGACATCTTGTACTTATTTGTCTTATAAGTACAATCCATCACAAAGACATTAGAGAAGCTTTTAGTCAACTCAATGGAAGTAGGATGAGCAAAGAATAGATGAGTCAAATGACCAGAGTGATCATATTTGACATTATGAGAAAAACCAACACCACCAAGCTCATCTAATAATGCTTGAATAATCGAACGCCCACCTAGACTCTCCCTCCTAAACTGAGCTGTCTTGCTATATATATTTCTGGAAACAGCTAGAAGATCAGGATTACTTTGTCGAAGCGAAGAGAGAATTTGACGTGGTTTTATGCCAGCCCGACTCATTTGTTCAACTTGTAAGGCTTCCTCTTTAGTAAACCGACGACAATATGGATGTCCAACCATGTCAGTGGAAGGCTCATGGTTATGTAACAAGCCACTTATCTCGACCTTCCACAACCCTTCAGCTGTCCTTCTTCCCACAATTTTGAAAGGGCAATCTATCCAACGAGAAGCTGAATTCTTTTTCTTCTCCTCAAGTGCAGAGCAGGTTCGATAACAACCACCTCTATCACAACCAATAGCCACATCTCTATTGCTTCTAGATCTTTTGATTACCATAACATACCCCTGCAGCAACCCAATCTTACGAATAGCACTGACAAGGTCTTCTCGATTTTCAAAAAATTTCGTCGATAATGAGAGGAATTCATCATAAACATCAATCATAGAGGGGCCTTCAAGTAAATCAAAGAAAAACAAAATAATTAGCTCTAAACATAATAAAAGTGATAGCACATAATACTTACCATTGACAATGGGGACTTCAATGATACTAGACGGGTGATTTGATTGTAAGACTTCTTCCATATCATCTGAAGACATAGAAATTTGCAACCCAGCATCAAAGGGCTCTTCTTCCATTGTACTGACCTCCTCAGCAGCTGATTTTGAGCATAAAAGAAATCTAATTTTTTCAATCTCTAAATTTTGAAAGGATTTCGAAAAGCAATAAGGACTCCAAATTTCTCAATTTATCAGCAAACATATTACCCACAAATCATAAAGAAAGAAACTTGTCCAATTTGATATGAGCCAGAAGAGAAGGAACAGTAAGAAAGATTGAATCGCAGAAGATAAAAGCAAAGTTAAACATGAAATTAGAGTAGATATAGTGAGATAATAAAGAGAAAAGTTGGGATTGTGACCTGGTTTGGAAAGAAGGAGGCTTGAGGTTGACCAATTTTCAATGGAGAAGAGGTCGTTGTCTGGAGAAGAAAGAGAGAAGAGGGAGATTGTTGTCGTGATCCAAAAAGAGAGAACGTGAGAGAGAGAGAGAGAACGCGAGAGAGAGAAGAGTCAAAAGAAAATCTGGCTTTTGAGGGCATTTTAGGAAGTTCAAAAATATTTGGGATGAAATATTATTAAAAAATTAAAATGGGTGTGGTTTGCAAATATGGGGGTGCAAATTTCACCCCCCAAATTATAATGGTATTCGAGGAAATTACATTTCAGAGTATTGTAATTTTCAAAATGTAAACCATTGTTTGATGACATCAAAAATGTAAACCGTTGGATTAAATGAGCTTATTGATCTTAATTCAAGCAGACAATTCAGCTTCATGAATTTGATTCGGGCCTTCTGCAATAGTCTTCTAGACCGATATCAGGTAATTGGGGTTATCAGCTAAATTCAACCTCAATCTCTCCTCTAATAAATAGTTTTACAAAAGTAGTCCAAAATGCACGTCATGACTAGTTACAAAAATAAATGACCGATCATCAATGGTGCATAAAGTCTGCCAACGCGGTTTTTTACAAAGACCAATTCACATAATTTCTAACACACCATTATTTTCCTATATATTGTACATATATTATTCTAGGCCTGGGCACGGTCCCAGCCCGGCACCCAATTTGCAAGGCCCGGGACCGAGCCCGAATTTTTCGGGTCGGGCTCAAATTTCGTTTTTAAGTTTCAGGGACCGGAAAGGCCCGGACCGAAAAAAACCGGGCCGGTCCTCGGGTTTTTTCGGGCCCAAAAGACTAAAAAAAAAAAAAAAAAAAACAGATCTTGCTCCAAACCCATTCCTCCACCCTCCAAACTTCCAAAGCCACCTAACCACCACCATTGAGAGAGAGAGAGAGAGAGAGAGATGTTTTGGGGTTGAGTAATAGAGAAAAACTAGAGAGAGAGAGATTTTGGGGTTGAGTAACGATAGAAGAAGAATTAGGAATTTCTCTACAATTGATCTAATGGGGAAGGACCGAAGGAGGGCTAGGGAGAGAAGGGAAAAGAAAAGAAAAAAGACAATGGAGGCCTTTGGGGAAAAGAAGAAGAAGAAGATAAGAACTTAAGAAGAGAGAAGAAAAAAACGAAAAAGAAAGAAGGGGGGGGGGGACTGGAGAGGGACGGGAAAACTGAAAAGAAAGAAGAAAGAAGAAAGAGAATAAGAGAGAGTCAGAAAAAGGAGGGGTGGGACCCTGGGAGAATTAGAGTAGAGAAGAAGAACGTGGAGAGAGAAGGAGGAAAAGAAAAGTTGGTAGGAAGACTAATAAAACATATAAAAATATTTGTTAATTAATAGTCGGGCCCAACGGGCTTTATTATATTTCAAAACCTCAAACCGGGACCGGACCGGGTTTGAGCCTGTTCGGACCGGACCGGAGAATGTTACCAAATTTTTTTTGCAAACCCGGACCAAACCGGACCGAACCGGGCAGTCCGGGCCGGTTTTTCGGGCTTACGGGCTTTTTCGCCCCCTATATTATTCAATAAGTTGAGAGAGCCAATTAGCTAGCAGTACATCGACCTTTCGTTGAAATATCGATTAAGATCGAGATGGGCCTCTCATGCTCTGTGATCCGTATTCTGATAATCATGCTCATGATTTTCAGTGCTTCATTCTTGTCCATGCAATCAGTTCACGCAGGTAAACGATTTTTCTCTCTCTTCTAATTAGCATGAACTTGGATTTGCAGGCATATTATTGTTTATTAGTTGACAACCATTTTCACTACTAGCTAATAGCTATACATATCTAAGCTAGCTGGAAGCTGATGAGCTCGATCAGTTTGAATTAATGATCATTGATCGATCAGCTACAGTAACTCTCTTGAGATTAAGCATACCGTGCATATGCATGAAAGTTAATCTGGGAATCAAACAACATCGAAAAACAATCTGAAACTCTTAATTTAGCCAGAACAGATCACAGAACAGGCTAAACGCTCAGCTTTTCATTATAGATTAGAACATATTTGATTGAGTAATATATAACGCACGGTCAAGTTTATTGATTGCAGATCCAGCACCAAGAAAGCTAGGAGCAATTCCCAGTCCTCCACCTCCACCGAGTAGCGCCATACCGCATGGCCCTATTGGTTGATTGCAAATTATAAATAGGGAAAAAGATATAAACAGTACCTGAGGTAAGACCCATTCTAAATTTTTGTACCTAACTTTTGGAAACTATCATTTTAGTACCTGGAGTACCCAATCCAACCCAATTTTCGTACACGCCGTCCATGACGACGTTAACTCTTATGACAGCTGGCATGATTTAAAGAGGCCACGAGAGGAGCAAGTTAACGCCGTTATGGACGGCGGGTACGTATGTTGGGTCGGACTGGCTATTTGGGGTACCAATGTGATAGTTTCGGAAAGTTGGGTATGAAAATTTAGAATGGACCATAGTTGGAGTACTGTTTATATTTTTTTCCCTTATAATTAAACGTACTTTACTTTGCCAAATTTTGTTAAGGTAATCGACTACGGGGCCCGGGGGCGTAGCCAATATAGGGCGAGAAGGGTCAGATGACTCCTCTCAATTTTTGAAAACTGTTCCTGATTGGCTTAAATTTAAGCATCTTTGATATAAAACTAAACCTGATTGGCTGAGATTTTGGATTTTAGTTGACCTTTTGTGAGAAGATCGGCTCATTGGTCTAGCTGAACTTTTGGGCCTACTTTCTTATGATTAGCTTCACATATTTTAATACATTTATTTTCCAACAAAGTCTTCTTTGTATCAAGACTAAGTTACCTTATTCGAAAAAAGAAAAAAAACTTTCACAATGAGTATAATAACACATTAGACTATTCTTTTTCTTATATTTTTACTAGGCATCTCAAAAATTTTTGGGATAAATCAATTCAATGTAATATATTCATCTTTTAAATTGAAGCTATTTTGGTGGACAAATATTGTAACTAAATGAAGTATTAATTATCCGATAATTCTTTAACATATAAGGTAATTTGGCTATTAAAATTTTGACCTCCTCGATATAATTTCTAGCTATGCCACTGACGGGGCCCTTTGCCAAATTTTATTAAGGTGATCGACTACGGGGCCTTACGATTCCATGATATATTTAATAAAGTAATATGAGATTCACAAATTGACAATTGATGGAGTTACCCAAATTCTTATAAACTTATAAGAAAAGTTATATTTTTCCAATGTGGGAGTTATATATATATATATATATATGGCTTCTCAGGTGCGGATATCCGCACTTTTTGCTTAGGTGCGGATTTCCGGTTTGTACCCACTTTCCGATCACATTTTCACATCTTAACCGTTCAGTTTTTAGGTCCTAATGTATAGATCACCTCTGAAAAATTTCAGCCAATTTGGTGATCGTTAAGGCATTCAAAACTGCAAATTACAACAATATATACGAACGGTTCCAGTTCGACAGATTCGGTTCGTTCGTGTAAATTGCAGTTTTGGATGCCTTAACGATCACCAAATTGGCTGAAATTTTGCAGAGATGATCTATACATTAGGACCTAAAAACTGAACGGTTAAGATGTGAATGTGTGATCGGAAAGTGGGGAAAAACCCAAAATCCGTACGTTTTTGCTTAGGTGCGGATATCCGCACCTGAGCAAGGTTATATATATATATATATATATATATATATATATATATATATATATTGTTTGAATAGAAATTGATATCATTAGGATCAATAGCCGGCATTCAGCCAATGGCTATAGTCTAGCTGCACTTACAAAAAGATAGCCGGCAAGAAAATCCGGAAACCCTAATCTAAGCTAAGGAAACTCATTACAAGTCGATGATAAGCTTGCTATAATTAGCGAGCTTATAGACAAAGAAACTCTAAGTCTTCTAGGGCAAAATCATAGTCTAGCCTCCCATTAGCCAATCATGCAATTGTGGTACCAATAGAAAACCACTTCCTAGCCAACAAATATGAGCAACTCCTTATCCATAAGCCGCTTGAAATTCAATCTTATTCCAGATAATTATCAACTCCTGCAGAAGTTATGCTTCGAAACGATTGGTCATGTACCATACACTGACCCACTTGCCTAAGAAGGTTCACCTCTTAGGCCAGGCCCACCCTCATCACTAAGTGACAAGTGACCCTTACAAGCCCACAAAATAGGACCCAACAACCCGAATTTGAGCCAAAGCCCAAAGACCCCATGTTACGTCCCGTATCTCAATTTACCGGTCTACTAGTCATTTGGATGGTAAACAGGAATTACTTTCACTTTTACTTTGTTTTAATACTGTTAGTGGCCCTAAATAGTTGACTTTTTGTTCGGGTCAAAATTTGAGAAAATTTCATTCATGAAAGTTGTAGAGGACGTTAAACCGAGCCCGTGTATATGTGGTACGTAAAAATCGGAGTTCGTATGCAAAAGTTATAAGCAAAAATGTGAAGTTACTGTTTAAGGTAGATTAGTATAAATTTGAAAAGTTACTGTAGCCGGGTAACTTTTCTTTCTTCTCTCTCCTTCCCCCGTGCTCTCTCTGTCTCTCTTCTGCAACTCTCTCTTCCTCCACCTCTAGACCACCACATGGCGAGCTACGAGCATCGATAGACTCGTCTCCTCCTCCTTAACACGCATGTGGGAGTTTTTTACGGCGATTTGGCCGGAAATGTGGAGATCGAAGCCAACACTTTTACTGTAGCAAATTGGTCAACGCCGATTTCCGGCCACCTCCGATCATAAACCCAGGTCCGTTAGAAGCGCCTTGAGCCACTCTTCATGCTCGCCAAGTTTCATAACCCAGATCGAAGCATGGAGGAAGAAAGCATAATTAGAAGATTTTACTGTTCACTCGGGTTCAACCTTCTCCTTAATTGTTGAGGTATTTCTACTAATTTTCTGACTTTGTCACAGTTGAGGAAATTAATGTGTGTGTTGAGGAGGTGCTACTACCAAAGTTTGGCAGCCATTGGAGTTGGTGGTAGTGGCGGCGCCGCCGCCACTGTGGGCGGCGGTAGCGGCGGCTAGGGTAGCTTTTTAATTTCAATTTCTGGCTAGTTGAATTCTATTATTATCATAGAGCTTATATATGAAGTTTGGTGAGGATTGGTGGAGTTTTGGATCGGTTATAAATTTCTAAAGATTTGGTTTCGGTTAATGTTAATCGTGAATCCGATTGTCGGATTTCCTCCATAATTGTTATATAGTCTGAAATCGACGAGTGGGCAGTGTTGGTGAAGTTTGGTTGGATGTGGAAGAGGATTGGAGAAGTTGAGGTTATGGGTTTTGAGATTTAATTATTGATTATCGTAAAATTATTTACCGTCCGGTAATTATTTATGTACGAATAATTGTGTACAGGACGAGGTACCGACTCATCGCTCGATGAAGGAACTCGTATACGTGATCGTCAGAATAGTACTGTGAGTGGACTTTTGTTTTAAATAATGATGCATGCGCTTATTTTCTTAAGTTAATGCTTTATTTAATTAACATATTACTTTTCGAGCATATGAATTGATTTCGGAATTTGATTTCGGTTTATCTCGTGGTTTTGCTTTCAATAATGATTTTCTGAGATTGATTATGATTTATCTCGGTTATGACTTTCGGATATTAATTTTGTTATGCTTGGATTCGAAATTATGATTTATGTTGTTTTTCAACAAAGTATTTTCCATGGTATTTATTTTAAAGTGGAATTTTAGTTCATTATTGAACTTCCTTGCTTATTAATCATTCACCCGAGAATATTTTTGCTTGTGGGACACGCCGTTGATTTATTGATCTTTCTTATTTATTTATCGACTTTCGGATTTGGCATTGGGAATGCCTTGATGATGATTTTGAAATTGGTTTTGTTTCGAATTATGGAGATTATGATTTATTATTATTTCTCGCATTTTTGCTATTGATCTGAGATACTCTTGGCGTGTGGGACACGTCGTTGAAAATTCATTTGCGAGAGTTGGGGAAGCTTTATGGATTTATGTGGTTTTCGGATTTTATTTTGCCATACTTTGGGTGACTATTATCATTGCTAGCATTGATCTTCCGCCTTTGTGGCGAGGTGATAGGATCACCGAAGCCCGTCCGCCTTTGTGGCGCTGGTTATTGTCTTTGTGACAGTAATGCTGAAGCCTAGTATCCTAATCGCTACACATAGTGGCGTGTGGGTATATAACGGGAGTATATGGGAGTACTTTAGCCTGGGAGGCTATCACCCGAGCCTGAGTGGCTTATTCGTATGGCTATCATCTTCCCCTACTCATTATATTATTGCTGGGCTAGCGGGGTCTAGTCTGATTCCCTTAACCAGCGGGGCTGGTCTTATTTTCATGAGTATCAGAGTTATTTCCTCTTTGCTTGGTTGTGGCTAGCGGGGCTAGTCGGTTTTCTTGAGCTGAACTAAAATTGTTGTGTTTCTTTAAATTGTTGCATGCATCAGGTTTTTAAAGAGATAAATGTGAGAAAGTATAAAATTCTTTTTCTTTTCGATTATTTATTTTTGTCCACTCACGCTAACGTTTTATGTACTTTCCCTTGGGCCTTTCGGTTTCAAATGCCCAGTTTGCAGGCGAAATTAATTGAGGTCGGGCTTACATGGAGTCGAGGCATAGCCAACAGCATTGCTTCCGCGTACTCATTCTATTTCTGTTTTCTTTGTTACCTAGTGGATTAGTATTGCTCTGATAACCTATGGGATTAATATTGTTTTTGGGTTGAGACTGATATTTGTGAAATTGGAGTTGTGATTTGGGGAGCAGATGGCTCCAGGAGATTAAAGATGGATGATTTAGAAGTGTAAATGTTTTCTTACAGGTTTTGGGTAGCCTACTTTTAGGGGAAGTTCTGCCAAATTTTTTGTAGAATTTCTTCTAAAATGGGCCCCGCAGGGCCACTTCGGATTTCGGGGTGAAATCCGGGGCGGGTCCTGTCACCCCAGTCCAAACCTGAGAAAACTGGGCAGAAGTCCTAAACCGCTCCATTGCCGCCGCTGTCGCCAATCTGTCAGGCGGCCGGCCTTGCCAGCATCCCATCAAGCACTGAAAACCTGCAAGTAATCTGCTGCCGGTCTGAATCAGAATCACGTGGCCTCCGACTGCAAGATCCAGCCGACGACCACCAACCCAAAAGCCACGACAACCCACTGGAATCAAGGATCGAATTGCCTAAATTCCCGTCGCCAAAAACTTGATCGCCGACCTCCAGACGTTAAGCTAACCAGCCATCGCCGTCGTTGATCAAACCACCAAGCAGGTTAGCTCCGATCAAACTGGTCAACCACTAATCCGAAGATCAACCAAGCAAGCCACTTAACCCGTCAAACCGTCTCCTACCTGTGAAACCCGTTAGGCTTGTCACCGACGTTGCACGCAGATGGCCACCGACGCTGCATGCATATGGCCACCGACCCCGCCGCCTAGACACGAAACCCTCTTGAGAGTCTTAAAATTTTTTCCCAATATGGGAGTTATATTTTTTCACGTTCACAACATTATTGGTATATGTATTGCATAGTTTCATGAATAAATTTGTTTATAAATACTAATAAAGAATTTTCTAAATAATTTATCCATACCGGCCTCAAACACTAATGATGAATAATTTGAATTTAAACTAAGCACATTATAGTTTTAAATAAGTGAAATATATGCGACTAATTCTATGAGACAAATCAAGAAAATGAAAATTATTGAGCGTTGATCATTATTATATAAACTATGGACTGGTTTTAGTTTTGTAGACTATGAAAACTATGAAGTGGAAAGAACCATACATTTTCAGGGAATATACTTGCAACATATATGGATCCATCAGTACTGGTACTCCATCGCCATCCATGAGCCAAAGTCAACTTGCAACTATCATGGAATATTAACCAACTAATGAAAACCTCAACTGATCCCTTGATCAGCTATTCTATCTAATAGCCTTGTAAACATGAATTGGTCGGACTTAGTCCTAGTTAACTAACATTATTTAAACTAATGAATCATTTGCACGCAACAATACGTAGTCAAATATAACGAGGTTGAGAGAATAAATTATCTGATATATCATTACACCCATTCTGTGGTGTATATAAACAGATTACAATCGTACTACAACTATTGTGTACTACTGTACTACACAACATATACAAGGTAAGTAGTTACAACAATATATTCCCTTGTAGTCTATTCCTAATAGGGAACGATGACTCACACTAACACTCCCCCTCAAGTTGGCGCATATACATCAACCATGCCCAACTTGCTTAGTGAGTCATAAAACGCCTTCCTGGAAACTCCTTTGGTAAGTACATCTGCAAGTTGCTCTTCAGTTGGAACAAAAGGAAAGCTAATGATTTTGGCATCTAGCTTCTCCTTTATAAAGTGACGATCAACCTCCACATGCTTAGTACGATCATGTTGTACTGGATTATGTGATATGTCAATAGCTGCCTTGTTGTCACAATACAACTGCATGGAATTTTTGAGTATGAAACCCAGATCACGTAATAGATTTCTCAGCCACAACAATTCACACACTCCGTGAGCCATACCTCTATACTCGGCCTCAGCACTAGAACGTGCCACAACTTTCTGTTTCTTACTCTTCCATGTAACCAAATTACCTCCCACAAAGGTAAAGTAACCTGATGTCGACCTCCTGTCTGTGATATTTCCAGCCCAATCTGCATCTATGAAGCCACAAACCTTAAGAATGTTGTTGTGTTTAGAAAATAGTACTCCCCTACCTGGAGCTGACTTCAAGTACTTCAGAATTCGCATAACAGCATCCATGTGACTCACTCGGATTATGCATGAACTGACTCACCACGCTCATTGCATACGCAACGTCTGGTCTGGTATGAGCCAAATAAATCAAGCGCCCAACTAACCTCTGATAGCGAGCTCGATCAGTAGGTACCTGATCTGGATACTCAGCTAAACCATGGTTCTGCTCAATAGGAGTGTCAATAGGTCTGCAATCCAACAAACCTGTCTCTGTCAGCAAGTCAAGAACATACTTCCTCTGGCACAGATAGATTCCTTCTCTCCCCTGGCTACCTCAATTCTTAAGAAGTACTTAAGCTCACCCAAGTCCTTCATCTCAAACTCAGAGGCTAGCTGTCTCTGCAGTCTATCCATCTCAACAGTGTCATTACCAGTGATTACCATATCATCCACATAGATAATTAGAGCTGTTACCTTCCCCTGTTGATGCTTGAGAAACAAGGTATGGTCTGAGTTGCTCTGCCTGTAACCAACCTTCCGCATGAACTGTGAAAATCTTCCAAACCAAGCACGAGGTGACTGTTTGAGACCATACAGAGACTTTCTCAATTTGCATACAAACTCACCAGGAGAAGCAACTACATACCCTGGTGGGAGGCTCATGTATACTTCCTCGGCTAACTCTCCATGAAGAAATGCATTCTTGACATCAAATTGTCGGAGTGGCCAGTTTAAACTAGCAGCGAACGAGAGCAGAACCCGAATAGTATTCATCTTGGCAACAGGAGCAAAAGTTTCATCATAGTCTATACCATACGTCTGAGTAAATCCCTTTTCTACAAGACGTGCTTTGTATCGATTCACTGATCCATCTGCATTATGCTTGACGGTAAACACCCAACGACAGCCTACAGCCTTCTTGCCTTGTGGTGGAGGCACAAGTTGCCAAGTACTGTTCTTCTGCAACGCCTCCATCTCTTCATCCATAGCCTTCCTCCACTTTGGATCCCCCAACGCATCATGCACTTTGTTAGGTACTGATACAGCAGATATTTGATTCACAAATGATTTATATGAGTTAGACAACCTCCTAGTGGACATATAGTTGGCTACTGGATATGTTGATTTGGCAGTAAGAGTAGGATCATATCTTTTGGCTGATTGACCTCGAGTAGTCCTATGTGGTAACACATATTGCTCAACATTAGACTCACTACTACTAGTATCAGTGGATGGACATACCTCAAATGGGTGATTTTCATTACCAGGAAGCTGTGGGTCAGGGGTAGAAGCGATGGCAGGAGGGGAAGTTGTGTCTTCAACCTCATTATGAGTGATGGGAACTGGTGCTTCTGCTGCTGGAGGCGGCGAGCTAATAGCCTCAACCGGATCAGTCAAAATACCTCCTGGCTGTGTGGCTTCTCCTTCTCCCTCTGATTCCTCCCCCTCTCCATGATATAGCTTTTCAAAATATGAATTCTCCCCCTAAAGAGCTGTATCTGAAGAGGAGAAATAACTCATGTCTTCAAAGAAAGTAACATCCATAGTGACATAATACTTTCTGGTGGGTGGATGATAGCACTTGTACCCCTTCTGATGACCTCCGTAGCCAACAAACACACACTTAAGGGCCCGGGTGTTACGCTCAAAGCAAGCGCATAATTTAACCCTAAAAATATCATTAGTAGTATAAGCAAGTAGGGATCGTTCTATTCCGGGGATTGAGGGTACACCTGTCATTGTCAAACAATTAAACAATTAAAATTAAAACAAAGTAATATAATCACAAAGATATTCACAAGTATAAACATATTTACGAAAAAGGGGGAATTTTGGATTTTGGATTCGAAAATAAACTAAGTTAAGAAAACAAATAAAACACATAAACATAATTAAACGAATGGAATGAGAGAACAAAGATCAAAACCGAAACTTATGATTAAAATTGATTCAAACCCTAATAATGTTCATCTAAGTCATGAGAAAGGAGTTGATCATGTGAAACATTCGAAAGCAAATGAATTCCCATTTTTTACTTTTCAATGCTAATTAACCTAAGCGAAAGCACCTAGATTAATCCTATCAAACATGCAATCAAACCCTAGAAAGCTAGTCAATCATGTCATGTTTAACGCATTACACATAGAGAAAGGCTATCAACTCAAGTGTACAACTTAGTATGGAAAAGTCCACCTAATTGCAATTCTCTTTAATTAAATTCGATCTTTGTACAAAACCTTTACTACTTTGATTCAAGTTTACACAAAACGAAAAGTCGATTTCATGTTCTTAAACCTAGCACCAATTATATCGAAACCCTAAGTGTTTGCAACCACATAAGATTAAAATACAAAAGTTATCCATAATGCAAATTTAATTAAACAAACCCACATAAGCAACTCTTGAATCACAATATATGAATCTGAAAATTCTCAATTAATCATAAAATTCCAGAAATTAACAATTGTTCAAACATATATGTCAACTAAGGCAAAACCAACGAAATACAAAGCAAAGGTTACAAAGTAGAGGTCGAATTACACCGTGGATGGAAGATGAAGATGGGTGAATAACGTTGAATCCTTTGAGACTCGAAAGCAAGCTTCAAAGGTGGAGGATGGATGATGATGCTCACGGCTTGGTTCTTCTCTTCCTTGGCCTTGCTTGAACTTCGTGGCTTGCCCTAGAGGATGTTGGAAAGGAAAATGGAAAGGAAATGGAGAGACAAAGAAGATGGAATGGATGAAGGAATCTGGTTAGAGTGAGAGGAGAATGTGTTTATATAGGGAAGAAAAAGAAGAGTGAAATGATAAATGGAAGAAAAATAATGAAAGTGGTTTGTAAAATATGGAAAAGATGGAGTAATGATGAAATGAAAGCAAGGCATGAAGGTGCAGAAGTATGGAAGTGATGATGATCTATTGGAGCAGAAAAATATATCCAAGGAAAAAGAGAAAAGCATCTAGCTTTCTTCATGTGGGTAGGAAACTTGAACATGTGGTGTTGAGCTGTTTTTAGATCAGTTTCTGCCCCTTTATTCCTTCAATTATTTCTCCAACAGGACTTCAGATTTGGCTCGTGACTTCTTCATATGAAATGATCTACCATGAGTGTAGATCATTTTGGTAAAATTTCAGAATTTATTTCCATGCCTTTGGGCCAGAATCTCTGCTGGACTCCTTACGGGTCCAGTTTTCCAGTTTTGCTTCTGCAGGAAATTGGGCTGACTGTTTGAAGGCCTTCCACTCAAAACTAGCTCTGACACTCTTCATAAGAAATGATCCTTAGGATGTCTAGAATGGATCTGGAAAGTTTCAGCTCATTTAGAGTTCATTTGGTAAGGCGGCCGCTCCTTCTTCCTTGCTTGGCTTGGTTTCTCCTAGCCGGAGTAGGAAAATGTGTAAAATTGATATTTTAGTACATTTCCATTTTTCTCCACCATTTATAGGTAAGTGTGGACCTAATGCTCATTTCACCATCATTTACTCCAATGTACCTAAGAAAATAGAAATTGAGTTAAAAATCGATTCGTTAAGGAATTAACTAAGCAAAATGTGAGGAATTAACTATTAAAATACCACTTTAAAATGCTCCTATCAAATTCCCCCACACTTAGCTTTTGCTAGTCCCTTAGCAAAATCAAAAACTAACAAACCAAAAAGACTATGACACAAAACAAAGAAACCAACGAAAAAAAATGACTAAGTATGGAAACAAAAACACAAAGACTCAAAGAAACCAAAAACGTAAAACACAAAGCAAAACACAAAGAAAAAAAAAATGTCACACATAAAAGAGTAAATTCAAAGACAAAGACCAAGATGTTGACATCACAAAGACCTCTATTGCCCTTTAACATATTGACTCAGAAATCTCTTACTTTCACAACACCAAGATTAGCACTCAACCAAGAATCAATGTTAAGCATTCGAGAGTTAATTAAAACATATGATCCACACATACACAAGTAGGACTTGGTTGTAACAATGGTGATGGGGTTTAGCTTAGCATGCTTCAGACAAGTATGATTCATATCCTCACAAGGTATATCCACTCTTTCTTCTCTCAGATCAAGGCAATGCTTAAAAGCTTATAATCACTCATTTATATGTGAGAGAACATATTTTAAGGCAGTCAAATAGCTCACATATATAAGAAACGAAAAGCACTTTGTGAATATAATTTTTTTTTCAAAAGATCTCATGAAGGATATCAACTACTTGCACGAATGGACCCAAGCCATAGGTTCAACTCTTGTAACTCATCTCCACATCAAAGGCTGTCCCATCTTAAGGATCAAGAAGGTCTTCTCAAAGGGTTGTAATGGGGCTAAGGCTCAAAGTTTTCAGAAATGAAAGGTATGGAATGTCAAAGTATCCTAAAAACCTAGCAGAGCTCATGCAGATGTAGAGAGACTTCTAGAAATCCACCAACTCAAAATGCCACACCCATAGAGGTAAAATAAAAGGGCTAATGTCTTCATGTTGGGCCCAACCTTCCTTCTAAACTTCCTTTGAACTCTAGTGAAATGGACAAAGGTCAAATTTTTCTGTAGTGGGCCTTCAATTCAAAGCAAACTCCAAAATCACTAAGTATGGGGGATGAAAGTCCATAAACATATATATTTTTTTTCTTTCTTTTTCTTTTTAGCCGTACACAATTTTTCTCTTTTCTTTTCATTTTTTCACGGCTTCAACATATCTTTTTCTTTATGGACAAGTCTATCCCCACACTTGAACTTTCACCTATTCTCAATCTTCATCCTTAGCACCAAACCCATGTAGTATGTCTCAAAAGATAGCTCCACTAAGTTTTTAGAACAAAGGGTAGGATTATCACTATACTAAGGTTCAGGGGTTAAGGATTTTTAGGGTGATGAAAGAAAAGGCTTAATGTAGGCTCAAAGGGGTTTATCTAGGGGGGTCCCACGACGGGCACAAATGGGGACACAAGTTTATTTAGCAATGGTGGTAATTCCTAGAGAACCTCTATCCCTTCCAGAATCAGGGCCATGTATTGATATCACGTCTCAACAAGCACAAGAGCGAATTCTAGCATTCTCTAGTCAATTAAACTTAATCTATGGCAAGCAGTCAATCAAGATGAAAGAATAATGAGATCATCAAAACATCGCCAAGAAATTAAGAATATATTTTTCATTTCACTCCAAGAAAAAGGGACATGGTTCAATTATCTCACATGGATTTTATGAATCACAACTCATCTTAACATGCTCATATTCTGTACCAAGGTCATGCAATCCATATCCACTACAAGTGCATACATTTTTCATATATCTCAATTAACCAAAGAATACCATGTTAAAATCATCTCAATGTTGTGATCCTCTTTTAGTCATGATTTCAGAGATATAGAATCATCCCAGACAGTTTGAAAGGCATCCTAAGACTCAAAACAAAACAAAAACAAGAACAACACATAAAGTGATGCAACATACAAGAAAAAAAACGTTTTGGACTTAGGGATATTTCTCTTCTCCTTTCGGTAACTCCTTTGGAACATGACCAGGTGAAGAGAGGAACGATTTTGGCGGAGCTCAGCTCACTTGATTTACAGGGGACGAGACCCTTTGTCAGCACTTCTTATATCCAAACTAGACCTTTAGACATCACATCCCATTGGATGCGCCTACGATGAAGAAGATATTTACCCAAAATTCATTTTGACTCTAACAACAAACAAACAAAACAAACAAACTAAAGAACAAAGATAAACAAAAACCAAAACATGAATATAAAACCTAAAACAAAGTTAACGATTTTTTTTTTTTTTTTTTTTTTAAATTTAATTTTCTGATTTTTCTGATTTTTTATTTTGTTTTCTTTTTATGACAAAAACTAACTACAAGCATTAATCCTTCCCCCCACACTTAAATCATACATTGTCCTCAATGTTAAACAAGTTAGAGCATGCAATGAACAATTATCATGTGAATGGAATGATTAACTCAAGAAAACCTAAAAACAAAAACTAAAAACGCAAATAACAAAGATACAATCAGAAAATAGTAATAGAGGAGATAGAGTTTAAGAGAGCAAATCTGCGTTGATGGCTCCTCCACAGCTACGGTTGAAATGGGTTGCCTCCCATGCAGCGCTTAATGTTTAAAGTCTTTCAGCCTAGACTTGTACCTCCATTTACTCCTTTGGAGGAGCGGTATGCGGGCGAGTGGCAGCCTTCTTGCTGGTTTCAGCCTTCGGAGGAGGGTTCAGATGGAGTGACATAAATAAAAAAAAAACGGGGGAGGCAAGGTTCGAAACCTTAACCTGCTGCACGAAACCTTTGTCCCCAACCACTGGAGCACAAGCTGTGCTTAATATAATGTGTACAAATTTTATACTTATTATGTCATAAACGAACATAATAAAAATAAACGAGAGGCGAGGTTCGAACCTCAGACCTCTTGTACACGAACTTTACACTCAACCACTCGAGCACGGCTGCTCACGTTATTATCCATACCAATCCTTTTATTTAAACCAACTGTTTCAACTGTTTCAACAATTCGGCACAAAACATCCAAGACTGTTGCAGAAACCCAGCCCAACGTATCCAAAACTGTTACAGAAATCCGGCCCAACTCATCCAAAACTGTTTCAGAAACTCAGCCCATCATGTCCAAAACTGTTTCTGAAACTCGGCCCATCAGGCCTCCACCCACAGCTACAGTGATGCCTTGATCCGAGACAGGCCCAAGTACGGCCCACTTGTGTCACGGCTTATCCCTTCCGTGATTTACGGCAGTCAAATCTGCTTTCGGCTACAGCTGTCTGCCACAGCGCCTCGAGATTCCCTCGGTCCCCTTACACGCTCTCCACGCGCCAACAACTTTTCCGGGTTTCAGGGCGACTTTAATCCAACGCGTAGAATGAATCACAGGAATCGTCCATCCAACGGTGGAGATCTGCTCACCTCGCTCTATAAATAGGTGCATTCTGAGGGCGCAACTGTTCACTCCAAAGGAACGAAAATCTCTCCTGAGTTCCAGCCCCTCTCTCCCAACTCTTCAGCTTTCCTCTTCTTTCAAAACTCAAAATATTTCTTCTTCGATTCAATCCTTCTCTTCTGATCTTCTCTCCCATCTAGTTGATTCAATCCCATCTTTCCTCTGAACTTTCAGATCTTCAACACACCATCATCATCCTTAATCCCTTTAACAACAACTCCTTCAAACACTCGACAACTTTACTCTTCGATCTTCACATCCCCTCAACCCATCACCATGGAACCACGAACTCTGCAACTGATGGAGCTACAAACCCAGCAACAAATCGAGGATGGAGGAAACAACCAAGCAGCCGGGAGTAGTGCCAACATAGATTTCTGGCGAAGCCGTGCCAGGTGGGTTCCTACTCCAGATCAAATAAGGATCCTCAAGGATCTTTACTACGACAAGGGAGTTAAGTGCCCAACTACAGAGCATATTCACGAGATCTGTCTCCAGCTGAACCAGTATGGACATGTTGAGGGCAAGAACATTTATTTTTGGTTCCAGAATGTCAGGGCTCGAGAGAAGCAGATGAAGAGGTGCAATCAGGCTGCTCAAGTGCCCATGGGAACTAGTTCTCCTAGTACTGGTGGATCCATTGATCTCAATTTTGGGTCCACTGGTTCTACTGGTGCTGGTGGATCCATCGACATCAATTTTGGGCCAGCTGGTGGATCCATTGACATCAATTTTGGGTCCACTAGTTCTACTGATGATGGTAGATCCATTAATCTCAACTTTGGTTCCACCGATTCTACTGGTAATGAAGGATTTCTTGATTTAAATTTTGTTTCATATTCTTCCTCACACTTCAACACTAATACCAATACAACTCTTTTGGCACAACAGGAGGACAAACAACCCTGCAACAACGAGGAGGAGATCACCAGGAGATTGAAACCCTTCCATTGTTCCCCATGCATGGTGAGGACATCTTGGGCATCATGAAGACTACTTCCGAGAGAGGTAGCGGTTATGGCGGTGGCTCTCACATTTCCCTTGAGCTCAGCCTCAACTCCTACAGAGATGCAGACATGGCTTAGTATAGAGTATTATTATTATTATTATTTTTTTTATTTATTTTTTTTTTTTTTGTAAATAGCTGAATTTAATAAGACTGAATGAATGCATTTTTTTATTTATTTATTTATTTATTTATTATTTATTTATTATTATTATTATTATTATTATTATTATTATTTTTTATTTTTTTTTGTAAAAAGCTGAATTTAATAAGACTGAATGAATGCATTTTATTTTATTTTATTTTATTTTTATTTTATTTTTATTTATTTTTATTTTTTATTATTATTATTATTTTTTTTTTTAAAATATAGGACTCAAAAATATTTATAGGACTCAAAATGAAAGACAAAAATATTTATAGGATTCAAAATGAAAGACAAAAATATAAATCCCTTCCCCCACACTTAAATATTGCATTATCCTCAATGTAATCAATTAAAAGCATGCAATGAAATAAGTAAGCATATAGGGATGAAATTTACGAAAATAACTACTAAAACAAAAAGAAAATGGAGGAGTAAAAGGGGAAGAGAAAGCAAATCTGATTATATTCTGAATTGGGTTGCCTCCCAAGCAGCGCTTGTATTTTACGTCTTGCAGCCAGACGGTACCTACATTAAATAAAGTTAGTAACTTAATATTAACAAAGAAATACAAAAAAAAATAAACAAGTAACTATGAATTACAAACTACAAGTATAATTAACAAGTATTTTGTACATAAGACACAAGTTAAGTACACAAGTGAGTATAAAACGTAAAAAGTATTTTTACAAGTATAAAGTGTGAAACAACAAAATAATTTACACGTAAAGAGTATGCACAAGTATTTCTTTTGTTATAAACATTATTGATATCAAATCTAATTCCAAGCGGTAAATCAAGTGGACGTGCGGCCCAAGTATAGTCGTCTAGACACAAAGTCCCTCCTACATCCGTTGGGCAACCTTACTGAAATGGCCAGGTAGGGGAGGGCGAACACAAGAGGAAAAATCCATTTTGGCATGAGCTAGGCCCATTTATAAGCACTTCTGGATTCAAAAACCCGTCATGAACGTTGTCCCCTTCCTAGACACCATCTCACATAGGATATTCTTACTAGGATGTAAAAGGTCCTAAGTGTGTTAGACAGTTCAATGAATGTTAATAAAGGCCGCCCTCAACCTTAAGGGACCTGAACTAGGTACCAATAAGGGGTTTAGGCCAATATTAATAAACACGACTTCACCTATTCCATTCAATTTACAACTTACAATTAAAACTCGTGTTCAACAATATAAAAAAAAACAACCTAAGTAATTAATTAACTAAGTTTCAAACAGTTTATATACAATAATTATAAACAAAACAAGTGATTTTTCAATTCCCCGGCAACGGCGCCAAAAATTGTTACGCTCAAAGCAAGCGCATAATTTAACCCTAAAAATATCATTAGTAGTATAAGCAAGTAGGGATCGTTCTATTCCGGGGATTGAGGGTACACCTGTCATTGTCAAACAATTAAACAATTAAAATTAAAACAAAGTAATATAATCACAAAGATATTCACAAGTATAAACATATTTACGAAAAAGGGGGAATTTTGGATTTTGGATTCGAAAATAAACTAAGTTAAGAAAACAAATAAAACACATAAACATAATTAAACGAATGGAATGAGAGAACAAAGATCAAAACCGAAACTTATGATTAAAATTGATTCAAACCCTAATAATGTTCATC
The DNA here is from genome assembly GCF_958449725.1 of Rosa rugosa. Taxonomy (NCBI): domain Eukaryota; kingdom Viridiplantae; phylum Streptophyta; class Magnoliopsida; order Rosales; family Rosaceae; genus Rosa; species Rosa rugosa. The sequence continues at coordinate 56,627,117 of NC_084823.1, forward strand.
TAAGTCATGAGAAAGGAGTTGATCATGTGAAACATTCGAAAGCAAATGAATTCCCATTTTTTACTTTTCAATGCTAATTAACCTAAGCGAAAGCACCTAGATTAATCCTATCAAACATGCAATCAAACCCTAGAAAGCTAGTCAATCATGTCATGTTTAACGCATTACACATAGAGAAAGGCTATCAACTCAAGTGTACAACTTAGTATGGAAAAGTCCACCTAATTGCAATTCTCTTTAATTAAATTCGATCTTTGTACAAAACCTTTACTACTTTGATTCAAGTTTACACAAAACGAAAAGTCGATTTCATGTTCTTAAACCTAGCACCAATTATATCGAAACCCTAAGTGTTTGCAACCACATAAGATTAAAATACAAAAGTTATCCATAATGCAAATTTAATTAAACAAACCCACATAAGCAACTCTTGAATCACAATATATGAATCTGAAAATTCTCAATTAATCATAAAATTCCAGAAATTAACAATTGTTCAAACATATATGTCAACTAAGGCAAAACCAACGAAATACAAAGCAAAGGTTACAAAGTAGAGGTCGAATTACACCGTGGATGGAAGATGAAGATGGGTGAATAACGTTGAATCCTTTGAGACTCGAAAGCAAGCTTCAAAGGTGGAGGATGGATGATGATGCTCACGGCTTGGTTCTTCTCTTCCTTGGCCTTGCTTGAACTTCGTGGCTTGCCCTAGAGGATGTTGGAAAGGAAAATGGAAAGGAAATGGAGAGACAAAGAAGATGGAATGGATGAAGGAATCTGGTTAGAGTGAGAGGAGAATGTGTTTATATAGGGAAGAAAAAGAAGAGTGAAATGATAAATGGAAGAAAAATAATGAAAGTGGTTTGTAAAATATGGAAAAGATGGAGTAATGATGAAATGAAAGCAAGGCATGAAGGTGCAGAAGTATGGAAGTGATGATGATCTATTGGAGCAGAAAAATATATCCAAGGAAAAAGAGAAAAGCATCTAGCTTTCTTCATGTGGGTAGGAAACTTGAACATGTGGTGTTGAGCTGTTTTTAGATCAGTTTCTGCCCCTTTATTCCTTCAATTATTTCTCCAACAGGACTTCAGATTTGGCTCGTGACTTCTTCATATGAAATGATCTACCATGAGTGTAGATCATTTTGGTAAAATTTCAGAATTTATTTCCATGCCTTTGGGCCAGAATCTCTGCTGGACTCCTTACGGGTCCAGTTTTCCAGTTTTGCTTCTGCAGGAAATTGGGCTGACTGTTTGAAGGCCTTCCACTCAAAACTAGCTCTGACACTCTTCATAAGAAATGATCCTTAGGATGTCTAGAATGGATCTGGAAAGTTTCAGCTCATTTAGAGTTCATTTGGTAAGGCGGCCGCTCCTTCTTCCTTGCTTGGCTTGGTTTCTCCTAGCCGGAGTAGGAAAATGTGTAAAATTGATATTTTAGTACATTTCCATTTTTCTCCACCATTTATAGGTAAGTGTGGACCTAATGCTCATTTCACCATCATTTACTCCAATGTACCTAAGAAAATAGAAATTGAGTTAAAAATCGATTCGTTAAGGAATTAACTAAGCAAAATGTGAGGAATTAACTATTAAAATACCACTTTAAAATGCTCCTATCACCGGGCATCCAACTTAGACCTCTGATTTTTTGGTACATGGACAAAGGCAACACAACCAAAAACACGAGCTGGAAGATTGTGAAAGGATGGTAAGGAGACATGAGAGGCGAGAACCTCAAATGGAATTTTGCCCTGAAGGACACTGGATGGAAGACGATTGATAAGATGAGAGGAAGCATGTATAGCATCGCCCCAAAGATACTTAGGCATATGAGCACTAAAAAGAAGGGCACGAGCCATATCAAGTAAATGACGGTTTTTCCGTTCGGACACTTCATTCTGTTCTGGTGTTTGTGGACACGTGGTTTGGTGAACAATCCCATGGGTATGAAAAAACTCTTGGAACACATGATTAACATACTCCCCCCCCATTGTCAGAACGAAGGACTTTAATGGTGCTATGATATTGTGTTTGAACAAGATTACGAAAGGTTTGAAAAGCGGGGAAGACTTCATCTTTGGTTTTAAGAAGAGCGACCCATGACAATCTTGTACAATCATCAATAAACAACACAAAATATTGCATACCCGATACAGTAGGCTCTCTAGAAGGTCCCCAAACATCAGAATGAATCAACTCAAAAGGAATAACACTTTTATTAGAAATACTAGGAGAATAAGTAGCACGATGACTCTTGGCCAAAACACATGTTTCACAATGTAAAACTGACTCATCCACACCAATAAACAGAGTAGGCATGGTTTTCTTCATAAGACTAAAAGATGGATGCCCTAAACGGCGATGCCACAACCAAATCTCACTTAGCTTATCAGAAGTCGAAGTCAAAGCGGCTCGGGACTGTGCTCCTGGTTTCTCTCCTGCGTATGTCTGATCCAGATGGAACAACCTGCCCCTCAGATACCCCCGACTGACTATCTCCCTGGTGAGAAGATCCTGAAAAATCACATACATAGGATAAAAGGTTACAGAGCATTTAGACTCAGTGTTCAATTGTGGGACAGATATCAAGTGATGAGATAAGTCAGGCACATATAACACATTATGAAGTTCTAAAGTGGGAGTAATACGCACTGACCCTGACCCTAATACAGGAAAAGCCTCACCATTGGCATTGGTCACATAGGACACTGATGGGGAAGACAATTCAGTAAATTATGATTTGTCATAAGTCATATGATCGGAGGCACCAGAATCAATAATCCATGTATCAGAACCAACAAAGTTAGAAATCTTTAAAGCCATACCAATTTTACCTCGACCAGCTATAGAGACTGTAGGGATAGCTCCACCTGTTGTATGATGATCTTGGCCAGCCACTCCATAGAAATCCGGTTCTTGGACCAAGTGAACCGCAACTGCTTTCCCCTTAAGGCGATAACCTTGCTTTTTAGGTTTAAGGTGTGGGTTCAACTTCCAACAAGTCTCCCGAACATGCCCAAGATCGTTGCAATAAGAGCATTGAGGACGAGGACGGTTGGTGAAGCCTTGTGGGAAACCTTGCCGATGAAGTGGGACTGAACTCTGTTGCTGAAGGAAAGGTGCAGGTGACTTGGCTTGAATGGCTAGGCTAGATACTTCAACCTGTGCATGTTTGACACTTTCCTGCTGAGACTCATCCTTGCGGATGTATGTAAAAGCTGTGTTCAAACTAGGAGGGTCTGTCATTCTGAGCAATTCTCCCTTGCCACTGCTATGCTTCTCATCAAGCCTTCTCAGGAAAACATGAACCCTTTCTAGCTCCTTCTCCTTCTGGTACCACACAAGATCTTCCTGATTCTTGATCTTGCAAGGACGCCTCTGATCAATTTCAGCCCATACATTCTTCGGCTTGGTGAAAAACACTGACACTGGTTGCCCATTCTGTTGCATTCCTGCAGCTTTGCACATCAGTTCATGAACCTGTATAAAATCAGACTCATTTGTATAGAGATCTCCCAACGTCTTCCATATTGCCTCAGCAGTTTCACATTCCTCTACCAGCTGTAGCACATCATCAGTCATGGCTCTAAATAAAATGGACATTACAAACCCATCATCATCTTCCCACTTAGCATAGGCCTCTATGTCATCTGCACTAGGAGCCTTGATTGTTCCTGTCACATGTCCCATCTTGTGTATCCCACGAAGATAAACGGACATAATCTTCTTCCATGTTCGGAAATTGGTGCCAGTGAGTTTGGTACCTCCAAAAGAACCACCTTCTGAGCTCTTAACAGAGACCTCAACTTTCTGAACCTCATTGGCCTTAGAACCCTGACCTTCACTTTGATCACCACCCATCACAACAATACAGTAGCAAAAATCACAGAGTATGCAGCGGAAAAAAGAGGATATTCCAACAATTGCAGCGATATATATATATAGAGAAAAATTCAGCTACCATTCCCAAACTATTTTGCCAATGCCAATTTGATACCCGAACTCTCAAAAGTATCAATGTGATACCCAAAGACCTAAATTGGTATCAACGTGATACTTCCGTCAAAATTTTCAGACGGCGCCGTCTGTTTGCTGACGTGGCAAGCACGTGGGTCCAAAAAAAAGTGAAATGACCAATTTACCCTTTTTTCTTTTTTTTTAGAAAAATTCATCTATCGTCCCCAAACTATTTTGCCAAGACCAATTTGATGCCCAAACTCTCAAAAGTATCAATGTGATACCCAAAGACCTAAATTGGTATCAATGTGATACCTCCGTCCAAAATTTCTGACAGCGCCGTATGTTTTGCAGACATGGCAAGCACGTAGGTCCAAAAAAAAGTGAAATGACCAATTTACTTTTTTTTTTTTTGTTAATTCATTTTTTTCCTTTTCTTTTCATTTCTTTTTCTTCCTTCTTCTTCTGGGATTTCCTTCTTCTTCTTCTTCTTCTTCTTAGGGTTTCGTGGCGCCAAGCAGCTTGGGGCTGAAGCTTCCAATCGAACCCGATACCGGTCGAAGAACCTGCTGGTGCTGAGATGATCAACGACCCGTCGGCGTAAATTGAGGCCGCCGAGTTGTTGAGCGAGACGAGGTGTTCAGCCGGAAGGTACCGTGAGAGAGTGGCCGTCGAGGCGGAGTATGTAAGGTCTCCGAATGGAAGGCGGTCCAGTTCTAGGGATGCCATTTTAGCTATTCTTCTTCTTCTTCTCTCTCCTCTCCTTCTCCTCCGCCCAAACCATCACTAACGCCGCCGAGATCCTCTCCAATTCCTGCTACAAATCCATCTCGGCGGCGTTAGTGATGGTTTGGGCGGAGGAGAAGGAGAGGAGAGAGAGAGAGGAGGAGAGAGAAGAAGAAGAAGAATAGCTAAAATGGCATCCCTAGAACTGGACCGCCTTCCATTCGGAGACCGTACATACTCCGCCTCGACGGTCACTCTCTCACTGTACCTTCCGGCTGAATGCCTCGTCTCGCTCAACAGCTCTGTCACGCCCCGAATTTTGAATAACCAATTCAAATCCGAAACATGAATAATAAAAATTACAAATAACGTTCTGAATTTTTTTCTCAGAAACAAACACACCTCACACCAGTCAATATTACATAAACCAAATCCTCAAGTTATTTATTACAGCACACTCTCACCAAATCAAATTGTAAGGCTCAAAAGAGCATAACTTACCTCACAAATACAAATGTTGTAAAACAAATACTAATACTCTAAACCGCACGATCACCGCCCTGATTCTCCTGACCTGTAGGATTATCCGCTACACCGTTTGAATAGTGTATCGGGATTGCAACAACACAAAACCCGGTAAGCTTTTTGAAAGCCCGTATGAGTAAAATTAAGAATTGCACAATTAAGTTAACAATTTCAACTCAAGTATTTCTTAGCATAAGTAATTGAAGTGCATAACGTCACTTCAAGCATCAATCAAATCACATCTCACAATGATCGATCACTAAGAAACAACAAAACTTTTCTTATCAATTCAAGTTCCACTGAACGACTAAGAAAGAACAACCCCACACTTTCTTTTACACTAAAATATACCATGGGTGCAATAATACTATGTATCCCCCAAGAAGTATATTGTACTCAAGGGCGCAATAACACAAAGTCATCCCCCAAGCAGTACGTTGCACCCAAGGGTGCGATAACTCGCAGTTATCCCCCAAGAAGTACAATGGCAGACAGACTAGAGCTCTAACTGAATCGTAGCCTGTCACCTCGGCCGAGGTTCAAACCTACGATAATAACTGCCTCAATCATCAATGTGATAAGAGTACTAGACTCTATCATTTAATCAATCCACACGACTCAATTATCACACTTTACTCAATTACTCTTCATCAAAATCAACTCAATAATATACTATAATTTATATTTTTGAAAGAGTAATGCTTGAAACGGTAAATCAATCAAATCAATTCCACACTTCCCAAATGCCACACCATCCAATATATTTTCCACGTAAATATATATATATATATATATATATATATATATATATATATATATATATATATATATATATAATATATATATATATATATACGTAGTCACCCTCACAGGAATGACCACTAATACCAACTATAGTTCACAGCAACAAAAATCAAGAAATTCATTTTATAGTTTAAATACATTTTACTTACATATGGACCGTAGTTGAACAAGTCCATATAATTTAAAACAAATATTTATTTTCTTAAAAACAATTTCCACAAATTCACAATTGAATATAAATCACTGAATTTCGGTTCGTAAATGAACCATGTGCGATTTACTCACCTCTAATCCAGCTGCGTCTTCTTAACAGCTCAAACAACGATTTCACGAATCGTCTGCCAAATCAATCCGTCGATCACCTAATCCAATATGATTTTAACTTAGCCAACAGCTCATAAACATACTTAAACGATGATCCAACGGTCAGATCTTCACAGATCGCCCTTAGGATCATCCTCCTAAATTATCACGAAGATCCAACGGTCAGATCTTCTCGAATCGCCCTTACAAACATCTCCACAACTTATACGAAAATCCGACGGTCGGATTCTCACGAATCGCCTTTCGAATCACATTTCACAATTATACGAAGATCCAACGGTCGGATCTTCGCCCATGACCACACAAAATCATCGGGACAGTCATACAATCAACATATCAAAACTACAAGTCCATCGGACGGTCCGATCTTCACAGATCACAAATCGAACGATCGAAATCGATCGAAACGTAAAAATTCATAACTTAATCATACGATATCTAAAAATTACGTATAGTATATCGAAATGATCGTATTGAAGTATAGAATCTAAAAATGCACAGAAACTGTTCTTGTAACCCCCGGAGGCGGCCTGAAAGGGCCGCCGGAGTTAATGGCAGAGCCGCCGCCGACCACCACCAATGGTGTCGGGGCCGGGCTGCTCCTCTTCATCTTAACATGCTTATCAAAAAAACTCTAAAGGCATGATAACAGAAAACATCTGGAAGGGATCGAAATCTACCTTAGAAGCTACGGTGGCCGGAAAAATTCCAGAATCCGGCAGGTGCACCAATCCACGTAAAAACTTCAACAATTCGCTTCGGTTCCTTCTGGATATTTGTTCAGCAACTCAAGGCGAGCTCACCAGTCCAAGAATCACACGAAACGATGGCCTACAGCTAGCGATATCGGGATCGATTGCTCGGTTTCGATTTCGATCGGGGCTGGCTTCCAGCCTCCACCACACGCGGCGCTCTTGCAAGGACACTTCTGGGAGCTTCAGGAGGTTGAGGTGAGCTCGTGGATTGAGTTTGGTGAGGAGTGGTGACCGGTAGCTTGAGATATCAAGCTTGGAACCAAAACGCGCTCAAACCGGGCGGAGCTTCCCGCCGCCGCTGGCGGCCGTTTCGCGGCGCAAGGCTGCCTCTGGCAGCTGCGTAAGGCCGAGACGAAGCTAATGGAGGTGGTCCGACTCCGTTTGGTGGCCGGTGGAGGGAGAGAGAGACCGGAGAGCCTTTGCTCTGTTTTCGGTTTCGGTCGCGCAAGGGAGAGAGAGAGAAGTTTTGTCTGCTAACTTGTTTGAATGGTTATTCCACTTATGCATAATCATGTATGATAAAAAGCACAGGTCTTTCTAATTATGTGGTTGATCCACTACCCCTTAAAATACGGAATACTTGATCGAAGGTGTCTGCCACTTAATTTGCTTTGATTAAAAAAAAAAACTAGGTTATTACAAGCTCGACGGCCCCAATGTACGCGGACGGGTCGTTGATCATCTCAGCACCAGCAGGTTCTTCGACTGGTATCAGGTTCGATTGGAAGCTTCAGCCCCAAGCTGCTTGGCGCCGCGAAACCCTAAGAAGAAGAAGAAGAAGAAGAAGAAGAAGAATAAGATCCCAGAAGAAGAAGAAGGAATCACGTTGATACCAATTTAGATCTTTGGGTATCAGAGTGATACTTTTGAGAGTTTGGGTATCAAATTGGCCTTGGCAAAATAGTTTGGGGACGGTAGATGAATTTTTCTTTAAAAAAAAAGGGGTAAATTTGTCTTTTCACTTTTTTTTGGGACCCACGTGCTTGCCACGTCAGCAAACAGACGGCGCCGTTAGAAAATTTTGACGGAAGTATCACGTTGATACCAATTTAGGTCTTTGGGTATCACATTGACACTTTTGAGAGTTCGGGTATTAAATTGGCCTTGGCAGCATAGTTTGGGGACGATACCTGAATTTTTCTCATATATATATATATATATATATATATATATATATTTTTTTTTTTTTGAAAACTGTTGGGATTGACCGAGTTGGTCGAGTTGACCGAGTTACCGAGTTGACTGGGTTACCGAGTGGACCACTGAGTTGAGCTGGTCTGACCGAGGGAGAGGGACGACCGGAAGCGGTGCGACGCCGGACTGAGTCGAGGTCACAATCGTGGACATCGACTGAAGGGATTCGACGATCTGAGGCAAACGAAGACAGAAGAGATTCGGCGATCTGAGGTAAACGAAGGCAGACGAAGATCGATCTGGTGTCGGAGGCAGACGAAGGCGGTCTGGGACACAAGACGAGGCCGGTCTGGACTGAAGGTCTGGGAGAAGAGCGCCGGCGATCTGAGAGGGACCGACCTGGGACGGATCGATCTGTCTTTGGCTGAAGACGAAGCCGAGCGAACAGGAGGAACGAGCGAACAGGAGGAAGAGGACGTCTGAACGACGTCGTTTCAGAGCCTGACCAAAAAATTGGCTTTTAACCCAATTGTTTTCCTCGGATTGAGAAAAAAACTGAAAGAAAGAGACAAAGTCCTTTTCGGATCTTTGCTCTGATACCAAGTCAAATATAACGAGGTTGAGAGAATAAATTATCTGATATATCACTACACCCATTCTGTGGTGTATATAAACAGATTACAATCGTACTACAACTATTGTGTACTACTGTACTACACAACATATACAAGGTAAGTAGTTACAACAATATAAATATTCCCTTGTAGTCTATTCCTAATAGGGAACGATGACTCACACTAACATACGTAACTTCTTTCAATTCAATAATAAGGGCAATCTCTTTAAATTTATAATTAGAATGAGCGGTAAACACGAATAGCTAATCTTATGGTTTGTGGAGATGGGAAGTACTCGACTCTCTTCCTTCCTTCGTTTTCTGATTATGATATTATTCATCGCTGCATCCATCTTGGCTATGCAACCATCTCAAGTTGATGCAGGTTCGTTTGCTTATTTTTATTTTTGGGTAATTTACTAGGAGTCAATTAACTAGGGATAGCTAGATTAATTTGCTAACTAGAAATGAATTTTTATGGAGAAATTCAGATTTGAAGTTCCGGAAACTAGGCGGCAAAACCAGGCCATGCCCGCCACCTCCTCCGATACCACACCTTGTGAAGCATCAAATCCCTCCTCCCTAACTAATCCAAATTAAACAAAGGGATCCGAGTACCTCCTACATCAGAATGATGTTTATCTTAGTTAATCGTCATTTTATTTAATTTTGTCAAATTTTAATTTCTCATCAATTATTGTTAATATTGTACGTACTTCTAGTTCTATGGGCCGTAAGGTTTATTGTCTTTGCATTGGTTGATTTATTGTACATCTCGTATGAAAGTTAATTTAAACCAACCCAGTCTAATACTAATTAGCCATGGCATGTTTTTGAGAGATGATCTTGATCAGTATGTCAAAGAAAACTGGACATTTGCTTGATTCAACGTCAACTCCACTTGTAATTCCAGTGAGGCCAACAGATACTATATATTGAGATTATTTTCGTTCAAATATTCTCAATGTTATATATAGTTGAGCCATGTATATATGCCGAGATTATAATCGAAATCAAAGATTCATTCATTTTAGAGAACATATAACAGTCATACATGCACCAAGCTAGATATTGTCTTGGGAAACTAATTCATAATCATTCATTTATATATTCATTATGTTTGATTGAGATTGCAACATGTAAAAATCAAAGCGCCTCTACTTAACTAATCTGATTCAATTGAGGGCTATACACTATGAAGTTTTCAACATCCAACTGGGTGCAATTTTCTAATTGTTGTGTCAATTGAATATTAAATTATTCTTGATTCGTTCTTAATTAACCTATCACATTTTGTGTATCCAAGTTAGTAGTGTACTTTGTTGCTGACTTACTAACTTCATGAATATGAAGACGAGTTTATATATCCTATGCTACCTTCATGGTCTCTACTGTATTCCTTCGAGATATGGGATGTTTTAGTTTTCCCAAATATCTCATTGATTGAAAATGTACATGCAAAAAATTATGTGATAAAAACTAGAAAGCAAGTATATACACACAAAAAGTCCAAGTAATTTCTTTTGCTGAAACAACAAAAGTACGAACAAGGTATCAATATAGTGAACAAAATGTATGTGATTAACGATACAAATACAAAACCTATGAGAACACAATCAATAGTCACTATACAGATTTTCTTTTGTTTTCTTGCTTTTGGAACTGAGACCAAACGTCACCTTTACTTGATTTTTTGAATTTTATTTTGATAAACTGCCTTTACTTGATTTAGGAACAATTGACAAGATAAGCTAAGCTCTCATAATAGTTTTCTAATCATAGATTCGTATAAATATGTGATTGACGATACAAATACAAAACCTATGAGAACACAATCGATATTCACTAAACATATTTTCTTTTCTTTTCTTGCTTTTGGAACTGAGACCAAAGTACCAAACGTCACCTTTATTTGATTTTTTTATTTTTTTTATTTTATTTTGATAAACCGCCTTTACTTGATTTACGAACATTGACAAGATAAAATAAGCTCTCATAATAGTTTTCTAATCATAGATTCATACAAGAGAAAAAAAATTTAAAAAAAAAAAAGGGAAGAAAACTACATTTTTCAAAATCATGTATCAGCTGATTTCACTCAACGGCCTCAGCTGCATTTGAAAACAGTTGATATTAATATTAAACAAAGTCAAGTCAAAGATATAGCCATTGCTGAATCCTCTTTGTTTACTTTAAACATCAGGCGAATAGAAATGAACGAGAACGAAGTACCAATTTAGCCTCAAGTGGCATCTACAAAACATTTTTTTTTTCTTCTCTTTTTTTTCCGATGAAGAAAAGGAACAACAACAAGCTAGAGACTAGCTCCCCTGATACAACCTAAACCAGACTTAATGGTGCAAAACATTAGTTGTAGACCAACTCACTAAGCAAATTAATTAAGAAATTATCATTTGCCTAATTGATAAAGATATATCAATAACACATGCCAGTGCCACCTCCAATTCCGCTCAGACAGCCAGGGCATCACATACTTTTGAGTTTTGACCAATTCATAAGATGCACTATGTTAATTGTTTACTATGATGAGATTATAATTTTAATGAGTTAATCAAGCTTTATATAATAATCGAATGCGTGAGAAAATCTCACAAAAGGGCGGGAATGATAAAATCCTACATAGGTCCTTTATCTATTCATGTGTCATTATTATTTTTATAGAGCTGACACCAAAAACCACCTTAATTTTTTTTGGCTGATTCACTTTACTTCAGCATTAAAGTTCGACGGTTCATACATCTTTCATTAGTTGACAAGATAAACTAATGACTCAGTTATCTTTTTTAATTTATAATTAAAAAAAATGGCAATAACACACTTGATAAAAAAATATCCGCTCCTAATTTCCCTCAACAGCCTCAGCAGCCATTTGAAAACATTTGAAAACAGTTTGTAGAAGAAGTAGTCAAAGATAAAGAACAGCTATTGTTGAATGCTGATCAGTTACCTAGCTTCAACGAGCTAGCCTACCGGCCACCTGACCTCCACCTTTCACTCCTAGCAATCCTCATTGGGCCCATCACTCTTCTCCTTCAGACTCTTCAGTAACAAACTTCAACTTCATCACTCTATATAAGTACGTACAACCTCATGCCCTGGTACTTCAAATTCCTCAAACGTAGTCTATCATTTTTTACTCTCCCTAACTTGCTAGCTAGAGATCAACCAATAAACAAATTAAGAGCTAGAGTAGTGTCACAAATCGGCAGAAACGTACTTTGATCATGGAATCCTCCAAAGTATTTCTCTTGTTTTTTCTTCTCTTTGCTATTCAGGTCGTCTTTGTAACTTGTACTCAATTTCAAGTTGGTGACAAGAGCAATGGATGGGAGGTCCCCAAATCAAAGAGTGACCAAGATATGTACAACCAATGGGCCTCTAAGAATAGGTTCAAAGTTGACGACACTCTCAGTGAGTACTCGCATCTCTAGCTAAAATATTTTCTTCAATTTTGCGACGTACATGTATACAATAGCATTAATACTTTGCTTTGTTTCATGGCTTCATTAGATTTCAATTACAAGAAAAACTCAGACTCAGTTATGGTGGTGACGGAAGCTGAGTACGAAAAATGCCATTCCGATAATCCCATTTTCAGCTCTAACGATGGTGACTCGGTCTTCAAATTGGATCGACCCGGTTCGTTCTACTTCATTAGTGGGACTGCCGGACACTGCGAGAAAGGGCAGAAAATGATTGTCAAAGTCTTGGGATCACCGGCTGCTGGAACAGAAAGCCCACCACCTGCTCAATCAGCAAACCAGAATGCAACTGAATCACCAGATCATCATGATCATGATCATCATGACATGAAGAACAATGCAGTTGCAATGCATGCTGTAGCTGCCATCTCTTTTACAACTTCTGTAATATCATTTCTTGTGGTCTTTTTCTTCTAGTTAATTAAAGCCATGTGTACTCTTTACTTGCCCCTAATTCATGTGAACCAAATTAGAAAAGAAATAAAGAATAATTAATAATGTCTAATTGAAATTCTCTGTTTTCTTTAATCACATACTCTTAATTTAGTATTTGGTTGTTTTAAAAGAACTAGGGGAAAAAATTTCTATCAATGAGGTTCAGCCCTAGCTGATGCCGAAAAGTTTGTGATTATTAGTGATTAGAAAGAGGATCCACCCCTCATCTTCGCTTTCTAGAAAGTTACTGAAATTAACAAATGCCACAATCTCATCATATTAGTAAAATATGATTTTGAGGAGTTGTTTCAAGTGATGGAACATAAAAGTCTCGATCAGATTTTTTTTCAATTTTCTGATTTTAGAAAATTGTAGAATAAAATTATATTAAAAATTTTAATTTTCGGTTCTAAAATTGCAATTTGGTGAGAAAATAAGAACATCAGATTTTGACTAAAGAACAGTGTTATAGTCCACAGTTCTGGGGTGAGAAATCATGGTCTTGGAGAAATTTTTTTTTTTAAAGAGAAATTCAAGAATTGATTCGCACATAGTTGTAAAACATATGACACATTTCGGTATTTTTATCCTCACTTGAGGAGTCACCAATAACATTGCTTGCATGAGCGTGGGCAACTGAGCATGTAGCGTAAATGATACCTTGCACTATCTGACCCACCTCATTGTCATCCATAAGGATGATTTTATAATCTGAAAAAAAAAAAAAAAAAAAAAACTCATTTTGTACTCTTTTAGTTTTGAGTTCGAAGTGAAACAGCCAGAGCCCAGAAGTATGAGAGGAACTGAGAGTATGAAACTATGAATAAATATGTAGCTTTTCCTTTCCGGATTTTTTCTAAAATATAAATAGTATCTCTACACTCACTGTTGAAATTTGAAATCCCGTTACAAGTTCACAACAATTTTCTAGCTGTGTAGCTAAAGCCCAAGAAGTCTCAAATTTAGGACTGCTATATGCCATAAATTTGGGCCTTGCATGCACTTGTGCAGAACTGGTCCAATCAGGGATAATATCCAGAACAGTACTTCCCACTAAATTACCTCAGTGATGCATGACCTAGATGGCTACATATAACTGGAGATCTAACCTTTTCTACTGGGACCAAACGAATCCCCGATCCACGTACAAGAACACACACATGTTCTAACAGTATGGATTCTGCAGTATGGATTAAGCACCAAAACTAAAATTATTACTGTTCTCTTTCTCTCCCTTTATCAGAAACCTTATTTCTCACATTCTCAAAAGAAAAAAAGAAAAAAAATAGAGAAAACGCCTCTTTCTTAAGTAAGTGATATTTTAAGAACTGCTTTAATCATGAACTTGTTGATATTAGCTTAAATAAAATTATTACTGTTCTCTTTCTCGCCCTTTATCAGAAACCTTTATTTCTCACATGCATTCTCAAAAGAAAAAAAGAAAAAAAAAAAAGAGAGAAAACGCCTCTTTCTCAACAGGAAGGTATGGAGTAAGTAAGTGATCTTTTAAGAACTGCTTTAATCATGAACTTGTTGATATTAGCTTAGTTTTTTGCATCTTTGTTATATACATTGCCAACTGCTTAATCTAGACGCTACCCATATGTGATGCTGCTGCATATATACATATTCTCTTCGATCTCTTAGTGATTCAACATTGTGAAAATCCAAGACCAGTCAATAAAGACGCAAGAGATAAAGATAATGATAATAGAAGCATAAAATATATGATTCTGAAGCGCTGGAGAGGAGACAGCACAGAACCAGATCAGAGAGCAGACACCTCATTTGGCCAATCAACTTTCTCCTCTCCCATCACCTCTGTCCGAAACCATATCCATCCAATCCAAAAGGGGAAAGCTCAAAAATTCCAACGAATATTTCATTCGCCAAAAACGGCAGCAATGACCCCAATCACCTTGTTGGGTGAGACGGGTCTCAAACGGTGGCCGGCCAGTTGTTTAGAGATATTTTCAAGTTTCTAGGGTTAGTGGGTTACCGTCAGATAGCCAGCTTCACTCTCATTGGGCCACAGAATTGACCTATAGGGGAAGTAGATAGTAGGGTGTCGACACGTGTTGGGATGGAGGGTAGCTTTATTCGGTGGTCAGCAGAGGAGAGCAGCCCACCGCCCCAATTGGGTTCCTTCGCTTTGATTAAAGTGCTGTTCTGAGGACATACAGATGGAAGAAGGGATAAGGAACGAGTGTTGAGGATGCTTTGAAATAGAAACCCTCGTCTCCATGCTTCTTGGCAACTTGCAATAATGGACTTTGGAGCCTTTATCCCTGCAAACCGAAAAGAGACTCTCCCACCCACACCATGCTGGGAGAAGAGTATTGATTCAAGAACTTGGCTTAGCTCTATCTTCTCTCATTTACCCAAAAAAAAACCCACACCATGCTGGAGTAGATTATTGATTCACATAACGTGGCTTAGAATTAGAGATGACAAATGGTAGCTATGAGTATTGACAACTCATTAATTGTTTCTCTATTTCCTCTCTTCCTCAAAGTAAGGAGGAGGAAATAGAGAATTGATAGTGACATATGGGAAATATGAATATTCATTAGAGAATTGATAGTAACATATGAGTATCATAAATATTCATTTGTCATCTCAAATTCTATGTATATAGACCAAGGTAGGTTAATTTTTTGGACTTTGAGTTCACTTGGGACCTTATTATTTTTCACAAAATATATACATCAACATATTATGTAGCACACAATTTTCATGAACAACCCTATTGATGCATGAATGTGGCATGGCACCCTTCAAGGGTTTAAACACCTAGTAGTTTATATAGCTTATTATAACAGCAACGTATATGAATGTGAAAGAATTGAAAAATAGTGTTAATGGATTTTAGGTAAAAATCAAGTGTATGATTTACTAATTGCGACACCACTCTTCACAGTTTTATACCAAACTAATGAATTTGGGTACAAACGAAGTTTTTATCTAATTATCTATACGGAACCTACCAAGGATGAGTTTTTTATCAAATTTTATTATGAAATTTGTAGTTTGAGGCTGCAATCTATTAAGGGAAAATATTAAAAAACTCAAGAATTGTTAATTGCCACCCAACTATTTTCTTAGTTCACCATACAAACATTTGAATTATTGAAAGTTTATATTACCCAAATGTAAAATGACTACTAAGTACATTAATTTTCTAAAATCCAAATTTATAAGGAAAAATAAATAAATAACCAATGAATTAAATAGAAAGATTACTTAATTTCTCATTGGATAACATTAATCTTCATCTTCTCCTCCCAAATTTGCATTTATTACTATTTTTTTGTCTTTTTTTTTTTTTGGTTACAGACGGGTCTAAAAGACCCAAACAAAGCAAAAGAACAACTAAGTGTGAGAGCACATGCCAGATCTTCTGACTCTAGACACACCAGCAATATCCTCTAAGTATGCCTGAGCAGCATGGATAGGGGGGCTTTCAAAAGTGATGATGCCCAGATCATGATTGATGCTATTCTTTGCTAATGCATCAGCAAGCATGTTGCATTCCCGGAACACATGGGTGAGCTGTGCATTGTTCATATTAGACATAAGCAACTTACATCCATTGAGTAAGGATCCCAGAGGATGGAGGGAGAGATCAGGCATTTGCATCAACTGGACCAATATGGCAGAATCAGATTCAACCACCAAAAGCATTAATACGTTATTTAATTCACAAAAGCATTAGTGCTAAATGCTAACTACATCAAAATCTTTGCAATACCTTTTTTTTTTTTTTTTTTTTTGAATAAAGGGCTGGTGCGGCTGCCCTCAAGCCTTGATTAATGAAACTGTCGAATACAAGGGGGGGGGACATTGAGCCTAAACCCCTGATTACAATAAGCATCTAGAGTATTTTCCGAAATAATATCAGAAATCTCTACATGAGCCTAAACCCCTGATTACAAAATTTTGCAATACATTTTGTGAACACCGAAAGTAAAAATTTAAAACACGAAAGAAAAATATCAATATCTTCTTCATTGCTCATAGCTATTAACTAACTAATCTTTTGATATAGATTGAAATAAATGAACATTGAAGCAGAAAGAAAAAATTTAAAAAAGGAAGTAAATTAGATTATGATTTTGTTAGGAAACTTATATATTACAGTTTTTTTATTGGTATAAATTAAATGCGAGATTTTCATTAAAAAAAAAAATCTTTTAATTGGATATATCATATAAGGATATTCTTGGAAATAGAAATGGGTTACATAAGTAAATTTAATAATTGAAATTAAAATGTATGGTGTAATGAGCAAGTAGGGTGAACAAAGAAAATGGTATGGTGACAATAGCCGCAGTGCCGCACCCATAAGTAATCTAGTAATAAATTATCTAGAAATCTAGTCATAAGAATGTCATATGCATACATGCAACTTAAATATGATAGGTTGCTTTACGTAGTCACCACATACTAGAAGAACAAGCATATGGCGGAAAGTTGCAAATTTATACGGTAAAATCTATTGATTTTTAAGAAATTTAAAATAAATATTAATTGTACGACACACATAGTTAGAAATGGAATATCATTTGCTATACTTCTATCTCTTGTTTTTAAAATGAACAAAAAAATTTTATTCCCAGAGATTATCCCTCTGTTTAGGTAGATTCTAGAGTTCTCGAATAAATTAGCTTGCCTTAATAGGTTTTAATCCTAGTCTCGTCAGGTTACTTGGTACTTAATTTTATAGTGATAATCATCTAGGTTATTTTAGGGTAGCCTAAATGACTCAATTCGTAATCAGCTGAGGGTGAGTCGTTGTGTACATAATGTTGCTTACTTCTTCATTTTAATGGATTGGCACCCAATCTCTTTAAAAAAAAAAAAAAAAAAATTTATTATACAACAATTAGTCATTCATTACAGTAGGATGATATAATTGCAATCAATTGTATGAAAAATAAAATAGGGGTGTGATTTCTAAAAAAAAAGTGTGCTATTTTCACTTTCCTAATCAAATAAAAGATAAGAAAGGTCAAAAATTCAATTCTTTTTCATTCAAATAAATAAATAAATAAATAAAATTATTTTTCCATTATATTCATGTACACCTTTATATGATAAATCGACTAGTCAATGGACCACAGTGGTCCTGCGCTCCCTTTTGTGCGTTCAGTATTTGAGCTCATTCATATCTTGTATAAATTTATATATATATATATATATAATGATTTTTCTTAATCAGGTATATATGTGTGTGTGTATACAGACTAATACTTTTTTATGGAAATAATATTTTGTGAATTTAGGCATTTGTGGAGGTCACGAGGGTGACTACTAATGTCTCTACACTTCTTGTAGAGTCTAGATGTTGTAGCTTGTGGCTGGGATTTATCCCAATTAGTGGGTAGCTAGCTTTAAAAGTGCCTGTCATACTTCAGAAGATAGATATATTAACAACAAATTAGGAATTGTTTGCTTTTGAACAAATTAATGGATTCTGCAAGACTTGTGAAATTTGACCAGGTAAAACCACTTGAAAGTTTCAGACACCCTTTTACTCATTAATCAATTACTATAGTGTTCATATATAACTTGACCATGGAGTTGCTTTGAATTAGTAATGACCCAGCTGAGAAGAACATAAGGATTTGCTGACCACAGCCATCTGGGTTTATGATCCTAAAAGGATTATGGAAATCCAAATGCACATGGGGGCATATCAATATTGACGCATTCTGTTAGGATATGCATCAGTACAATTACGAAAATTGGTGGTGGTAGTAGTAGTTAGAGATCTTATAGTACTACAGTACTAGCCACTATACACTGAGAAATTGATCTGATCTGATCTGATCTGAATCATTGAACTCAACCCTACCAGGTAGCAGCAGCTTGCAGCTAGTATCAGTACTAGTTGATAATTGATCCTTCGTTCCAAATATGGGACTACATTCGCGAATCCTCCTCACTGATTAACGCAGTGGTGGGGTGAAAACTGAAAAGTTATATTCTCTATTAGCTAAAATGGTATCAGATAGGGTATGCAGATAGGGTTAATTGACTTTGGGAACGGTGTGGGGTTTGTTAGAGAGTTACAAGAGGTACAGTCCTTTGAGAAAAAATGTTAATCTCGTGAGCAAGAGAAACAGTTGCAAGTAGATATCAGACAGTAAATGAGTGATAGTGATCAGATATGGCATTGTACTATAGTACCCTTTACAATAATGAAAGACCGTGACAGTACATATCTGATATATCTACCCCTTTTACCATTTCATCTTTTAAGTCAGTAAGCTCGCTTTTCCTGCTATAAATACGGACCCATTGGGGCTGTGTTCTTTCAACTATCTCTGCTTGACTTGCCTGCTTGCAGCTACAACTTAAGCTAGCTTTTCTCTCTAGCTAGCTAGCTAATCATCGTGATTGATATATCATTTAGTTTTTAGGGTAGGGAGTAGAGAGATCTAGTAGTGGTGATGGTGATGATGTTGTTGACAGAAGATAGAGAGCACAGATGGATGGTTTGCAATGAATATGCATCTCACTTCTTTGTGCTCTCTATGCTTCTGTCATCACCTAGCTACTCCCATCTGCTTGATTCTCTTCCCCACCCTTCTTCAGCTCCTTTGCTCTTTAATTAGTCCTTGTTTATATATCATTTTAATAGTTTGCAGATCTTATATATATATTTTCCTGCAGATTGAAGAACTGGGCAAGCAGATCTAGGAGAGCAGCTGCAGTTTGCAATCATGGGTCTTGTTTGAGAGACCTCTAAATCCAAATCAGTCTGGTTAGACTACCTAACTAGGTTAAATAAGTCCCCTTCCTCAGCTCAACATTAATATTATTACTTATATCGATGAGGTTTTGTTCAAGTGTAATCTTTTTATTTATTTATTTTTATCTGTGGATCATGTTAGAACTAGCTAGGGTACTCTGAAAATGGAAGTATTTCAGATTATTGAATTCATTCAACTGGTCAATGAGTATTTGCAACATCAGTTTCACATCCCTAGGTCAGAAACATTACACACGGATTAATCCAGTTCTGATTTTGTGCCAGATTTAATCCCTTACAGGGATTTAGCATTTAATTTCCTCCATATATATCTTGTTTTTTATTAATTTTCTTATAATTTCTGGGAAGCCCAAGAAGATGAGGTCTGACAACATTCTGATGCAGTATACTATGATACCAAGAAAATGTTAATTCCTAGGACTAGACGGTTCACTTCTGGGAACAAAAACCAATTATGCTGCATATTGATATTGCAGAATTTTATTTCTGGACAATTAAACGTTTATGTACTACTGCAATCACTTGAGCTGTTTCAAACCGGCTGAAACAGTCTGACAGAATCAATTTTTTAACAGTCTGATAGAATCAATTTTTCCTTTTCCAATGGAATAGAGCTGTTGAGGAGAGATGTATCTCTAATTAAGAGACGGACAGATCAATTTCTGCTAGACTTTCATGAATTTATAATCCTAGTATGTTTGTTCATTAATATTTTGTTGATATTATTTAGTAATGTATTAACTTGATTGTGTTTTATCATAAAGAAGACTATCTTTTGTCATTGATCAAAGCCAACAGCTACATAAAAAAGGAAAACGTAATTGTATTTATGTATTCACTTTCACAAAAACACATTTTGTGGAACATGTCAGTCCATAAATAGATTACAGCATGAGAAATAAATAGGAATAAGGTGATTCTATTGCCTGTTGTTATCAGATTTATAACATTTCATGTACATTTTCAATTCATTTCTTACTCAAGTTTGAGCCCTCCCTCTATTTTCGACTTATAATTTTTTTTTTCTTTTAATTATTTGCACAAAATCTCAAATGGTAGATAGATCCCAACTTTAATGAAGCAAGTGAAAAAAACTGCGGACTGCTAACCATGATGGCCAAGTTACTGGGGCACAACTGTGGGTATCTCAAAGTACTCAAGTTGATATGGTTCAGCCTGAGTCACATATCCTATATATGTATGCACAAGGCTACGGGGACAGAGTATTCTTACAAACGATTCAATGGGACTGTATAACGGCCCGTGACAATGGAGGTGTATATACTAAACATGCAAATTCATTTGTTGAGAAAAATTCTTGAATTCAGTAACGGCCAAGTAGTTTGTTAGCCTATACACAGAAGCGATTGTTTAGTTGAGTAATCGTCTTTGTGAGTAGTTTATAGCTAGACTGCATGCAATTGTAATCAACAGCATAGTATTAGTATAGCATTGATCGATCTCAATGTGCACACTCAAAAGTGACGTAGAAATTCAAAATTCTCATCCAGTAGTACTGGAATATCATAGTGTGGATGACAAAGTTGTAATGTCCATCGCATATACCACTCTAGGATATAACCAGTCAAAAGAGGCAAACACAATACCAATTACTTCCTATCCTCCACTGAGAAAAGAGTGAAGTGGAGGAACTTGATGACTTTATAGTTGGAGCACAGAATATATATCAATCACATGCACCCTGACAAGAAATATCAGGGGTGCCCTAGTGGGATCATATCGTATCAGTGCTAGCTTACTGGGGTTTTGGTCATGGTTTTTTTTTTTTTTTTTTTAATCAAGCTATTGCGAGGTAAAAATTTTATTAAAGTAAACATACAAGTATGAGCAGAATACATATCCTACACCTTCAAAAATAGACAATGAAACATGACTCCCACTGCTGAAACAAAAGAACTCATCTAAAACGAAAATTAGAAAGATCTGACTTATTTCTAGTGAAAAATTGATTAATGAAATATGGAGATGAAATCCACCAAGTAAAGCCCGTCGACGAAGCACCAAAATTGGCTAAAGCATCAGCCACTTGGTTCTTTTCTCGAAAGATATGAGAGCAGCAAAATTGCATCATTGAAATCCGATGAGCATAATTCTTCCATGCCACTTGTAGCCAAGGCACCATTTAGGGAGATTGGAGAAAATTGAGAATTAGAGAGGAGTCTTTCAAGCCAAATATGCTTCCAATCGAGCACCCAAGTAAAACGCGATTGCGTTGATCACTGCCATAACCTCAGCAGCAATAGAAGTATAGAACTAGGAATATCAAGTGATGATGAAAAAGCACTGACTACCTCCCCTCGAAAATCATAAAAAACTTCTCTTTTCTATGTTTCCAACGTTCATTCCCAAACCCTTAAAAAGAAAAAAAGAAAAAAAAAAAGAGTTGTTGTAGAGATCTTTTATTTTAATTTATTTTACTTGTAAAAAAAAATTGCAATTCTCAGTGATGTAACCAGAAATTTTTCTAGGAGGTTTAGAACATAAGCAGCTATTAGATTAAACAAAAAAAAATCATAAAATTATATATTTGATTCGTAAATGATTTTCACTACTCAGACATAACAAATCATTCTCAAACAATCATAATCATAGTGAATAGGTTCAGGAATCTTCTTGAATATATATATATAAAATAAACAATTAAATAACAACTAAAAGTAGTGTTTAAGATTTTGAAGAATATACCTGATATTAGATTAATATTTTTGTACGTAGCTAGCTAGTTGATTGGATTTTACCACAGAAAAACAAATGAAGATTGATAATAAATTCCTTCCAGTAATCTATTTACATAATAAGTTGGTCCCTAAAAGGCTAAAATGAGAAGTATATCTTAAAAGAAAAGTCATGGGAGGTTGAATTCGTGGTGACACTGATAGAAAGAGGAATAAGAAAATCCAAATAGAAAGAAATATGGGAAGGTTATTCAATGAGTCAAAGGTTTGAGCTTTAAAATGGGCCACAATTTTTTGTTTCTTTACCAGAAGGGTCCGGTTGTTATGCTATCTGCTATCATCACATTATATTCAAGAAAAAGTCAGAGAATTTCAACCAGAATATATGAGAAGGGTCTGGCGCTAATGCAGCTACGCCAATGGCAATTCCCCTACATGCACCTGTCATGTATCTATGTATTCAAGCGCTGCTATGATATCAAACTGTCCAACTAAACTCTAGATAAGAATTCCTTGCATGTGAGAAAAAGAGAAAGTTGTATATATAGTACCATCAATCAAGATGTTCCAAATTAAGTGGGTTTTTAAAAAAAAAAAAAAAAAAATTAATTTTTTTTATGACGAGTACTAAGTGGCTGTTTGGTAAGGGCTTTATGCCAATTCTGTTGACACACACACACACATCAATGTCATGTATAAAGAGTTGGGATTTTATCCAATAACGGACGATCGAAGATCTTGAGTATTTCTGCATAAAAGAAAAAAAATCGTATAATTTTTTTTTAATAGAGGAAAACTTCATTTTTTTTTTTTTTGAATCAAACCCAAACCTAAAGGGCGGGTGACAATATATTCATCTAAAGCCAGAATAGGCCGTTACATACCCTTCCGCTGCCATCTACAGACAGACAAGAAGGTAGTGGTAATACCCACAGTGGTACATAGAAATAGACCTACCATTAGACATTCATGAACGTAGATATAGCGGATATCCTCCATTGGTACTACTCCAGAGGCGCTAGAGAAACATAGAGTGCGCACAAAACGCTTAGCTTCCTAAAATAAGGAATTATTGTAATTAGACTAACTAAAAACATAAAGATGGGCCTAGGGCAAAAACCCTAGCCCAAAATACTGCAGTTCAAGCAGCCCAAGAAGAAGGCCCCCCCAAGGCCCAGCAGGCTTGGCTTGGCTTAACTCCAGCCATCACCTCTAGACCACCAACTTCCAGCGTAGCTCCTCCCTGGCGCCTGCTCCATCATGTCCCCGCCGCTCCGAGTCACACCACAGTCTGCCACGACCAAAACCCGACCAACCACGCCTCAACATGAAAACCCGATGAGACCAGGCCGCCACAAGCTGCATCCCTACGAACCAGTCTCGATTTCACCGCCCCCGATCAACGCCACCACCAAATTCGAATCGCGCCGTCGATCCAAGCCTCTACCGACACAAGATCTGCTGCCTCCCAGAGATTACCTGCTGGAAACACAAAAACCAAACTGCACCTGCCAAAAACTTGAGCAACCCAATCCAAGGACTACATGAACAGCCCATTCCTTCCCCGTCCGGCAGCAAAACCACATGACATTGGCAAGGCCAAGGCCAGCTGGGCTGCCAGGGCCCCCACCGGACGAGAGATTAGCACAGGGGCGCCGCCAAGTTAGGGTTTTCTCTCAAAGGGAGAGAGATTTTCGTGTTGGATATGTATTCTTTAAGAGATCAAATATATGTATAGAGGAAAACTTCATTAAGATTATAGATAAGGGATATATAAGTTTGTAGAGTCGTCGTGACACATTTACCACCCAAATACAAAGTTAAGCACAAGAACACATGTACCTATTTCGATAAATGAGGTGTTAGGGTTTAACTTATGCATGTTGTGTAAAATACTTTGCAATAGCACAAATGGATCTCATGAAAAAGTTTATTTTAAACTTTCTCCAAAATTTTTGCCATCGATGCTAAAGAAAATGCTAATTTCTAATTAAGAGTACTAATGAAATCAACTCATGCATATATAGGTTTTTTTTTTTTTTGATAAATGGGGTTTGGAACCCAGTCAAGCTGGGAGGCTCATCCCCACGCCTATATTATTATTCATAAAGTTTTGCCGCATCGGGGGGGACGTAATACCTGTACCCCGAGCGTGCATAGTTGCGTTACATAAATCCTCATAGAGGACATCCTGTAAGAAGTCAGGAGCCTCGACTAAAGAAAGATCCACAACACGATCTAAACTAGCAAAGTGAGCTAACCTATGAGCAACACTATTTGCTTCACGATAAATGTGGCGAATTCTGAAATAATCAAAATATTGCAAGTAATCTCTACAATCATCGAGAATTCGACTCACCTCAGAGTTGTCCTCCATATTATGATTTAGAGCGGCCACTAAGATAGCACAATCACTTTCCACTTCAACCTCTTTTCACTCATGCATATATAGGTTAGAACCCAATGAGTTGTAGAATTAGTTGCTATATATACATGAGTTGCCAGTAGAGCGCTCTTTGCTAGTTGGTGCCTAGTTGAATACAATTATTTGGTAGAGACGCATGATAGTTTTTCAGGACGTTCTCTAGATGCTTATTGTAGTCAGGAGTTTAGGCTCAATGTCCCCCCCTTGTATTCGACAGTTTCATTAATCAAGGTTTGAGGGCAGCCGCACCAGCCCTTTATTCAAAAAAAAAAATATATATATATATATATATATATACATGAGTTGATCTAAATTCATTGGATTGGACTTATGCCTCGTTTGGTTCGCGGAATGGAGAGTTTGGGAAAGGAAAGTTGATCATTTCCTGTGTTTGGCACACCCAAGGAAATGAACAACTTTCCTGCATGTAGAGAAAATAGGAGGGAAAAATGGATCCTTTCATACCCATGAGATTCATTTTCCCTCATACTTTCCTAGCATTAATTGAACATTAATTACCTACTCTAAAGATTATTTTAATGGTTGTTACTCCCAAATTATCCAAGAAATTTTTGAATCTTTTTTTTTTAGAAGTAGATAATTTTATTACTTATCCATGGTCAGAAGGCACGTACATCATATGTTGTTTTACACCAAATAAAACCTAGTTGGTCTAAGCTGTTAAGCACATAACAAGTAACCCTCATTGGGAACAACTTGAGCACAAATTTTAGACCTAGCCATCAGGAGACAAATCCAAACAACTACCTAAATCCTTACTAGAGTAACCCTAATTGCCTAAGACCTCATTTGGTGTACAATCAGAGAAACTAAACTTAAATAGCAATAGACTGGAATCAAATGCTAGGTACCGAAGACAGGAAGCCTAAAGCTTTCCTTTGCCGTTATTCTTAGGGCTAATCTCTTGAAAGCATCGTAATAAGATGCACAAGTCTCCTGAATCCCACATCTAGGCCCATAGGAAGATCTGGCCCAACAGACTGTGGGCCCCACAGTAGCCCAATCTCCTAGAGGTCCGAACAGTTGTAGACACCCGGGACAGGGTCGATCGTCGTCTTTCCCCCATCCCCTGCGCCACCTGCACCCAGTACTGCCACCAGAGAAGGGTCCAGCGACCTTCCTGAAGACAGCCCATCCAAACTAGTTGCTCCATCGCCGACTGCAGCATGACCGCCGCTGGCCACCTCGACAACTCCGACAGCAACTGGACGCCTCGCTTCACTGCAAGCACTCGCCCGGTTCCGCCATCGAAAATCCTCCAATCCCTGGACGCCACCCGAAACCGGATCTCCCTTTCTGGCCACAGAAGCATCTCCACCGTGATCGCTCCCCGAAGCAAAGCCAATCGAGCACTGCCGCAAAGGCAACCCACCATTCCTCAACCCAAGGGTTGAAACGATTTGTCTCATGACAAGATCGTCGAGACGAGAAGGCATGTGGAGGCGATGATGACCTCCCTGGAAGCAGCCCAAAGAAGGCGGCTCTAGGGTTTCGAGAGAAAAGCTCTCGACTCTCATTTTTTTGGACGATCAAACATTACTAAGAGTTTATTCCAAGAAATTTTTGAATCTTAAATTGTTTATGTTTTGATAAAATGATATTATTGGAAAATTGATGTTACCTACTTTCCTATTCAAGTATTCATGCACAAACCAAACATCAGAAAGGAAAGTAAAATACATTTTCCGATTACTGTCCCGGTGTTTCCAAACATTTGTAGGAAAACTAGTGGGAAATTTACATTCCCATACTCATAGGAAAGACCAAGGAACCAATTTCCTTTCCGGAAACCAAACAAGGCCTTAACATAACAAGGTGTTGCAGTAAAAGTTGATCCTCAAATGTGAGACTCTACCCTTGCGTGGAGGGAGTGTTAATTGGCCCCAGCCCTAGCACACTGAGGAGAAGTGTTATCAAAATCTCACGGGATAACCTTTCGATTACATAGTGATGTAATTATGAACATGCTCTTCCCTTGTTATCGATTGGAATTGAATGCTCTAACATTTACAACAACTGTGATCAAATTGTATATCCTGTTACTCATGCCCCAAATTACATCGACATGCTTCCCTTCATTTGGTACTGGCTATATAAAGGGTGTTAGGAGATTGGTTTATCCTAAAATTCTACAACAAAACGAACCAGCTCGATCTTTAGCACTTGTTGATTAATAGAGGTGATGCTATGAAAGATTAGAGAACTGTCTCATCAACTGAGGCATGTCTAATATGCTCTCTAGTTTACAGGAGTATAGGACTTCTTACAGATCTAGCGCCACAGGCAGATTTGAGTTTTTTAAGCTAGTGATGTTTTGAGTTGGGTTTTTCACGTAGTACTGGGTATGAATATTTCCACGTTTGAAGATCTGTTGGTTTTTCTAGCTCTCGAGTTATATATGACCAATCTAGCCAGACGATAGGGTTCTCCGAGGTTTGAAATACCGGCACCCAACTTTAAGGATATATTGACATATACATCCTTAGAATCGGAGATATATTGATTAGTAATGATGAGCATCTCTTAGGGATAGAAAGAAATATCGGCGAATATTTCAAATCTTACTCTGTTTATTCTATAATAGAAAGATAACTATACTTATGAAACCTTGTTTCGGTCAATTTCTATATTTCAGCCTAGTATACCTTGTCTCGATCCTTTAGAGCAAGTTCACCCGTAGTCAAGAAATGTCAAGGTCGAAAAGTCAAGGCGTCGACCAGTCAAGTAACTGTTCACTGCCACTGGACATGGGTTTCCACCCGTTTTTTTTCTTGACCAGTCAAGACTGTTCATTTTTCACTGTTCATCGATTTTTTCTTACATACATGAAAAACTAGGAATAAGTACAATACAACGTTATTTAGTTGTTGTACGAGAAATTCGGTTTCTAATCGATTTTTATTTTCGAAACAAACGTTATTTAGGGGGTCGTGAAAGTTGGGAAAACTTCCTTCATGAAAGTTGTAGAGCTTGTCGATACGATCTCGTGCATATATGGAACGCAATATTCGGAGTTCGTATGAATTTATTATGAATTTTTAAAATATGAAAATTTTCTATAAATATTAAATAGTAAAAAAAAAATTCAGGACGAAATTTTTTCTTTTTTTCATTTCCCCCTCCGGTTCTCTCTCTCTCTCGCGCGCCCCCAGACCTGGCGGGTTTCGTCCGACCCGACCCACCTTTTTCTCCCTCCTCCGGCGTCCTCCGTCCACGGACCCGACTCCCCCGAGGTCGCCTCACCTTGTCCTGGCGCTCCGTGGCGTCAGCCCGCCCAGACGCTGCCCCCAGGCCGAGATCGAAGCAACCCCAGGCGGAGCAAATCGTCCTCCTGCTAAACCTCATTCGTGCGTCACCTCCAAGCGTCCTCTCCTCCGCGTCTCTCTCTGCTTATCTATCGCTGACGTCGGCCACATCCGGCTTTGGCCGAGCTGGCGTCTCCTTCGACTGGTCAGAATTTTAGTCAGGGCTTTGCCTTTTTTTTTGCCTCAGTCAAGAAAGCCAAACCTTGGCTGGGCCAAACTACACCGGTGGAGGGATGATTTTCCCCTTGCCCGGTCACCACATCAGTTTTCCTTGCTGGAGCCCGGGCAAAAGAGAACCGCTGGACTTGCTCTTAGTGCTTGTCAATCATGGTGAAGTATCATTCCAAGAAAAAGCACACGATTGTGTGTGTGTGTGTATATATATATATATATATATTTTTTTTTTGAAAGGGGTTTGGAACCCAACCAAGCTGGGAGGCTCATCCCCACGCCTGACTTATTATATTAAAAGAATGCAGCGAGGGGGACATAGAGCCTTGACCTCGAGTGCAATTACAAAAATCCTCATAGAGGACATCCTGAATAATAACAGGAGCCTCCTCTAACCATACATCATTAAGATAGTTTGAACTAGCAAGGTGGGCTAATCTATTAGTTACACCATTTGCTTCACGAAAGACATGAGAAATCTTAATTGAGTGTAAAGATGTCAAATATGACTTACAATCGTCGATAATGCGTCCAACTTCAGATCGGTCTTCCAAATATGACTTAATTGATTGTATATATATTTAAAAACACTCGAGAAGATTTCGATCAGTTTGTGCTTGTCAACCTAATTCCATCATTCAGATTGATCTTTCATGAAATAAAGCATACAATGCATTTGTTTTTCTAAGCTTGCACTTACCAATCATAAGATGGGTATTCTTTTCCACTCCAAATCCTCCAATTCGGAAACCAGACGAGATTTTACTGTTTCTTTTATCTCACTTCTTCAAGTCCTTTTGTCCAAAATCTTCCCCGCCTATATGGTCATGGTCCTCATGGAGCCCAGAAGTAGCTCCTCCCTTGTGGTTAAACCCCTTAAGGCATGAGCCGCATGCATAATGCACTTGTTCTATTCATGAAATCAACATAATAAAATGGTTTCGGCTTCTGAAATTTAAGCTATGGCACATGCTGAATCTGTGTAAAAGAAAGAAGTCATTCATATCAACAAGTAGCATGCCATCGATCATGACACCCTGAGTGAATAAATTGTTACATTTTGGAGAAGAAGGTAACACATGTAAGTGTCAAGCATAGATGATAGCGAAACACTTCTCCTCTTCATGTCCTGCCGCTGCAACCATTGCAACCAGCATTGCAGACCATATATCCAGCACCATAAGAGGCATAATTGACTGAGTTATAGCTAGCCGGACCTGGTGAGTAGAGGATCACGAAGTTGGGAGAAGTTCTCACGACCAGAATTGTTCCTGAGAAAGAACAAGATCGCCTTAGAGTAAGCATTCTGACAAGACAGACAGATGCATTACCCCAAAGTAGCTAACCTAAAAGCAAGATTTCGAAAGTGACAGCCAACAATATCCTCAGCAAGAATGTGAAAAATTACATTATAAACTTGAGATTCCGTTTCAGTATGATCATTATATTTGAAATATAACTAGAGTAGTTAAGAAACAAGTTAATATACACTAGACACAAACGGATTTCATATTCATAAATAAAGGTACACAAACTCTGTAATATTCAAACATCCAAACTAAGACTTAAACTAGCCATTACAATACTATGCAACATTGAACAGAACTCACAATGATTGAGCGGTCGACTCCACATCAGCGGTTCTTGATTCCTCCTTGAACAATTGGGTATGAATAAGTTGTGCAAAGCTGGAGGTAGTGTCCAAGAAATAGAGAACAATTGACAATACACAGCAACTAACAAACATGGGTATTGGCCCGAAGATCCAGAGAAAGAGAGGAATCGAGAGGTAGAATGCTCGCAATCCAAGGGCCCAAAAGTAGTATCCTCGATTCAAAGTTGCCGCAACATACTCAATGAAACCTGTCTTGTCTTTCCATGTTGGGACGGTACCTAAGAAGCTGACATGGGCATAATATCTAGTAGACTGCACATTGCAGAGAAATGCAACAAGAAAGCAAAGCAAAATGCACAAGTACTTGATTGAAGGTAAGGAGGGAGTGTAGTCGGAGTAAACCAAGTGTACTGATACAGTGCTATCGGAGCTGGATTCGCTGCTCACAAGTACACTGATCACCGAACAAAGAGTAATTGCTGCTGTGGACAAAAGTGTCGATGCCATTATGTTGTTGCGTAAAGTTTGTACAATCAAAACACCATTCTTCAAGGGGTCCTGAAATTCATGGACTCAACTTAAACTTTGTAGTAAAGACCACTATCTAGTGCTAATATCCATCATTAACTGGAACGAAGATACCCAAACTTGATTCCAATCTCCATTACTAGCTTGAAATTAACTTATCATCAAGTGATACCCTTTCTGATAATATTGGCTACAATGAAATAGTGACCCAGATAGGCATGCTCCCATATGTTTATGAAGAAAATGATCGAAATTAGTTCCCCCATTGGAAAGTTCCACTCACCAAATTCGTACTACTTTGTCATCCACATATCAAATCTAAAAAGAAATGACTGTAAATTGCAAAAGGGATAGAAAGAAAGAGAGAGATAAAGAGAGGACTAACAGTCATCATGGAGAAGACCCATTGTTGACGAGTGTAAGCATTGAGGCCAATGACAGTTCTTATGGGATTGTGCAGAACTGTGATGAATAGCCAAACATGGTATATTCCCAACACAAACAGACCCGCTGCTACCAGCACACTGTCCAAGCTAACCATCTCTTCCCAACTGTTGCTTCACCACTTACTCCCTTGAGGCCAATGACAGTTCTTATAGTTCTAAGAGTGTTTTTGGTCACTGTGCAAGGCAAAGATACCTCCAGTTATCAATTAGGTCGGCCTGGATTCTTATCATAGGTGACATCACCAAATGTATCATAAATAATTGTTCTTGGATTGGATCTGACGATCCTCAATTACCAAGTATCTGAATGCCGACTGAATGCATGTTATCGAGCAGAAAAGGACAAGCGGCACACATTGACTTTACTAGTGCATTGGTGTTATTGGTTCAGGCACTATTCTCCAATTATTGAAAGCGTAAAGAAAGCAAAATAAACTACGAGGAAGTTGCTATTATCTGTCATAGACTCATAGGCACCTGTTGCCTCAGTTCAGTAATATTAGTCGCATATGAGAAATAACATTTTCATGACAAAGCTATGCAGGTTCTTGATGACTCACACAAGGAGGCTACATTGTACTAAAAAACCACTATTATGAAGCAGATGTTGTGTGCAGGGCTCAACATCTTCAGCAGTAATAAAAGAGCTCCCATCCAGAAACAATTGTGCTTAGAACAGCATAATACCAAATATTAGGGGATTTTGAATCGCAGGAATGATGATTCAAACAATGAGATCAAACATGGAAATAACATACTGTAATCTGAGCAAGGGCAAGAAATGAGACAGGAATGAAATGTCATACTAGTTATTCTACCACATCTAAGTGGGATAGTATTAGGATTCAAGAATTATACATGTCAAAGTTTGAAAAGTACAAGATTGATGAACAAATATACATTTACCAACTTACAATAAAAAAAAGGAAAAAAAATAAAATAAAGATACACAGACTCCATTCTCATTGTTCAAAAGTAGAGCCGCTTCTTGATCTGAAAATTACTTATTCCCTGGCTTTTTGTTCTTGAATGAAGCAGAATACTTGAAAAGTTGTAAGCCACCCGCCAGAGTATCAATGATTCCTTGATGATCTAATCTGTAGTTTTCTTTTTTACCTGAATCCGATGACATTTCATTCTAAAGACTAATAGCACAATAAAGGCAGGATTCCAAGCACATTCACAGTGATACAAAATATAGATATTATACACATAAACCTGCTAATAGTCTAATGAAAGATTGATTCACTTTTGACTTACCAACTGTAAGAGTATTATGTACTTTCCAAGAGACTATGATAACTGTCCGAGCGATTCTAGA
Organism: Rosa rugosa; assembly: GCF_958449725.1. Lineage (NCBI taxonomy): Eukaryota > Viridiplantae > Streptophyta > Magnoliopsida > Rosales > Rosaceae > Rosa > Rosa rugosa. The sequence continues at coordinate 56,659,210 of NC_084823.1, forward strand.
TCATTATCAGTTTTCACCTCTTTGATTGAGTAACTGTGAAGATGTCGTGTGAAGCTGGTGGTGGTGTCCAGGAAATAAAGAACACAAGAGATAACACAGCTACATGCAAACATGGGTATAGGCCCAAATATCCAAAGGAAGAGAGGGAATGAGAAGTAGAAAGCTCGCAATCCAAGTGACCAAAAGTAGCTTCCCCGATTCAAGTTTCTTGCAACATACTCAATACAATCCTTTCTACCTTGCCATGTTGGAACAGTGGCCAAGAAGCTAACATGGGCATAGTATCTAATGGACTGCACATTGCAGAGAAAGGCAACAAGAAAGCACAGCAATATAGAGAAGTACTTTATTGAAGAGAGAGTGGCTGTCTTATTGCCATAAATTAGTTTCGAGGTGTTGCCAGAGTTTGATGTACTGCTGACAAATACACTGATAAGAGAACTGAGAGTGATAGCTGTTGTTGCCAAAAGTGTGGATGCCATTATGTTGTTGCGTATTGTCTGAACAGCCAAAACACCATTCTTCAAAGGGTCCTGAATATATGGAGAGGAGGAGTTAACTCTTTTTAAAAACACCAAACCAACACTCACAACTCTACTATCTTTTCTTTTCATTTTTTGAGAAGTTAGTCAGGCATAGATTAGATATCATGGTTTCAGAAAAGTAGGTATCGAAAAATTGCACTTGCATCCATCAAGCAAGAAAGATACTTTAGGAAGCCTTTAAAGGTGTATGGCTTGACCATGATTCTACCAAAAGATCTTGTTCATAGATCAGCCTAACTACTTCCATGAATCGACTTACTTGATCCTCAACACCAGGTAGCCAGAAAATTCAAGTCTCAATATAGATTCTAGATCTTGAAAAGTTGATAAAAAGAAAACTTCTTTATCAAAATAAACATGTGATGTTAGATGTTGCCTCTGTCATTAGACACTTGTTGAAAGGAAGACCAATCTTACTAGAAGATAACCATGAAGATCTTTTCAAATCCCTTAACCCCTAAAGAGTCTTATTTGTAAACAACTCTCCTTTACCCAAATACTAATCTCACAGAAACCACATCAGGAATTATTTCCAATTTTCAAGCATCATACTTTATAGCTAACTCAGACCTCTTACAGATAAAGGATCAGTATTGGAATTTCAATAGCTCAGAATGTGAAAGCACAGCATATGCTCAATTGTAAAGGGCACCCCCAAAACCATACCATGACCTTTTTGAGTGTACAAAGAAACTATGATCCAATTGTGGTAATGCCCAATTCCTACATGAACTAAAGCCATAAAGGTCTCAAACTTCAATCCCATAAACCAATTCTTAATCTTTTTTCTTCTTTCTGTTTGGTTATACTATGCAATTCTACTTTCATGGCAACACTAACCATCAAAATGGAAAATTCATACAATAAAAGTATATATAGAGAGAAAAAGAGAGGAACTGGGTACTAACACTCATCATGGATAAGACCCATTGGTGACGAGACTGAGCATTGAGACCGATCACAGTTCGTATTGGATGACGTAGCACGGTGATGAGAAGCCAAACATGATATGTTCCCAGAACACACAGACCCAGTGGCACCAGAACATAGTCCAAATCCTCCTCTTCCATCTCTGACTCTCTCTATAGATTTTATGTGCGTGTTTTTGAAGAAGTGAACGAGAATTTGGGAGAGAGACATGATGGGAGACTGAAAAAGGAAAGAACAGGTAACACGCTTTTCAGATTGTACTAGTATACACTCTGACACTGTACAGTACTCAAGAGTCAAGACAGACCGCAGTACTATTTGGTCTTTACTTTCTTATTTTAGAAATTTGATTAGTGTGTCTAATCCCACTAGGAGGACACCTGACCTATCTCAGCCAACTAGCATTTGATTCGATTCGATTCGGCGGTAAAACATTCTTTTTCAACAAAGTGAGTAGAAGTTGTAAGTTCGAATATTCATATTCCTTAGAATAGGTTAAGACAATGAGAGGATAAAAAACATAGCTGGCCGGGGCACATTGTCACGTCTGACATTGTATGCCCAATCCTAACTGGTCAACATCACAAATTGGTGTACTTGTTAAGAATCTTGCAGATGAAACATGAACCATGAATTCAGTTGATTCTCAGATTTAGTAATACGTATGATGCTGCAATATGATTCTCAGATTTAGTGATACATATGATGCTACAATTTGGATGGTAAAGATGTGACGATATTGATATCTTCCTGTTTCCAACAAAAACGAACCACGAAGAACTCAAGTCGAGGAATCCTCAAACTATAATACTCAGTGCCAAATAGGTTTTATACAATTTTTCATGCTCACATACATAAAAGAGTGGCTTGCTAACTCAATATTTATTAACTTATGATCATTCATACAGAGAGTCAAAAATGAACATTTTTTTATAGTACATATAAACGTTAAGGATTCAACAACCCAATGAGCTCTTTCAAGAAGCATTGGGCAAGGAAGTGAAGTTCAGCCTGCACATACATGAGAAAGAGATCAAGACATGGCTCCAAAGTAAAACTGAGGAATTACCAGTTTAAATTGTAGTTCAAGATTAAAACTGATCAATCACACGAATTTAGATTGAAAATCATTATATAATCGATTGAAATCATTGTACATACCTGATGATTGGCTTCCTCTGTGCCACAGGTTCAGGGGTTCCATTCAAGGATGGTGCCATAAGTTCAGCAGGCTTCGGGACATCAAAACATACAAGGAAAGAAGGAAACAACTGTTAAAAGCTTAGATGAACAATCACATAGATATGGGAAACTGAACCACAAAACAATACAAATGAGAAGAGATTGGGAGCATAAAATGAAAATATGGGATCAAGAACATGCTTTCCTGACAATGTTGGTCTAATCATATGTGCTAAGAGTCGAGAGGGAGAGCAGTGTAAAGGGTAAAACTTGAGAAAAAGAGTGCATATACATTTTACATGTTCTTGCCAATTTGCCTTTAGAAAAAAAATGAAGAAAAACATAAAGTAATGTCTACAAAGGATGGTAAACATAATCGATTAATGACATAAAAAGAATTTGAAATCGAAATATAACGTGTACAAGCAAAAGTAATATGTTTGACCTCAAGTTCCTCTAAGCCTCCATTATATGAACCAGTGGAAGTTTCAGCTCCATTGTTAGATTTCTCGATTGAAGGCTCGATGCGACTGTCTTTCATGTTCCCAGAAAAGTCTTTGACTTGATGCCTGTCTTCAGAATCACCTTCGAGCTCATCCAGTTCTTCTGGCAAAGCTTGATGTGAAACATATGGACCAGCCATAATCTTCTCTAAGGCCAGTTTCTCTGCTTCTTTAGAACTTGATGCATCACCAGCAACATTTAATGGATTGCACCTTGACCATACTTCAGCCTGACCATTCTGATCAGGAATCTGTGCTGGGCTTTCTATCTTTCCTGTGCTAACTTCTACATTATTCTCATATTTTGCAGAGGATGGGCTGACATTACTAAAAGGAGGGCTAGCCTCACAAACTTCCCCAACGCAGGGACGCATAGACTTGGCATGGTCAGTCTCTACATTATCATTCTCCAATTTTCTCTTTCTACCACTATCTGCTCCATCTGAAACAGTTCTATCTTCACCTGACCTATCTTGTTGAGTGCTGCCAGAAACCTCCAGTTCTGAACGTCGCTTTCTAACCCAACTTACTTTAGATGGGCGCGAAGGCCGAACGCCTCCAGGAAATACAAAATTAGGGATCTCCCTGCGTTTTACATGGGATACACGGATCTCCATTCCAATTTCCCTTAATGTATACTGGTAGACAGCAAGCTTGAAGTCATCAACAGCTTTACTTAAATCAAAGTGCTCACCTTCCTTGACTGGAACTCCTTGTTTTCGTTGTAGGCCCATGAAGTATGAGCTATGAAAAGGTCTGGATTTATCTGGAAAACCACCTGGGTGTGGGTGACACTGCAGCATTTCATAAGTTTTCCTCTCAATCTGCATTTGCATATCAACAAGAAATAAGGATCATTGCTTACTAAGAAGAGGGAAGTAAAACGTAAAAAAATATATATTTCATCAGTTTCACCTTCAATGTTAGTTGACGGAGACGTGACTCAACCCAGCCTTTCCATTTTCTAAAGCCATCAGCATTTGCTGCACTGATGTCTATCTGTAAATAATTCTTATATGCTTCAAAGAAAGCATACGACTCAAAAAGGGTATCCCAATCAGCCTTATTTGCTTCCATAGCCTGCAAGCACTAACAAACATAAAACTCAGGAAGATAGAGAATGGCTGCCACGACACAACATTCAGAGAATTTAGACTACTTCACTTATAAATTAATTTACAATTCATATAACTCATTAATACAAGTTAACATCCCTAGCCCGACATAGATTCAAATAAACCAGAAATGGAAACATAGCTGAACACAAACATAGTTGTAATGGTATACTTTAAATGCAACAGGAACTATTTAAAAACTGAACTATGCAGCTATGAGCCGAAGACCTAGTTAACATACAAAATGTCACCACTCCAGCCAGCCAGATCACTGAATAATACAAGTGATTGATGAATTCTCTTTTGTACTTTCTATGTTCTCCATACAGGCAAAAGAAGATATCACATAAGCATACCTCACAAATTTCATTTCCCCTCTGAAACTCCTCTAACATGATACGCAGAGTACTTGAGGACACATTGTAGCTAGAGTTCATGCAAGGATAAGCTGGAGTAATTATAGGCATCAAATGATATCTGTCCCTTGGATTTTTTCTGGGATCCCAAACCGGAAGTCCTAGAGACCCTTCTTCGATAGCACAGAGCATTACTGGATTTGGCCAACGCCACTGAGTATAGACCCTGAAGAACCGAGATACTAGCATATTAGGCAATGCATTCGGGTAAAGTTGGCATATGCGAGCAACAAGCAATGCCCAGTTTATACCACCAAGAAATCCTGCAACCTGCTCATCACAGAAAAAAAAAAATACACCATAAGTAAAAGGCACCATAAGAACGATGGCTTAATTTAGACCATTGTAAATCTATCAACATACATTTGAATAAACACCACGACGCTTTGCCCATAACCTCATGCATCTTAGTGTTGTGCGGAAATTCTGTAATGAAAAAGTCAAATACATGATGAGCGACAAAAGAGATGCTAAAGAACACTCAAAGCTCGAATCAGTATGTAAATAAGCAAAAGACACTGATGGCCTCAACCTGAATGCTTGGGACTAGACGCAGAATTTGGTCTGTAACTCTACAGCCATTGAGACTGCGAACTGTCTGTTCATCTGCACTATGTAGTATTGCATCTTGTGATACATCTAAGTCCTGCTCAAGTTAAAAATGTTGGGGAAAAAATACCAGAAAACCATTAATATAAAATCACAGAGTACATATTGAAAGTTTGCCATTATAACTATACACATTTTAAATTGAGATTTACATATAAACACAAGATTAAGAAATTTTTTGCCAGCCGGTTATTGCCTAGCCATCTGAAGTATCTTTCATGAAATTCATAACATACATTCGGTAAAAATGAGTGCCAAAACCTCTAAGAACTGTGTACAATTCAATTGCTTTTACAAAATAATGCATGCAAAATTACAAGTGAGCCATCTTTTATCTTGATAGTTATGCATCAGATAATGCTAATATGAGGTTTTAAAACATAATTAATAAATTTCCGGCATTTATTAAGACTTACCTCAGGAATAATATAAAGAGATAGTTTTGCATAAAGAAGATCAATTGATACTCCGTTAAACTTGAACTGCATAATGGGAACATGGGCATCAGGAACAGGATGCAACTCCGTTACTTCAGACATTTCAGATAGCATCCTGTATAGCTCACCAAAGAAATCTTCCTACACATAAGTTACAAAAGAAATCAGCACTTGGTTTAGAGGCGATAAGTAGAGTTTATTGCAGAATAAAAGGGAAGGCTACATACTTCTCGAGTTGCATGTCTGGGTCCAACACAGAGTGTGTCTATATCTGCACCAGGGCCATGAACCTAACAATAAGGAGCAAAAAGTAAAGTTAAAGCAATATGTGAAGCTGCTGTGGAGAAGATACAAGCTCATGGTCACATTAGAGATTTCACATCTAAGTAAGCATTCTTTAAAATAATCCTCGAAATCTATCAAGATTAAGACTTCACAGTAATAGTGAGCCTCACTGGTAATACCAATTCTATCTAGAGGAGACCACACTGTCCTAGAGAGTAGCAACCAAGAAAGACACAAAAACATGAACATGAAAGCAGAAGTGTTGAACAGTTAAAATTCTGTCAAGTATCATGCTTATAGCACAGTACGTGAACAACTTTGAGATGAAGACTGCATCAAAAGTACAAAAAATTGGGAGAGAGAGAGAGGAATCCCAAGGCATTTTTCTTTTCACCTTTACCCTTAAAAGAGTGAATGTACAGTAGTTAAAACATTTCACTGTCTCTGGAAGGATGCACCTATGCATGATGCAGCAATGCCTTAGAGCACGAGTTCAGGATACATGAACATCTACAAACATTTCTAAAATTCTTGAAAAACAAAAATGAACAGGATCACTGCAAACAAAGAATCTCTCCCTAGAGTTGGAAGGGAAAGAGTAAGAGAGTTCATACCCCTAGCCTATATGAACCAAACGTGAAGATCTTAGCATTTGCTTGATGCACCAGTTCATCGTTCAAACCCTTTGCCCGGCTAATGGTCTTAACCCATATCTTCACAATCTGGCTTGCATTTCAGCATCATACATTACAATCATAGAGCACAACAATAACCATATGAACCAAAATTACAGAACCAATAACCTCACTCACAAATATAAAGCACAAAGCGGAAACATAGAACTTAGTCCAACCTGATCGAGCCTTCCAAGCACCTCTTCCCTACTTACAGCCTCTTCCTGACTCTCATACAATCCAGCATCATGCAAATACTGAAAAAAAAAAAAAAAAAAAAGCCCACAAAAATCCAAAAACCGAACTCAATTCAGCATAACTAGAACCAAACACTCAAAATATAGTCACGAATCAAATTCAATATCACCATAACCTTCTCAAGCTCACGGCTTTTGATCACATCCTCCTCCGAGGGACCGCCCAACGAAATCGGCTCAGTAATGCCTAACCGCTGCTGGCCATTATTCCGGTTGCTTAATCCGGGGCTCCCCATTACCATATAATTGTTCACAAAATCGAAAAATATATTCTGAATGAAACTTTTCAAGCAATATGGGGCCGTCAAGAACACTTTTTTTTTTTTATTGATGATATTTTACACTCTCTTATTCTTCTTTTCTTTCTCTCTCTCTCTCTTTTTTTTTCTCTTCGAATCAAATCAAAAAGCAAAAACAAATTAAATTCGACAATAATGAAATAAAAATTTCCACTAGTACAAGTATATAATCGGGTGGAGAAACCCCAAAGCTACAAAGCCATAACACAAAATTGAAAACCCTAGCCTTGATTTAGTACAACGCCAATTGAAACCCTAAGCCCTAACCACGGACGACGAAGACAGGCAGCAACCGAGAGAATTATCGACGCCGAGCGGGAAGAAGAAGAAGAAGAAGAAGACGGGGCGCCGGGTTTGGGAATCGGCGGCGGCGGCGGAGGGCTCGGGCGACGGTTGCGAATCGGAGAGTGAGAATCTTGGAAGTGAGATTGAAGAGCCTGAAAGAATCAGCAGTGGAAGTAAAAAAGAGAGATTTTTATTTGATCATGGAAATTGTGTTTTCGCGTTGAAACGATTAAGTAATGAACAGTTTTGGATTGGCGCTATAGGGTGCGTAGCGGACCGGATTGGGCTTTTGGGCCTCGTCCTCATGGGAGGCTTTGATTAGTTTGGTTTTTGCAAGATTTGCTTTGAGGATGACAGTAATGCTCGCAAGGTCACTGGTGACCAAATAACTCACCCTTAAATTTAATATTAAGGGTTGAAATTAAAAAAAATAAATTTTAAGTGTTTTAGTCTTAACCCTTGAAATTAAATCCAATGGTGAGTGACTATGTGATCGTTGTTGTTGATGAAGCTTAAGCGGTTGACAGATGAGGATTAGTTTGGCAAAAGCTTCTTGTTATACGGATGCAAGCACTCTTGCACTCCTATTTAGAGGGAAGAGATTAAGAGCATCAACGTGTGCATTTACACCAACATGAATGGACGGTAACATGAACGACACTTTTTAGTTAATTAAAAAAAATTTAATTGAGTCAATTGCACTTTCAGTGTATAGAATTTTTTTTTTTATATTTCCTCTAACGTGTAAAAACAAAAAAAAAAAAGAAAAACAAAAATTTATGATCCAAAAACCGGTAAATAGAAGAAACTATCTAATACGAGTTTCCTTTATGAAATCGAATAAAACAGCCACCCAATGAATTCACATAAACATTAGGACTTTTTACAGAAGTTCAATTCCACAAATGCTTCAAAGTTCAATATAGGAAGTTATCAATTTCATAACATAAACTGATGTACATAAGCAGATGCGTCCCAAGTTAAAATAATGCACAAAAGCATAACTCTCATCTACTGTAGACCAGTCTCTCTGGTGCTAGGACAAGGCTACAGCTACATTTTACAACAAATGGTGTATATGAGCAGTGAATGAAGATCACGCTGTTGACTCATCATCCTTCCTGAGCAACAACTCCTGCAGAGAAACAACTTGCTTGAGTATGTATTCCATTTTGATCCTGTTTATCATGCATTTCGAGACTATAGTATGGAAGTGCTGTAAAATATTAGCGCTTGTTCATATCAATTAATGGGCATCAACTTTGATCCAATTAATTGCTTAGGTGAAAATCATATCCATCACTCTGTGCGCTTCGTGGCAGTGTGTTTGGGTCCATGCCTTTACTTCCCAAAATGCTGACTTTATTTGCATGCATCTAAATAGACATTACCTGTTTCGTAGCTGTAATTGACATCCGTTGCCTCTCTTTCTTCTCATGCAAGCATTCCCCACACCAGTTAGAGAAATCTTTCTGATACTTCCTCATCTCTCTGAAGACAGAACTGCAAGGAGATACCAGACTTTGAGAGATGGCTAAACAAGTATTTCAAACCCTATACTCGTGTTTAATACCACAGAAATCACCCTACCCATGCTAAAATTGCACTAAACTAAGGAGAGGAAGGGTTTGAAAGAAATTTTATTTAAAAGAAATCTCATTTCTGATAATGTTGTATCCATAAAGGATAGCCTCTCAGATAGTGTCTAGAGAACAGATTCAACTTTCACTAGGAACTTCCGCTTAAACTTATTACCCACTTCAAACAATTAGATGAAAATTGTTAGATGGAACAATAGTCCCACAAATAAAAACAAACAAAATTATTACGCAGCAAGTAAGATGCACAGAGATGATCAAAATATATAGCTTCTTGTGAAAGAATAAAAGACATACCTCCTGCACCATAGAAGTAAATTGACACGATGACCTGATGTCGTGGCTTTAGCACCATGCCTGTGACGACCACGATGAAGCACAGCATATCCTGGGGTATGAGAATAATCAAAGACTTCCTGCTTTCAAAAAACATACTCCATCAGTATAAAACCACCTAAGGATGACAGCAGCCAGCAATGTTTCTTAACTCACATCATAAAACTTTAAAAATCAAGAACTAGGACCTATAAAGTTACAAGTCATGAACTAAGCTATGAACTCAAATACTATAACATTACTCTCTATATATTTCTTATCAGCTTTCTATTTTGCTAAATATATTTCCCACTGGTTACTGTAGAAGACAGAACTTTTTTTTAAAAAAATCTTTTTGGCTATCCTATTGCCAGACTTCAACACCACCACATGATGCCATGATGCAGCAACAAAAGCCTTATAAAAAAAAGCAGAATGAGATCATGAAATGAGCACTCAAACATTCCTAAAAGAGAGTGCTTTATTCATTACTATTTGATAATAACAATCATTATTTTTCCAGTCTTGCACATTCCTGAAATGTTCCCAAGAACTTTGTCATAATTTCCTCCAAAACCTAAAGGTGCACACTTAAAAGCCATATCAGACAATTTTAAAACTAATGATAATTTTGATCTTCCAATTTAATGAAAGTCAAAAACAAAAAATTTAAGTTAAGCACTTCAGTATTGACTATTGAGAAAAGTATTGCGGGAATAAAAAATTAAATCTTCCAAACAATACTAAAAACTTTAGAAATAAAGAGTACAGTAGTGTTATATTTGGTAATTGACACCTATTGAATCCAAAATATATCATTTTGAAAGGTAATTAATGTTAACTGATTACCAATATTTGGGGAAGAACGAATTAAATTCAGGGATAGTCAGTCTTCTGAACGTGGATCAAGGAAAACCTAACTAGATAATAGAATGTGTTTTAAAAGTGTTTGCACTGCCTTGCAGAAAGTATGGGATTAATTGTCTGCATCTACGACCAACATACCTCTGGACGGCTTCCGCTATTTACATGTTTATCACAACGTATTCCCCGAAAATACAACTCTCCTCCAGAAAATTGTTTACCCAAGCACACATTCAAAGTTACTTCTGAGTCATCAACATGAAAACCTACAAATATGAAACCTAATGAACATATGTACTTCAAATGAAACAGGAGATATATGGAAAGTGGAGTGCTTAACTGACACTACCATGCTTAACTGCAAAAAAGGATAAACTTCAAACTATATATCCATAAAACAAAATACTTACCCAAGTCAAGATCCCTATTGTTACCATATTCAACCACAAACCCATGATGAGAATCCAGAGTTGATCCACCAACCTCAGGAAACAGCTCTGCATTACAGAGAATTGGCAGAGGACTAAATCAAGACATGCTTCCTTAACAAGTAATATCTTCTAGCAGAACACAATTATCAAAATGTTCAGTGAAGAGAACAATATATCACCTTTAGCTATAGGACGAACAAAACCCTCCAAAAGCTTGTCAAGCATGGTTTCAAGGCCAAAATCATCAAGAACAGCACCATACCTATTCATTGTATTTGGTCGCATGATTCTATATTTGGAGTCACCGACCCATTTTTCAAAATTCTCCACCTACGCAGCAAAAGAAATAATAAAGAAAAGATAAATGGGCACCTATAAAATGACAGATAAGTTAAATACAAATGTAGATACAAGAATACTGATGGCCAATACCTCGGCTAATAACAATTCACAGAACCGTGGCTGAAAAATCTCAAAAGTATATATTCCAGGTGAGGGTTCAGAACATATCCTTTTGAAGCTTTCCTCAGTATTCTCATTAACTGCTTCTAGAAATGCAGGAACAAAGGTGGTGGCAGGATCCAGCTGGTATAACTCTTTATGCAAAGGCTGCACACACATGTCATACAGTTCAATAAGTACCTACTGCTTCAAAAGAACAACTTTTAGTTGGTGTGAAAACACAATTCCCATCGAAAGCTTCATTTTTTTTTTTTTTTAAAGGCAGTGAATGCATTCATATGACACATATGTGGGCGTGTATTTGTGCCCCAACACAACCGACTTTGAAATGAAAAAATTAAAGAAATGAAATCAGTTTCCCAACTGCTCTTAAAGTAACATAAGCAAAACAAGACTCACCATTTAGCCCCAGCTACTACTACAAAGAAAAACAACCAAGACAAACCATGCATCAATCTGTACCTGGTAATTCAATATGATCTTCTGCCTGTAATCCCTATGCTTCTGAACCTGGTACACAAAATTCCCAAACAACATAAATTGCATAATCCATCATAAGCTCGAGAGCTAACAACGAATTAGAACGGTGTACACACATCATAATCAAATTGTTCATCAATATCTCAATACTTTAACTACATACAAAACATCAGAAATGAAAATTATAACCAACAACTGCAAAGCTCAAGCTCCCTCATTTCCCACAACACACAGAGAAAACCAGGACTCCAGGGGCAATATCGTAATCTCACACATTCACACACGTGCACACACGCTCACTTGCCCGTTAGAAGCAGAAACCCTAATTCCACCCCCAAATCACCAAAAAGGCAAGGCTTTGAGTTCAATCAAATCCAAACATTTCTCAAATTTTCTTCCTTTTCAATCAAAATTAAAATCGAAAAAAAAAAAAAAAAAAAAAAAAAAAAAACTCACTCTGTTGCGCTCTCCATGAGGCAAATACTTGAGCAGAATCTCCCTCATGAACTTGACCTTATCATATCTCGGCATTCCGAGCATGTTCGGCGGCAAGTACCGTTCCAGAGAGCTGAAGATCGACGGGCTGAAATCCAATTGCATGTCGTCGTAGCTCTCCGGCTTGTGCTCCTTGTTAGGGTTCAGACGCAGCCGCTGGCTCGACATCGTCACGAACGCCGCCGCCGAATTGTTCGAATTCCCCAGTCCGTTTCCGGCCGCCTGAGCCGGGCCGTCCCGGCCGTCGACCGACATGAAGCGGTGGAATTGGAGCACCGGCCGGCGAATTAGGTGGCGGGGAGCATTGGCGGGGAGGGAATTTGGGGGTTAGGGTTTGGTAGGTTTCGGATTTGTTTTCTTGTCGTGGACGTAAAATCACGGGGTTTGGGTTTTGGTTTCCGTTTCGGTTAGGGTTTCAGACTTCACTTCACTACTCTCTCCCACTTTCTGACTTGAAAGTTTGTGTCTTTTTTTTTTTTTTTTTTTGAAAACTTTTCATAAAGACGGATATGCCTATGATAGATGGGACGTTTTAAGGGCCCAACACGAAAGGAGATCCGGCCTAGCCCAATTAACACTAGAAACTAATTACACGAATGATCACTAAACTATAATCCGTTCAATACTTTATTCACCGACTTTACAAATATACCAACTTTTATCACTCACATTTAATTTAGCAATTTATTTTAGTTATTGTCATCAAATCTATCGTTAAACTCAATTAAACTTGAGGATATTTCAGTCCGATCATTCAAGAAACAAAACTGGGTTTTTTTTTTTTTTTTTAAATTTCTATTTTTGATCGAGTATGGTCGAGTTCGAAACTCAATGAAGATTGTGAGTATTTTGAAAAAGATGAAAATGAATATGATCGTGAGAGGATAAAGAAATAAGGAGCGAGGTTCGAATCCCGAAGTTGTCAAAGTGGCCAGGCACTGTGCTGCAATGCACAATTGGAGCATTTCATATGCGCCGAAGGGGTTTATCTTGGACCTAGGAAGCCTTTGGATTCTCCTTGACAAAGTAAAAAAAAAAAAAAAGTAATAAGGAGCGCAAAAATTAATTTTATATCATCTTTACCAAAATATCTTTTACGTATCAAAATTAACAGAATAATTAAATTAAAAGACGGTATCTAAGTTAAGCGACAAAAGTGACAAATTTATAAAATAACCAAAAAGTCGAAATGGTGTGACTATTTGTGTAACTTTGTATAACTATAAAAAATGAGAGCTTCAACTCATTCTAGAGGTCGAAGAAGAAGAAGCATTCATTTATCTTGAGAGCTCCAACAATATTTGAGTAGTGAAATTTGAGATAAAAGGTTGAATCTTTGAGCTGAGAATGAGTGAAGCTATCCAAAAATCGAAGCCAAAGCGCGAGAGCGATTCCGGGGATTCAAGCTCAGTTGCGAAGAAGCTGAAAATCGATCAAAGCCAAATCCCAGAAGTTGATTCGAGTGGAAGTGAGGCAAATCCAGATGCGAGGGAAATGGGTTTTGAAATCGAAGCTGAGGTAGCAGAGGATAAGGGGTTAAGGCACGCCATGGAGGACGCGTGGGTTCTGCTCTTGGATGCGAGCTTGGGTTTTCAGGGAAACTTGAGGTTCTTGATGCTTTGGTTTTGCTTATTATGCTCAGTTTTGGGTTTGTTTTAGTGTTGTGAATGAAGTATATTTGTAAGGTGTTTGGTAAAGTTTCGAACTTTGAATGTTTCAGGTGTGCACATTTTGCGATTTATGATGGGCATGGAGGTCGATTGGCTGCAGAGTATGCTCAGAAGCATTTGCATTCGAATGTGCTTTCGGCTGGGTTACCACGTGAGTTGGTCTGTTTACTTGGTCTGATTTCATGTATATGGTTAAGGCACTTGATAGCTTATAGTGAAATAATCATATGATTTGATGACAATTAATTGGTAAACAAGATTTCATTGATGAAACCGCTTTAGGGGGTTATCGGAAAAGTATCATAATGCTTGAAAATTATAGTATTACCATGTTAATTTCATGCATGCACAATGTGGTTAACTCTTATGCGGCATTGATGTCTGACTTACTGTATTGACAATTTGCATTCCTGGAATCTGTTACTTCGAGTCTAATTGGATTCTGTGGTGTTGCAGTTGAATGTGAAAGCAGCTAAGAAAGCCATTCTTGATGGTACGAATTTACTATGCAACTTTGCAAGATATGTTTTTTTTTTTATCGTATAGTACTTCATCCATCTTTGGATTGCTTCTTAGTAGGTGATATGTATTTGAATTTCCCTAATTTAGGTTTTCGGAAAACTGATGAGGCTATTCTTCAAGAAAGTGCTGCAGGTACTGATTTAATCTTCTATCCTCTGTTTTGAATTTCTCTTGTTTTGATTATCCTGTGCTGCAAGGATTGCATCACAAATAGTTACTTGTCACATCTTTTGTGTATCCATATATTCATCCATCTACTTTTGTTGGTCAAATATTTTGTCCTGAAAATAAGTAAAAGAATCCAAAACTATTTAATGGTCTAATGTTGTATGATATCCTTTTTTTTGGCTTTGTCAGGGGGATGGCAAGACGGTGCTACAGCTGTATGTGTTTGGATATTAGGAAAAACAGTAAGTTTGCTTCTGTTTGTATTGAGAAACAATATTAAAGTTTCTAAAGAATGCTAGATGACAATTCAAATCTCTTGCCAAGTAGAATAACTATGATGTTCCGAAAAGAAGGTAATGGCACATTGGCACCTTGTATTTGATTGTAATGCTACTGGATGTTTCTAGGTATTTGTTGCTAATATTGGGGATGCAAAAGCTGTGGTAGCAAGATCATCTCCTGTTGATGGATTGCAAAATGGTTCTGATGAAGCACGTCTTTTGAAGGCCATTGTTTTAACAAGAGAACACAAAGCCATCTATGCACAGGAGCGTGCTCGTATTCAGAAGGTAAGGGCTGTATTTATGTAAAACATTGTTGAGTTGAGTTTCTAGGGAAGTAGTCCTTGTTTACCTTCTTTACTAAGCACTATATGATTAATAAAAGCTGATAAAAGGACTATGATTTTCATATGTGGTATTGCTATTTGGTGTCTGCTACTTTGAGGGGAATGGTGTTTTAGTTCTTCAGATGAATGCAGAGAATTAAAGCAGACTCAATAGTGGGATAATATTATTTGAGTCCAAATAAAAATCTTGCTAATGTATTTCATTTCTAGCCTAGATTACTTTTATCTATATCAGTCAAATGATTTTGTACTCCTTTCTGCTTGAAACATGCTGGTGTCATCAGGCTGGTGGTAGTGTGAGTTCAAATGGACGACTGCAGGGTCGCCTTGAAGTTTCTAGGGCCTTTGGAGATCGCCAGTTCAAAAAGGTGTTAGTTTCTTCTTCTTTTTTCAGACGCTTTTCCCTGTACTTAAATGATTCATCTGTTTTCAATCCAGCAGAGAACATTTTCTATCTAGAAAAAGATTAAACCTGCAAAGCATGATTTTGGTGTTAATAAACATTGCTCATGTCACTGTAAAAGATAAAAAACTATATGGATTATTATTTTGAAGTATTGAGTTAAAACTCATACCATCTATTGGTTGTGTCCTCCTCTCTCTTTGGGGCCAATCACGTTGTATTCTTCCTTACAATATGTGATTGAATTGCTCGTTCTGTGAACTCTGTAATTGCAGTTTGGTGTTGTTGCTACCCCAGATATTCATTCATTTGACCTTACAGAAAGAGAGCACTTCATAATTCTTGGTTGCGACGGCCTCTGGGGGGTATGCTTTCCTTCTTTACTACTACTTCACTAGAGACAACCCTAGAGTATTGAAGTCTGTCCTTAACATTTAAAATGTTAATCAAACATCTTTTTTCCATATTGGGTGTTACTCTTTAGATTCTTTGTTTTTGAACAAGATGTTTCTAAATTCGTTACAGGTAATTGGACCAAGTGATGCTGTTGATTTTGTTCAGAAACAGTTGAAGGTTAGAGCAAATATTCTTCTTAGTGGTCATTCTGGCTTGCACTGGATTTTGAATGTATAGGTCCACTGGTCAGATAGGCTGCCCTTCTACATTGAACTAAAAGTCACTTTGCCATTCTTATTTTTTTCTCTGTGGTCTGATTTCCTTGTATATGATCTGTCTGCAATCTGCAGGAGGGACTACCTGTTACGGCTATTAGCCGCTCTCTAGTAAGGGAAGCTGTGCGTGAGCGGCGCTGTAAAGATAACTGCACGGCAATCATAATCCTATTCAGGCACAAGTAATTCCAGGCGCCAACTCCATATTGAAAGGAATACTGTCTACCTGTACCTGTTATGAAACACAATATGGGCTACGTTTGTGTCTTTGGTTGTATAAGCTGACTAATTGTTGTCCATTGGTTAGTTATTCAGTGATGAAGTGACCTGGAGTTTTGAAAAATGCAGCCATGGATTATTGTTGTAGAACTATAGCTGAATATTTATTGATATCTGATCGCAGCTTTAGCTTTTATGCTGTAAGTTTGGACTTCAGCTACATTTCCTTGTATGAAGTCTCATATTGCTATCTCATTTTGCTACGTTATCTATTAATTTGTAGAGAAGAAAGGCATTGGTTACGGCTCGACAATAAGTTACTTTGATACGACACTTGTCTTCTCTTCAAGTTTTTTTGAGTCAATTTGTCGATCATGTCTTTTTTGCCTACAATTTTTTCAAGTAAACAATGTATTTGTGTTGTATATGATAAAATGTACCATAGGGTTCAAAATCTAGACCGTTCATTTGCCTTTTCAAATGCAAGGAGGAGATTCTAATGGACCCATTGTCCTAGGAACTCCTTGCTGCACGCTTTCAATTTAACTCACTGACAGAGTTATGACCGGAGTAATGACTGTCGCTTCAATTTAAGAATGAGAGATATAGCTACACCTACATCTCAAGAGTAGTCCAAAACCTTCACAAAAAAAAAAAGCCTTCATAGTTTGAACGTTTCAGTTTCCAAAAGAAAAGTTGAGCCTTTGAACAGAGATGGCCACAATGTCACGCCCGATGGCTTCTCGGAGCAAGAGAGAGGGAAGAGGACATGCCTTCCCGGTGGACTCTCCAAGCTTCTGCTTGAAGATTGTTACTGCTGTGGATCTCCAAGATGGGAAGGTAATTGTGAGCTTGAACCTCTGCCTTTTAATTTGTCTCATGAGCCAAAGCTTGCAAATCTGGTAGTAAAGCTGTAAAAACGTTAATTTGCCTCATTTCTTAGCTTCTTTACCTTAAAAGTTGAAACCTTTTCAGTTAATTTTTGCTTCATTTCTCAATTTTTGTCAGCTTGAAAGTTGCATGTTTTTACTCTCATTGTTTGGCAACGAAAAAAAAGAAAGAAGAAAGAATTCGTCTGCTTGATTTCTGAATTTTTTTCACTTGAAACCAGGAACTTTTTTTTTCTTAGACAAAAAGAAGAAGAAAAAAAAAACATGTAAGAGAAGAAGTTGATTTTTTTTTTTTTTATAATTTTTAATTTTTTATGAGAGCTAGAGAGAATTTCATTCATAATGTATAATTGTATATGAAAAAAACTCGGTCTTTTTAAAGAAGGGATTTTATATCTGCTTGGTTTCTGATATTTCATCAACGTGAAAGCTGAAAACTTTTTTGTTCTTTTAGGGGAAAAAATGCGGTTTTAGTTCATTTCTCATGCCCCATCTAGACCTTTACATGTTTTATTCTCTCATTTAGAAGAATGGAGCAATTACATGCTTTTGTTTGCACTTTGCAGTACTCTTGTTTAGTCTTTATTAATTTAGTAGCATTCTGTCGAGTTTGCGGCTTGATTAAGCAATATGATCAGACATGTTGATCATTACATAAACATTACTGAGTTTCATCTTATTGATTTGTATACCCTTCGTCTTGATCATTGAATGATGATCATTTGTGTACATTGATGTTCCTGAATGCTGTAATTGCATGCACATATCAATTTTGGGAAGCTATATATGAATTTCAGGAACTTCCAGAGCCAGCTGTGAGGAAGTATGGGAATTGTATGGCAGACTCCATATTCCTCAAGGTTCCCAATTGCGGAACATCATGGCCAGTAGAACTGAAAAAAACGATTCGTGGTAGCCGAATCTGGTTACAAAAAGGATGGGAGCAGTTCACAGACTTTTACTCCATAGACCAAGATTACTTCATAGTGTTCAGCTATGAAGGCGAACATTCTCATTTCCAAGTACACATTTTCCACTGCAACAATATGGAAATGGATTACCCAATTCGTGGAGGAGGTACGTATTAAAATAAGTTTGTGCAAGTTAGTAACCATCTAGAATTTTTATGACAATTTTAACTGGGATGCATACTTCATGGTATTAATCATGGGAATCAAACAGGAGTTGGTGGATGCATGTCTACACCCAATTCAAAAGGTAGCTCTTTTCCCTCTGCATCATATGCTGGTAGAGACCAAAACAATGACAACCAACATGATTTTTATGGAGCTAACAATTTCATATTCGGGGACAAGCCAGGTTTTCGGATCACAATGACTAAATCATACTTGTCAGCTATATTGGTAAGCTAGCTTCTCTCAACATAGCCATGTTGTATAATGAGAGAAATCAACGTGTTGGATACACTGGATAATGTGTTTACTATTACCTTTTCTCATATTTGCAGAGAGTACCTTCGTATTTCACCGTCGAACATCTGTGTGAAATAGGGTCTTATTCCGATGTGACCTTACAAACTTCAGGTGAGAGAACTTGGACTGTTCATTGTGCAATCGACAAAAGTAGGCGAAATGGAAGATTCAATGCTGCTGGTTGGAGAGCATTTGTGCAGGACAATCAACTGAAAGCAGGTGATGATTGTCTGTTCCAGTTGATAGGCGAACGTAAGCTCAAAGTCTACGTATACCGAGCTAAATGAAGGCTATATCAACCTGACTCTGTACTGAAACTACATTGGTAGCCTATGACTAGTTGATGTTATATTCATCTTTATGTGAAGAAGTTGATGTTTCCAGCTTTTGTGAACTTGATGTTGTTTCCAACCTTATGCGAAGATGACCTCTATTAGCACTATTATCTATTTGCTAGTGTTCGATTGATGTTGTTGAATTAGTGTCTGATTTCTTGTTTGTCTCTCAAGTTGGTAATGTTGTTGAATGGACTCATTTCTCCTCATGACTTATGGTCATGGCCTCTCCAACTTCAAAGCCAATTAAGAGCTCAAGAACACTCATGAGCTAGCAAATTCTACCCAGTACAGGACAATTCTATATATCACGTTGAACATGCATGTTGAATGAACATCAAAGTTCATTTCATTGATATGAACAGAGATGCACCCCTTAAACCTAGAATACTCCCACCTTAAAGTACATGTTACTTATTCAATAAATAGTTGTTTGTTTTCATAGTTAGTAAAATATGAGACGTGTATATAAATTACATTAAGGTGATAAGGTAATAAGATTAAACCTACGGCACGAAACTACGCTACATATATCTCGTGCCTTACCACCTATCCCGGTACATGAAAAAGTACCTACTTGCATCATTCGATCAAGTTCATCTAATAATTCGCCAAAAAATACTGCAAAATATTTCTAATATTTCAAATCTTATATTGTTAGTTTATCTAATTTGTTCTATTGTTAGTTTATTTAATACAGTAACAGACTAACCGATACAAAATACAACAATAAAAACGTAAAAACTCACGAATTCTACGTACGCGATATTTTGAGATTCAGAAATACACACAAGTCCAAACCGGTTTGAAGCAGAACAACAATTACTAACAGAGTGTATTTGTTTGTTTTTTTTTTTTTTTTTGAATAAGAGTGTATTTGTTTTTTTTTTGTTCGATAAGATGAAAAGATAGGATTAAAAAAAAAAAAAAAAACAGAAAAAAAAGAGAGAGGGAGAGGAAAAACAGAGTCCAGCTCTAGAGGTGGTGACGCAGAGGGTGTTAGCGCCACTTCTTCTCAACCTTTTCCCCATAAACCCAACCAACCCTGTCATAAACCCTAATTTCAGCAAATGCCACCCTAACTTCCCCAACTGAAAAAACCCACTCCCCCTAACTCCACACCATGCCTTACTCCGCCTTCTTTCACCGCTCTATAATAATCCGCACCACCTCCACCGCCATGTCCCTCAAACCCCGCCACCACCACCACCACTTCTCCCTCCTCCGGCGGCCGTCGCTCCTCCTCGGATGCTTCATGAACGCCAACGGCCACTACCACACTCACCCCGTCACCGGCCTGCTCAAATGGAATTCCGCCGGCTGCTGCCGTCACGCTGACGTCACGTGCCTGGCCTCGGCCTCGGCCTCGTCCTCGTCGCGTGCGGCGGAGAGGACGGATTGGAAGCAGCGGCGGAGGAGCGTTGCGGCCGTGCCGGCGTGGTACCAGCAGCAGCAGAAGCAGGGGTATGGGAGGTTTGCGTACCAGGACAACGAGTCGGGTAGTGAAGATTCGGACCGGGAGTGCGGGTCGGGTCAGAGCTCTCGCCGGGAAATGGTTAGTCTTTCTCTGCTGGATTTTGGTTAGAGCATGGTTGAGCAAAATTGGATGGAATTCGAGTTCATTATTGCTACATTTCCATAATGGATGGTGTGTTGATTATATTTGGTTAGAGCATGGTTGAGCAAAATTGGATGGAATTCGAGTTCATTATTGCTACATTTCCATAATGGATGGTGTGTTGATTATAGAGCATTGTTCTAAGCAGTGAAGCCGGAACCTTTTTATTTCGATTTACTGCCTTTCGATGTAAATGTGGCGCCTTTTAGTAGTTAAGTACATGTTTGTATACTCGAATTGAATTGAAATGCTATTTGCTGATGTTGATATTTATGCAAATGATGGTATTTAGACTGGTTCGACCCTTGACAACATCGATGAGTGGAGATGGAAGTTAACCATGCTTGTTCGCAACAAAGATGAGCAAGAAGTGGTGTCGAGGGAAAGGAAGGACAGGCGTGATTTTGATCATCTTTCAGAACTGGCAAGAGGGATGGGTTTATATAGGTATATCTTCTCTTTAGATAAGAAGTTGATATAGCTTATTTCAAAAAAGAAGTTTATATAGCTTTATTAGTTCAGTAAGTCTGCATATTATACACATGAGTTTTTGCTGTATTCTATCTCCTTTTTCTGTTATCTGATTTTGAAATTTCTCAAGCAGCCGTCAGTATTCAAAGGTCGTAGTCTTTAGTAAAGTCCCTCAGCCAAATTACAGACCTGATCTGGATGATAGGCGACCACAAAGAGAGGTATTTTCTTGCATGCTTATAAATTGACAGTCTTGCATGTAATTCTTTGCAACCATTATATTGTTCTAACTTTTTGAAGCATTTATAGGTTGTCTTACCTTTTGGACTGCATAAAGATGTAGATGCTCATCTCAAAGCTCATCTTTCTCAAAAGCCAATGAGCAGAGGAAATTTATCGCATACTTCAATGTCAAGGTCAAGTAGTAATGGAAGTATAGCTAAAGACGGGGGACTCTACGAGCAGGAGGAGCCCTTGATACAGAATAGTGTTGCCATGGAGAGAATTCTTCAGCAGAAAAGCTTGCGATTGCAAAATAAGCAACAAGAATGGCAGGTCATTGCTCTTCCCTTTTTCCATAGTTGTGCAAGCTAGAAGTCTGGCCCTTTTACATTTGTTTATCTTTTTATTTATTTCTTATAAGCATCCATGTTAAAAAAAAAAAAAATCATCTTTTACAGGAATCCATCGAAGGTCAAAAGATGCTTGAACTTCGTAGAAGTCTGCCTGCATATAAAGAGAAAGATTCCTTGTTAAAAGCCATATCCGAAAATCAGGTGAGTTATGATTTTTGATTTTTAGAACTGGTTATGGTCAATTGCTTTTGCTCCTTAATATGGTTGCTTTCCCCGTTGTTTAGATAATCTTATGCAGACTTTTTTATGTATAACTTTAGTTAAACTATTGTATCAGCATTAAGCAGTGTACTGTTTGGTTAATTTCTCTGTGTATTGGTGGTTAACTGAACAAACGTTTCTGATTGTGAGCAGGTCATAGTTGTCTCAGGTGAAACAGGTTGTGGTAAAACTACACAACTTCCTCAGTACATTTTAGAATCTGAGATTGAAGCTGGTCTTGGAGGTGTCTGTAGTATTATTTGTACTCAGCCTAGACGAATATCTGCCATGTCTGTTTCTGAAAGAGTTGCTGCAGAACGTGGGGAGAATCTGGGGGAATCAGTGAGTTCTTGATGTCATTGTTGTTTTCTTCAAAATTTTAATCTTGCCATAATCCATTTTTATTTTCAGCTAGGATTGTTGATCATTTAACTTTTTCTGGCCAATCTGAATTTACTTTTTTCTTTCTTTTTTCTTAAAAGGTTGGTTACAAAGTTAGGCTGGAAGGAATGAAAGGGAGGGACACGCGGCTTCTTTTTTGCACCACAGGCATACTATTGAGAAGATTACTTGTTGACAGAAAGTTGAGAGGTGTTACACATGTCATTGTTGATGAGATTCATGAACGTGGAATGAATGAAGGTAATTTTTGAATTTATCTTTGTTGATTGGTTTTCAAATGTTACTTTTATTAACCTTTTGCATTTGTGTCAGATTTTCTTCTTATCGTTCTGAAAGAACTTCTCTCTCGTCGTCCTGAGTTGAGATTGATTTTGATGAGTGCAACCTTAAATGCTGAGCTTTTCTCCTCATACTTTAATGGTGCTCCAATGATCCATATACCTGTAAGTCCAGGGAACTAGTTCATCATCCTTTGAAAGAGATGTGATTTCCTCAAAGGGTATGCTGGACTAACTTTTAATTGGGGATTGCGCTTTGCTTACAGGGTTTTACATACCCGGTCCGAGCATATTTTCTGGAGAATATTCTAGAAATGACTGGATATCGGTTAAATCAATATAATCAAATTGATGATTATGGTCAAGATAAGACGTGGAAAATGCAGAAACAAGCTCAAGCTTTCAAAAAGAGGAAGAGCCAAATTGCTTCTACCGTTGAGGTATATAAAAGTTTTGTATCTTAATTTTCTTTGCAAGACTAGGATTTGTATTTTGACTTTTCTGTGCCTTCTTAAACAGGATGCACTTGAAGCTGCTGACTTTAGGGAGTACAGTCCAAGGACTCAGGAGTCTCTGTCCTGTTGGAATCCGGACTCCATTGGTTTTAATCTCATTGAGCATGTGCTTTGCCACATAGTCAGGAAAGAACGGCCTGGTGCTATTTTGGTTTTTATGACTGGTTGGGATGACATAAATTCCTTGAAGGATCAACTCCAATCTCATCCCCTTTTAGGAGATTCTAGTAGGGTCCTGCTGCTTGCCTGTCATGGTTCCATGCCTAGCTCTGAACAGGTGCTGTCACTGTTCTTTAGTCTTGTTTTCAATGGATATAGTTATACTACCCTGTTTTAGTGATGAAAAACCCATGGATAAAAATTCATCAAATTATCCATATATATTGGGATTCTCCATCCATCAAAAGGTGATGAAGGTTTTAGTCCAAAATGATATGCTAATCATGGGTTTGCATGGTTCAGATTTATAAAAACTTTGATCAATGAAATGTATCGAGTCTTATGACTGTATCAGTCCTAAGTACTCTATTGTGACAATCACTGTTACTATATTGGGGTTACTTTTTTTACCTTATTACTGATGATTTGTAATTTAATCCAAAATTTATTAAAACATGATCCCTTAACACAGCCTAATTGGGTTGTTAGTTCTGCAAAAGAATGTCATAATCAGTGAGCTACTACAGCTTCACACATGTTGGATAAATCTTTTGAAGTCACATTTAAACAATTTAACATGGAACTTATCAATTTTGTTTTGTTATTTCTTCCCAGTTCATAGTTTTAGTAGTGTGGCATTGGTTTGCTTTCTGACATGTAGTCTTTGATCTTTAGTAATAATTTCTCTATTGCTTTTGTAAACAGAGGTTGATATTTGATAAACCAGAAGATGGAGTTAGGAAAATCGTTCTGGCTACAAACATGGCTGAGACCAGTATCACTATCAATGATGTAGTATTTGTGATTGATTGTGGAAAGGCGAAAGAAACATCATATGATGCACTCAATAATACTCCCTGTTTGCTTCCATCCTGGATATCAAAGGCTGCTTCCCGGCAAGTAAGACAGTTTTGAGAGATTCAATATTTAAACTAGTTGATGCAATTTCAAATGAACAACTTCCAACTTTTCTCATGGGGCTTAGATTTATCCTCTCTCTCTCTCAATAGTTTTTTAGGTTGATAGTTCGTAAACTAAATAACCTTTGCTGTGCTCTGTTTTTCTTTTCCTTCTTAAAATGTACCTTTGTATTTATTCATTCCACTTGTGAAGACTTAGTGAAAGTAGCAAACAAGTTTCAGATTGGTTTTAACTTACTTTAGTGAGTGAATCTGGGAACCAAAAATCTTGTTTATTATTATGATGTTATATAATGTTATCTTTTTTGCAATTTACAATTATATTTTACTTGGATTTGCAATATTAATTTAGTTTCTCAAATCTGTAGAGAAGAGGAAGAGCCGGTCGTGTTCAACCTGGCGAGTGTTACCATCTATATCCCCGATGTGTATATGATGCCTTTGCTGATTATCAATTGCCTGAACTTTTGAGGACGCCTCTGCAGTCACTATGTTTACAAATCAAGAGTCTACAACTTGGAAGTATTTCTGAGTTCCTTTCTAAGGCACTGCAGTCACCGGAACCTTTGTCGGTAAATTCCTATCTGCATACTCTTGAGTATTTTCTTTGCCGTAGGATAATTTTGTCAAATTCTTTTGAACTTTCATAACTGCTATGCAGATATTCATGTTTGTTTTCTGAGTTTTATTTCTTTTTGTAGGTTCAAAATGCTGTTGATTATCTGAAGATCATTGGGGCTTTAGATGATAATGAAGATCTCACAGTATTAGGTGATGAATAACTGTTATTCTGCAGTATTATTTTCAAAGCTGTTTTCAAAAATTGCAACTGGTTTGTCTGCAAGTAGATAGCTTAAATATTGATTGTATGCTCTGCAGGTCGCCACCTGTCAATGCTTCCGGTTGAGCCAAAACTTGGGAAAATGCTCATATTAGGGGCTATCTTCAATTGTTTAGATCCAATAATGACTATTGTTGCAGGCCTTAGTATGAGAGATCCATTCATGATGCCATTTGACAAGAAGGATGTGAGTATGACATAGTGTTCTTGTCAACAATTAAGTTTTAATTTGCTCTGTTGTGTATTTGGTGATGTCTCCCCTACCCCTGGTGTGCCAACATATTGTGCTTTTTGTAGTTTGTGAAAAATGTTTTCCCACTTTATACTGAATTAGATGTTGACTTTTATTCTTCATCTTCAAAGTATTGGATATGCAATGAATAAGATTAGTTGGTCATTATTCAATACCTGTATTGGCAGATCTTGGCTTCCCATTATTTCATAGGAAATCAACAAGCATAGGTTGTCGAGTAACCTTTTTATTTTCAATTGTTGTAGCTTGCAGAATCGGCAAAAGCACAATTTTCTGGCCGTGATAGCAGTGATCATCTGGCTCTTATCCGAGCATATGATGGTTGGAAAAATGCTGAAAGATCACAAGCTGGTTATGAGTACTGCTGGAGAAATTTTCTTTCTGCACAAACTCTAAAAGCCATTGACTCTCTTCGGAAGCAGTTCTTCTTCTTGCTCAAGGATGCTGGTTTGGTTGATCACAACACCGAGAACTGCAATACATTGAGCCATGATGAACATCTTATCCGAGCAATCATCTGTGCAGGATTATTTCCTGGAATATGTTCTGTTGTGGTAAGTCAGTATGCATAGCTTACAATGTTGGTGTATTTTTATTTTTGTAAAAGCTTTCTGGCACATAAGAAGAAATTCATAGTTCCTTGTAGTTGTCTCTTTCTCTGGGTGAGGTCAGAGAAAAGGTGTCATAAGTTTAATTGAGCAAAAAGAGTGATAGAAGGTGTCTGTAGTCCTTACATCAAGTTCTCTTATTCATTTGCATTACTGGTTTGCTTGAGGATGGCTCGGTTTTATCTCATAAATGGTGTATGATGTGTGCAATTGTGTTCCACAGAACAAAGAGAAGTCGATTTCGTTGAAAACAATGGAAGATGGACAAGTACTTCTGTACTCGGTAGTTTCTCACCTTTGGCTGCATCCCTACATTCTTGTTTCTTTGTGGCATTGATTTAAATTATTCCTTTTTGATTATGCATCATTCTTCTGATATCTTGATAATAATTGTGGATCTGCAA
This sequence comes from Rosa rugosa, assembly GCF_958449725.1. Lineage (NCBI taxonomy): Eukaryota > Viridiplantae > Streptophyta > Magnoliopsida > Rosales > Rosaceae > Rosa > Rosa rugosa. Next base: position 56,685,636 of record NC_084823.1, read on the forward strand.
AACAGAATTCTGTCAATGCTTCAGTGCCTAAAATTCCATATCCATGGCTAGTTTTCAACGAAAAGGTGAAAGTGAATTCAGTATTCCTCCGGGATTCAACCGGCGTATCTGATTCTGTGCTCCTTTTGTTTGGAGGCAACATTTCCAGGGGTGGACTGGTAGGTTCATTAACTTTGCTCTGCTCGTTTCTCCGAGGTTCTGTTATTGATGAAAATATGCTAAATACTCCTACTTGGTTTTGGTAGGATGGGCACCTGAAGATGTTGGGAGGATACTTGGAGTTTTTCATGAATCCTGCATTAGCAAATACATATGTTAGCTTAAAGAGGGAACTTGAGGAACTGATTCATAATAAGGTTTGTATTTAGCTTCGCCATCTTAGCTCTCGAGTTCAATGCACTTGCTATACATGTTGTTTGGTTTTGCTCCCATGTCACAGTTCTCTGTCTGTCACACACAAACACACATGCATCACTCAGTTTATAGCTAAATGCTAACATGGTGATGTGTTCTTTCAAAACAGCTTATAGATCCCAAATTGGATATGCAATCTCATACTAACCTCCTATCAGCCCTAAGATTACTGGTCTCTGAAGACCGATGTGATGGTAGATTTGTCTTTGGTCGCAAGATGCCAGTACCCTCAAAGAAGATAACAAAAGAGTTAGGTCCAGGCACCTTGAGGGTTGGCGATAATGGTAAAAGCGGGGGTAACAATTCCAAAAGTCAGCTGCAAACATTGCTTGTCAGAGCAGGACATGAAGCTCCCACCTACAAAACAAAACAACTGAAAAACAACCAGTTTCGGTCCACAGTGATCTTCAATGGGTTGAACTTTGTAGGGCAGCCTTCCAATAGTAAGAAACAAGCAGAGAAGGAAGCGGCTGCTGAAGCTGTGCTCTGGTTAAAGGGCGATAACCATTCATCTTCCACAGATATTGACCATATGTCAATGCTTCTAAAGAAGAGCAGAAAGAAAATCCATAAAACGACCTCATTTGATAGCGCTAAGTGGAGTTGAGCATTCTTTTTGCATATAGTGGAGTTAAGCATTGCTTTCAAAGAGTTGCATTAAGCCTTGCTTTTCTTAGGATGGAGTTAAGCATTGAGCAGTAACAATGACAAGCTACTGGAGGCCGGTCTAACATGAAAGGTTTGGGTGAATGAAATTTGATTGTCAATCTTCTCGGGTGATGAACTGCCACTAGTCTAGAAGCTACATCAGAATAAAGGATTGGTGATTGATTGCCTTTACGGACCGATCTTTGGAAAGGGGTAATAGATTATATTCTTTATAGGCATAACCACCCATATTTTTGGAAATGGGTGGTTATGCACATTCTTTATAGAGCACGGAGAAGTACCTTGGCTGTTGAAGTTGTAGATTATTCTACTCAGGATTTACTGCAGCTTACAAAGGATCACATGGATCTTTGCCTGCTACTGTGCCAATGAGCTGCCCGTTTGTATATATAGGTTTTGGAGACCGCAGTAAGAGCAAAGTGAGGGAAGTCCTTTGTTTTCTACTAAAGAGGTATCTGTAAAGCAACAACTCATTATTGTCACTTATGTTATTTTAGAGGAAAGGAACCTTGCACTAGAACTTGTGGCTAGACGACAAACACCAGTGAGGTTCCGAGTTGGGAAATATATAAGACTTGGTTATTCATTTCTATCAATCCATTACTTTTTTTTTATTTCGCGTCATTTTTCTCTCTTTTCAACTCCGTGTGTGAATGTTTGCTTGATAGTCACATAGTAAAACAGCGTGTTCTTATCATATTAAACCGTGTTGTGTTAGAGGTTTCAATTGTTGCATTCTCGCCGTAAAACTGACCGAGCAAAAACATTAGTGCTCTCCATCTGCTAAATGCTCTCATTGAGTCTCTATATATTAGAGCAGAAGAAGAGCATATATATGAACTGCATTTCAACATTTGTTGACTCTGGTACACAAATCACATAAGCTTATTAGCGAGCTCTTGACTAATGGCATTATCTTCTTAGAGGAAAAGATATCGGGAGGAGCTTGTTACGACTAGAAAATAAGCAACTAATTACTGATGCAGAAGCTCCAGGGCTTCTAACAAAGTCGACCTAAACCTATCGACATCAAGCTTTACATTCTGTCTTTTCAGAAAGTTTGACTTGAACTCTTCCCATCCTTTTTTTTTATTCAATTGGGGTTCACTTTCCAGTATGCTCTCCTCCTTGCTTATCTTGTATTCCAAATACTTCAGATTCATATCTCTTGAAGGCTCTCGGAAGTAGTTTGCTGCAATCCATTCGAATCCCCCTATGGGAAGTATTTGAATGAAAATTGCATGTTCAGGAAGGAAAAGAATGTTTGTTAGGCCAGCTCCATGGACTCCCATTAGCACATCACTAGAATTCACAACTTCTGCGATTTTTGACATGTTCTTGTCAGCCTCTGCAACAGTTACCTCATATCCCAAGCTTGTAGCCATCGTAGTAATTTCCTCTGTATTCGTGAAATACCTTGTTCTCCTTCTAGATATGATCAGGAGTCGGGGTTTTTTACGCTGACCATCCTGGATTCTGATTGCATTAGCTTTGTTCAAGGCATATGTGTTTCATAGGAAATCTCTGAAATCTTTCATAGAATAGGAATATAGTGAAGGATCAAGGGTCAGATCCTTGGGATGTCGTTTAAGGCCAACTGTTGTGCTTGGGAAGCAGTGGACTACATCTTCATCAATGTTAATAGCCTCATACTTGGATAGTCCTTGTAGTAATGCTTTGTACTTTGTAATCCACCAAGATCGTTTGTCAGTGATAAGAAATTGAACTTCTCCGTCATATTTTTGAGAATTAATATAGAGCGGAATAACCACATCAGCAAATTCATGGAAATGGTTTCCTGTATATCCTCCAGTTGAAAACAAGATGGCTGGAACAGTGTGATTTCGCGTACATTGAGGCATTTCCTGGAAACTAGTTACTTGTTGCACTGACCATTTTTGTGTATCCCTCATTGCCCCTTTGTCTTCTTTTCGAACATATGGTCTTATTGTCCAGGAGCTATTCCCATCTCCTAGATCCATTTCAGATGAAACAATAAACACTGAAGCCGATTTCCCATCCACCCGAACATCCTTGTTGATCTCGCAAAACTCATTTCTCCGTCCCTTAACGTTGCAAATCGGCTCCAAATTCTTTGTCACAACTTCTGCAACTGAAAATGAACATTTTCTTAGACGATCAACCTAAGTAATGTTACTGTATAGTCAGAAATAATGTACATTTGGCTATACAGGGTTCCACTATAACTCTCTTGATAAGTGATGCACTGATGCTAGCTAGTACTTGATAGTGCTATGCATATTTCATAATAATATAAGCAACTGGAAAAGAGGTAGTGTCTTACTATTTGTCTCTGCATCTGGTTCATGTCTCTCATTTTCCTGTAGACCAAAGTCTCCTACTTGAAGGCTGACATCTTTAACCTCTTCGATTCCCATCTCCCAGTCAAGTTCACCTTTGATTACTGACAGCTGCAAGTTCACTGTGAGTAAATGAAAGTTTTACATCAATGTAGCAACTAAAAATCATGTAGAGTACTTCAGTAAGAACTTAAAAATTCCAACAAAACGTCATGTTAACATAGACTAATAGCAAAAGAAAAAGAATCAATGACATACAAGCTGGTCGAATCAGACCAAGCTCGAGCACTGTGCGAAAGCATAATGCTATCAGGAAGAAACAAGGAAAAGCTCCATATCTTAGTCTCTTCTGCTCAAGCCGATGAATGCTTCTGGAAATCACTGAATCGTACTTCATTTTTACTGAAACAACTATAATTTAACACTAAATATGTTATTCAGAAAGCCATTTTGCATATATATTGAAACATTGGTTTTGATAAGAAATTATAATACATTTCAATTTCTCTTTATTTGGTCAGAGTCAAACAATGTGTGCCACACTCCCACATAAGTTTAATATATTATGAATTGTTGTAAAAGGAACATAGAAAGTGTTTCAGAAAATGGAGAGAGCTTTGCTTCTAAGAACTTGAGAGAGAGAGAGAGTTTAGATGCAGATAATAAGTGTAGTATTTTCTGTTTTTCATCTTCTTCCATGTATGAGAAATGGACTACATATGTAGTGGAAGACAAGGAACATATAGCCTAAAGTCCTCCATAAAACAAGGACCCTTAAAGTCCTCCTTAAAACATGGATCCCCTAAAACTAGGAAAGAGAAAAGCATCTTCTAATATACAACAATTTACATGATATAGCCATAATAGTTTACAACACTCCCCCTTGGATATTTCATGTCAATAATGTTGCTTAGGTTGTGCGCTTCTAAGTTGTCTCATCAAAAACCTTGCCAAGTAATAAAAACCCTGTGGGAGAAAACAACCTTGGTCGAAGGAGAAAAAGAGCACAACGCGCATGAGTGTGGAGTAGTAATATCACAGCTTCGGAGATAAGTGGAGTCTTCTTATTAGCACCATAAGTAGGTATTATGTCTACGAGAGGGATGCATTTAGATTTGCTACACCAAAACCTTGCCCGGTAAACCCAGTGGGAAAAACCCGTGGTCGAAGGGAAAAGATGAGCAAATGCATATATGTTGAATCCAAACATCTTCAGGATGTAGTATAAGTGGAGCGACCATGCTAAAGATGTGCCTCGTTAAAACCTTGCCAGGTAATAAAACCCAGTGGGACAAAATAACCCTGGACGAAGGACAAAAGAGTACACGATGGTCAAGTGGGTATGCTTCTGGATACTCCCCCTGATTTCAACTCCCCCTGAAAATACATGTTAGGTAATTCAGATAATTTACGTAGACCAATACCTTGTACATGCTTCTGGAATATAGACTTTGGTAGTGACTTAGTGAAGAGGTTTGCACGATTGTCTTCAGATCGAATCTGCTTGACTTTAATTTTCTGATGCTCCTATTGTTGCTGATTGAAGAAGAACTTTGGTGCAATATGTTTGGTGTTGTCTCCTTTGATGAAACCCGTCTTCATTTGCTTGATGCAAGCAGCATTATCCTCGTGGATAGTGGTTGGTTCATCAATGGTGGAATGCAGCCCACATGTGCTTTGTGATGGCTCTCAACCATATACATTCACGTACTGCTTCGTGAAGAGCTAGAATCTCAACATGATTCAAAGAGATAGCAACAAGGGTCTGTTTTGTAGACCTCCAAGAAATTGCAGTATTCCCAATGGCAAAGACATAACCAGTTGGGGAACGCGCCTTGTGCGGGTTGATAGATAGTCTGTATCAGCATATACAACAAGGCGAGCATCATTCTGAGGATCAAGTGGGTTTGATCCATTCCTTGATGCATAGGGATAGAATAAGCCCATGTCCGCCGTACCTCTACGGTAGCGAAAAATGTCTTTTATGCCATTCCAGTGGCGGCGTGTTGGCGCAGAGCTATATCTAGCTAACAAGTTCACATCGAAAGAGATGTTCTGTCTAGGGCATTGAGCCAAGTATAATAATGCTCCTATTGCACTTAGATATGGGACTTCTGGCACCAATATTTCTTCGTTATCACCAGCAGAACGATACGGTTCTCTCTAGACTTCGGACGACCATGATTCTAGCTCTTCACGTACTGCTTCGTGAAGAGCTAGAATCTCAACATGATTCAAAGAGATAGCAACAAGGGTCTGTTTTGTAGACCTCCAAGAAATTGCAGTATTCCCAATGGCAAAGACATAACCAGTTGGGGAACGCGCCTTGTGCGGGTTGATAGATAGTCTGTATCAGCATATACAACAAGGCGAGCATCATTCTGAGGATCAAGTGGGTTTGATCCATTCCTTGATGCATAGGGATAGAATAAGCCCATGTCCGCCGTACCTCTACGGTAGCGAAAAATGTCTTTTATGCCATTCCAGTGGCGGCGTGTTGGCGCAGAGCTATATCTAGCTAACAAGTTCACATCGAAAGAGATGTTCTGTCTAGGGCATTGAGCCAAGTATAATAATGCTCCTATTGCACTTAGATATGGGACTTCTGGCACCAATATTTCTTCGTTATCACCAGCAGAACGATACGGTTCTCTCTAGACTTCGGACGACCATGGGTGTGCTTGCTTTTATCCTTATTAAAGCATATTAACATCTTCTGGATGTAATTTGGTTGATGGACCAAAATTTCATCTGCACTTTGCTCGGGCTCCAGGTCGAGACAATAATTTGTTCTCCCAAGGGCTTTCATCTCAAATTCCGACTTCAGGTGCTTTGCAGTTTCCTTGATCTCTTCAGGAATATCAATCAAATTCATGTCTTTGAAAACATAGACCGCCATAATTGCAAACCCGGAATTTGTTTCCTTAATAAACACGCATGGGCGTAGTTTATTATTCACATATCCCATCCCGATCAAATATTCACTTAGACGGTTATACCACTTCCGTCTAGATTGTTTTAATCCATAAAGTGAACACCTCAAAACTAATGGAGAACACGTTCCGTGGTCTAGAACTATTTGCATTGGGTACCTTAAGTCCTTCAGGAACTTTCAGGTATATCTCTGTATTATGATCCCCCTAGAGATAAGTTATGACCACATTCATAAGCTGCATATTCAGTTTTTCAGAAACTACCGAACTGATAAGGTAGTGGAACGTTATGACGTTCATTACGGGAGAATACGCCTCCTCGTAATCAATCACAGGGCGTTGAGAAAATTCTTGCGCCACTAGACGAGCTTTGTGTATCACAATCTCATTTTTCTCATTACGCTTCCTTATAAATACCCATTTAAATTCTACAGGTTTAACATGGGGAGGTGTAGGAACAACAGGTCCAAAACACCTTTCTCTTTGTCAAGGAATCTAATTTGACCTAGATTGCTTATTTCCTTTTTGGCCAGTCATTTCTTCGTTAACATTCATCAATGGAGCAAGGTTCGATTTCATCTCTTGTTTTAGTTTCGGTGGCCACCGCAAATACAAACACATCATCGATGATAATCTCATTCCAATTCCAAATCTCACAAAATTTACCGAGATTTCTCTATTCTCGGGAGTGGGTTCAAATGTTGGAGCGTCCCCCAACGTCGTCTCTTCTAGGACGGACCCATAATCCGGATTTATCTCGTGAGATGAATCAGTTTGAGATTGCGATGTCAAGAAGATTCATTTGTGCCGAGTTTACCCTCTTCTGGGGATAAGAATCTTTCGAACCTAATGGTCTACCTCGCTTCTGGGCAGGGACATATGACTGGTTAGCCGCCATGGTTGTACCTCGTCCATCTGGGATGACATGTCATACGGGGACGTCTATCCTTACAGGCATATTTGCAGCAGGTATATGTGATCTGGTCACTTTAGCTAGATCAGAGAAAGCGTCTGGCATATTTTGGGCTATACTTTGTAGATCTAGAATTCTCCGCACTTCACTATCGCATTGTGCGGTTCGGGGATCGAGATGAGACATAGTGGGGACATTCCACGTCAATTCACGTCGTTCATCAGGAACGGTAACGTTCTTATCTCCCCCTAACGGCGGGAAGATTGTCTCATCAAAGTGACAATCTGTAAACTCACTACTACAAAAACTGAATATGTGGACACCTCATTAAAAGATACAATGACGCAATTTAAAAAAAATGTCCTTATAAGTGATTAAGGACGTTTGAGAAACACGGGGCTTTGTTTTAAAGTCGGCAGTATTTCTAAAACCACGGGCGCTTCACTAAAAGTGAAAACTTTTCTCCTTTGCCTTCCCAACACAGCCTCAACGCGATAAACGTTAGTCTTTCTCCAGTACCCTAGTAAGATAGAACGCGCCTCACGCGCGGGAAAAAAACAGAGAGATTGAGAGCGCTCTCTCCCGGCCGATCGTTGGCGGCGCCCCTGCTGCTGCGTTCCGGTCCGGGAGGGGATGATTACGGAGGTTAGCGGCGTGGCTCTAGGGCGGCGGTCTGGCTCAGGGATGGGTATTGGCGGCTGCTGCTTGGATCGGGGCGGAGTTACCAGATCTGGGTCCGTTCTTCATGGGAGCTGGTTTGGTCTTCCCGGCGTGTTGCGATTTGCCGGCAGGGTTCGATTTGCTGGTTGTTGAGGGTGTCTCGGCTTTGGACGGTGGAGTGGCAGTGGCCGGATTCTAGATCTCGTGGCTCCGATTCTTCTCGGGTTTCGATCTGGGATGCCGGCCATCTTCTGGTGTGGTTGGCTTTGTCTTGTGTCGGTGCGGTGGCGTTGGGATACACAGCCTCAACGCAAACACAAAATCCCTTCTCCATAGCTGAAATCTCGTCTTCTCATCACCACCTAGAACCCATACCAGGTTCACATCAGTAGATCTTTCGCTATCACATCAGTAGATCATACCAGGTTCACATCCGAGCAGAAGCTTCATTGTTTTTCTCAAGTCTCTAATTTGAGAGGTACCCACTTTGTGCATCACAACAATTTCTTATATCAGCTAAAGGGACTTCTGATCTGGGGTGTTAATTTGACTGTTTATCTGCTTATCCCTTTGTAGGTGATTAATGTTTATGATTTCCACCACCCCCGGGCTACGTATGCTTCAAGGAAGAAACCAGTTAAAGGTCCTTGTGAAGAAGGTATGGAGCTCAACTATGTTCAATATCGTTGTTCACAAAACTAGTGCAAAATGTAAAACTTTCTGTTATGAAGGTACAAGCTGCTCGTGATGAAATGCAATGGGGTGAAGAGGGCCCTCCTCCATTGCTCGTGAAAATCGCTCCAGATTTGTCTAAAGAAGATCTCGAAGATATTGCTGCAGTATGTATATATATGCTTGTAATTGATTACTTCTTTTGTCCTTAAGATGGTGCTCTCATGGTTTTCTTCTGTATGGATATAGGTGGCCCTTGCCCTTCGCTTGGACGGATTGGTATGTTTCCTTTTAAACAGAAACTTAATGAGTATCCTTGTTTGGCATATATGCTCTATCATGCCTATCAAAATGTGAATATTACTTGCTTTTTGCACTGTTAGGCTGCCAACTTTGTGAAGTAATAAAATTATAAAAGACTTCTTTACTGCTTAGATGTTGCTGTTGATGCGTGGTTTATTAAAATCAAAGTTTCTCTGCATAATAGATACTTTATGATTAACATCTCAAGAATTCGTTGTCTTTGATCACCCCCTTGAGATTTCTGAGAAATGGGGGAAAAAGGAAAAAGCTTTTTCTTTGGCATATGTTAAGAAGAATGGCCAATTACTCAACTTATGAGAAAGATGGAAAATTGGCTACATTATCCCATGGTGTGAAATGATGACTATAGGGTATTCTATATGTTACTGATGAGTTTATAATTTCAGTATGTGGGGTTTATTCTTGAAATTTTGTTTATTGCGAGTTAAAAATTTGTTTAATTTGTTTCTAGATTATATCAAACACAACTGTTTCAAGACCAGACAGAAGACTCTGTTAGTAGAAACCCAGTGGCTTCTGAAGCTGGTGGCTTGAGTGGGAAACCACTATTTGATACCTCTACCAGACTCTTAAAGGATATGTACCTGTTGACAAGGGTACGTTGGCTTTTCGTATAACTTGTTATTCATGATGTTTACACTGAGGTAGAGTGTACATAGAACTTGAGATTGCACTTTTTGGTTCATTTTGAATATATGAATCAGAGCTCGAAACTTTTTGACTTGTTATCTGTTATCAATCAGGGGAAGATTCCTTTAGTAGGGTGTGGGGGTATTAGTAGGTAAGATGCGGCAAGAATCAGAAGATTCAAAGTATAGCAACTAGGTGGGTCCTCACTGTCATTTATATTTTTATCATTTTGATTTGTTCTTACATCTGTATAGTTTGTTTTTTCCTCTTGTTTATTTGAGATGTCTTGTACGCACTCTACTCTTTGTGCACTTGGGTATCATATATTGTTAAGAAGAGGTAATCTCTTTGAACCAAAAAAAAACAGAAGAGGTAATTAATTTCAATGGTTTGGATGCAGAATCTAAATAAGACTGGGATTTATTTGTGTAGGATGATGATGGTTGCTAGAAATTTCTTGACGTAAGCAACTTCACTTTTTGTGGGATATGGTTTTTGTTTTCTATTTCCTTGTATATACTACCTTATTTTGTTATTTTTTTTATCTGCAGGTGGCAGGGTTGCTTCATTTCTTCTGAGGTTGCTGCATTGGCTTTGAGGTATATTATGTATTGACCTTTTGAAACTTTTTGTTCCATTTTGGTGAAAATAGCTTGAATCAATGTGGTAGGCAACGTTCACTATGTTGACGAATGATATATTTATACATCTTTATGTTCGTGCTGAAGTTTGCATGGACTTGTGAACACAATAGGGGTAATCTAATTAAGATCATGTACCATATTTTCAGTTTCAATATTTTCTTATAATTCTCTGTTATTTGAGTGATAATGTAAGGATGCTGAGTTCATTTGTTAATTTTTGGGTATGTAAATTACAGGGAATGAAAGATCTAAAGCTTGATAGAAACATAAAGACACACGGCCCTTCTTCATTAATGAGGTAAATTTCGTCTAGTTTTTTCTTGATTTATTGGCACTTGTACAAGTTTATGATTTCCAATATTGGTGGGTTTTTTTGCCTAAATTTCTGTGATAAAAGTTGGAACACTTGTATGTGTTGATACTACTTCTAAGTTTTAAATTCTAGGCAAACATGTGTTCGATGTTACTATTATTTACTACTCTTTTATTGGTTTTGCAGTTAAAGTAGAAGACATTCATGGACCCTCATGATGAATATGATCTGATGGAACTTGTATAGTTGTTATTAGATTGGATTGGAATTTCTAGTTTAGTAAACTTATGAAAATGAATGTGCTCATATTTTAGCTATTAATTTATAATGGTTCGTAATCATTTATGTAAATATGTATATTTTATATTTTTTTTTGTGTCATGGAAAACATACCAGGACGTTTTTTCCACATCCTTAAAGATTTGAGAGGACGTTTTTATGAGATACAAGGACGTTTTCATAGCGTCCTTATAGATATCAGATGACGTTTTTTTGAGTTACAAGGACGTCTTTCTAGTGTCCTTGAAAATATTAGAAGACGTTTTTTTATAGAAACAATGACGCTTTTACAGTGTCCTTGTAGACATTTAAGGACGTTTTTCGAATGTCTTAAAAGATGACTTACAATGACTCCTTGATAGATGACGTTTTTTTTAAGCGTCATCTAAAGTTTTTTAGGACGTTTTTCGAACGTCCTTAAATGCATTTTCTGTAGTAGTGACTCTCCGGCATTATCAAGTCTTATGGACTTTATGGGATAATCCGAGTGGTGAGCCACAATTTCATGATCTGGGCGAGAGTTTAGCAAAAGCAGCATTTTCTTGTGGACAATAGTGTAACATGTGATCACTTTGTCGATACATCAACCACAACCATGAAATATTTAAATGGTCCGCATGGTGGTTGGAAAGGTCCACAAATTTTCCTTGCATTCTGTGCAGAAAAATGGTGTGTGTATATACTAGTCTTTGCACATGATGGTCTAGAGTTTAACATTCCTAACGATCGAGCAAGTTTGGCATAATGTGTTACTAAACACAAGACCCTTATTCAGAAGGGGATGCCCGTGTGATAAGTTGAGGATACGGTGCATCATACTTTGACCTGGGTGTCCCAAATGGTCATGTCATAGCAAGTAGTTGCTCGAATAAGTTAGCTTCTAGCTAACAGATTTCAATTTCTCCAATATACGCTTCTGGCTGCATATTGAAAGGTTATGCAAAGATATTACACTCATTTTTCTCAGTGGTTTCAACATGATAACCGTTGGCTCGAATATCCTTAAAATTCAATAACGTTCTTCTGGAACGTGGAGAATATAAGGCCTTATTAATGGTAAATTCAATACCATTGGACAACATAAAGTGGACTATGCCATAGCCCTCTATCAGGTTGGATCGTCCTGATGCAGTTGTCACAGAGGTATGAATAGGCAATAAGTTTGAAAATATCTCCGATCTGGGAGTATGGTGTGCATAATATCACTGTTAGCCAGACAACAAACTTCTCCATAGAATATGCCTATTCATTTATTTAATTCAATGGATCACATGTATAAATAAATTTATTGAATTAAATATATTCGAACATAACCACATTTCTATAATCCAAAATAATTGAAAACATAAATCACCAAAATCTGAAGATGTTTCATTCATTAAGATGAAAATATGGCACAAGGGGCCAATTATATCCATGTCTTCGAGTTCTAATTCTCGGTATGTTTAGTAACTTCCTGAAAATCCATGATCTCTAGTGTGGAATCGATGGAAAATGACTCTTCAATAAAGTTGGTATTTCGAGTTCCACGACTGGCGAAATACTCATCTACTGCTTCGGCTATCGCACAGCAGGTGCGGGACCAACAGTCAATTCCTCCACATCGATGACAAAGATTATGCTAATTTTAGTGGCGACGAGCCAGACTAGTGTTCCTTTCAACTCGGGCTTGCTGAGCTAGGGCATCACAATTCTCACCACATGGGCATTGGCCATGTGGAGCTGGATTACGTGCTCCTTGGCCTCTTGGGCCTTGGCCACCTGACTGACGGTCATGTGGGTTATTTTCTTTCTGCCAATCATGTCTTGCTTCAGGCAAGAAAATGGTCATTTGATGGTTAAAGCGCTCTTCCAGAGCGACCCAGAGAGTCTGTGCATCATCTTTATCGGATACTCAGCTTGGAGTGCTTTCTCCATATGTTTCTTTATGAAAATTATGGCACTCGCCTTAAAAGCCTCTCGGGCGACATTGTCAACATTGATTATTGATCTCATCTTCTTTGCAGTTAGATGAATTATCACATCTTGAGTCCACTTTAGATAGTTTCTTCTGGAAACCTCCAAAGCAACAAAGTCAAGTTTGTTGAGATTTGGCATTTCTTACAGGAAATGAACAAATAATCTTAGTGCTTTGGGTAGTATCGTCCATAAGCAACTAATAGGAATTTCAGGTTCTATAACATGGTATGGAAAATCGGATTAAACATGTAAAATCTACTGGTTTTATCATGTGTGGTGAATTTATGAAGGAAACTTCAAGTTTCTTAAATGGCATTATCGAAACTACAGGTTCGATATGTGAATGAACTACTGGTTCATTTAGAACTTCTAGTTCATTAGGTACCTGCATTTTCTACACATATATTCTAGTGCGAAATTTAGACAAGTAACACAATAATATTGAATAGAGCAAATTGAAATAATATCTCACAAATTGAATAAATGGAAATCACAAATCAATTGAGATATTAATTGCATGCTAGTAATATAACATATTAATTATCACACAATTATGTGAATAAATGCTTCTGGCAATTAATTACACATATGAAATATGGTGAATTTATTTACAATAGCCATAATGACATGCACGTTGTCTGGGTTCAAATCTCAGTAGAATCAAATCATTTTTCCTTTTATTTGGTTCTGCTGGACCAAAGAAAGAGTGGGCTTGATAATAAACTCTACAGGGTTTAGCTGCGAGCTCGTGACCCAAGCTTTCATGCACTAGTCAAAGAGTGTGTGAGGCATGTTGGGCTGCTAGGTCCTGCAGAGGGAGAGTAGGCCTGCTGGGCTCAAATTGGTCTTTGTCATGGCAACACATGGCGAGCTTCTGTTATGGTCTTGTAGCTTGGGCCTGAGCTTCTGGCTCGGGTTTGATTTGAGTTTCTGACTCAACCACATTTAATATTCACAATTATAACATAACCAAATTCAATATATGTTATTACATCATAACGGAAACAAATTAATGCAGGGGTTATGTACCTAAGGAAATGGGTTCAAATCTCATTAATGCTTCTGACATTTCGTATAGGTAATAAATTGAGCAAATGCTTCTCGCATAACTTTATGTAATAATCGCGTAATAATTTAGCCCATAATGCTTCTAGCATAAGGAATTATAATGGCATAATTCAAATTAGTGTAACCAAAAAATTAAGTCCATAATGCTTCAACAAAAATCACAAAAACATGATTGCAGCTTCTACTGAATAACAGTCGAAAGACGAACTGAAACATTAAGCAAAACTACCCAGAAAAATACGAAAATTTACAGAGATGCACTAAACACATAAGGGCTCCAGCATACAAAATTTGGTGAGTTTTGGAGTTGATTTACTATTTCAAATAAATACTGGAACACAGAGAACAGAAGGTAAAATGAAACAGCAAAATCGGTTTTTGTTTGGAAAAAACCTACTTGGTTGTAGAGCTGGTAGAGTGAAGATGATTGAAAAATGAACTGCCTCTTCTCTGCAACCCAAGTTATTCACCTCTCCTCTTGTCAATCTGCAATCCGAATCGTAGAGCTATTCGTGCTGATAACGTGTTGTAAAAGGAACATAGAAAGTGTTTCAGAAAATGGAGAGAGCTTTGCTTCTAAGAACTTGAGAGAGAGAGAGAGTTTAGATGCAGATAATAAGTGTAGTATTTTCTGTTTTTCATCTTCTTCCATGTATGAGAAATGGACTACATATGTAGTGGAAGACAAGGAACATATAGCCTAAAGTCCTCCATAAAACAAGGACCCTTAAAGTCCTCCTTAAAACATGGATCCCCTAAAACTAGGAAAGAGAAAAGCATCTTCTAATATACAACAATTTACATGATATAGCCATAATAGTTTACAACATGAATGAAGTTGTTTAAAAAAGAAGAAGGAATAACATGCGTTGGAACTTCGATTAAACAATGCCCTACTGCTGCAAAAGCTCAAGGGCTTTTAACAACGTGGGTTTAAACCTAGTGACATTAAGCTTTACATTTTGTTTGTTCAGATAGATTGACTTGAATACCATCCACCCTTGTTTTCCAATTGAGATAGGGTCAGTAAAAACTGCATGATCAAGTGGGTATTGCTGTATCAGTGTGCTCTCTTCATTGCTTATCTTATATTCCAAATACTTTAGATTCATATCCTTTGCTGGCCCTCCATAGTATGTTGTCGAAATCCATTGGAACTTTCCAACTGGAATTATCTGGATAAAAATTGCATTTTCGGGTAGGAAAAGCATGTTCAAAAGACCAGCTCCATGAACTCCCATCATCACATCACAAGAATTCACAACATTTGCCAAATTCGACACATTCATGTCAGCCTCCGCCACAGTTACCTTGCACCCCAAGTCTCTTGCCATCTGAGTTATTTCGCCCGTATTTGTGAAAGACCTTGTTCTGTTTCTTGATATGATGAGAAGCCGAGGCTTTTTTAGTTGATGCTGTCCATCTCTGATTTTGATTGCATTGGCAGATTGGCTCTCTTTAATGAATAAGTGGTTCTTAGAAACCCTCTGAAGTCTTTCATAGAATATGAATATCTCAAAGGATCAAAGGTCATTTCCTTGCGAGATGTTTTCAGGCCAACCGTTACGCTTGGAAAGCAATGGACTTGTTCTAGTTCTTTGTCAATGTCAATAAGCTCATACTTGGAAAGTCCTTTTAGTATTTCTTGGAACTTTTGAATCCACTTAATACGATTCTCAGTGATAAGGAACTGAACTTCTCCATTATATTTTCGAGAAGTAATATAGAGTGGAATGATCACATCAGCAAAGTCATGGTACTGATTTAATGTATATCCACCAATAGAAAACAAGATGGCTGGAACACTATGATTTCTGGTACATTTAGGGATTGATTCCTGGTGATCACCAGTACTTACTTGTTTCACTGACCATTTCCTAATGAGGCTTATTGCTTTTACGTCATCTTTTCGAGCATAAGGTCTTATAGTCCATGAGTGATTCCCAGCTGCTATCACATTCTCCCCTTGAGATGAAAGAACGTACATTGAGGACATTTTTCCATTGACCCGAACATCCCTATTCTCAATCTCACAGAATTCAGTTCCTGGTTCCATAACATTAATTGCATATTGGTTCTGATATCTTTGTTTCACTGTGGGCTAGCATTTTGAGATCAACACCCATTTGGTAGAGCTGCAAATTCACTGTGAGAAAATCAAAGGTAGACTTCAATATATAGCTACTCAAAACCTATCATCATGTATTAGCATGTATTTGAAAAATATTGACATAGACAAATAATTGTGGAAGAAGAAAAAATGGACATACAAGTTGGTAGATTTATATTGCTAGGCTTGAGTAGAGAGGACGAGCACAGTGCTATGAGTAAGCAGCAAGAAAATGCTGCATATTTTCTCTTCTGCAGAAGCCCATTAAAGCTTCTGGCAAGTATTGAATCAAACTTCATTGTTGTAAGTCTAAAATGATACAAGATACTCTACTCAAAATGCTAAATGAAAGGCCATTTTAAAGCCAAAACATATGGTATTCTCAATTCAACTATAGGCAGTTTGTTGAAATCAAACCTGAAATATATGGATGCAATGCTTGACTAAAGAATTCAACAAATCAATAAGAAGCAATGTAAATTCATACAAAGACATAACTACAATTCCTAAAATGACATGAACCGGTTCAAGTGACAAATTAACAAAATTCCAGAAAACATATCAAATCAAACTAACATGAAATAGTTCCTAAATTTGGCATAATTAAAAAAACAAAGTTGCTAATTCAGTGTATGCATTTGCTGATTCACTACATTTCCTAAAGTAGAATGTATGGTTAAAAGTTTGAATTGCATCAGAAACAGTTGGAAAATGGAAGGTATAGTTCTATACATACTCGGTAATTTTCTTGTCTTTGCAACATTCAGTGTGATTGGCTAAATTTAGTAATTGAGTCATTCTGTATTGACTGCTGATGATGATGCATCATTATTCTAATAATCAAACTTCTGTATTGCATCGATGAAATTTTGCAATTGTGAATTAGTAAAGAAAAAGCTAGAATGTATTTATGATGTCAACAGTGAATCTTCATATGGCACAAGAAACCCAAATGAAAATTGCAGAATGTTTGTTTACAGGATGACAAAGGAGAGATGTGTGATATGGGGAGTCCGGCTATGTAAGTACTCAGAATCGTAAGGAGGTTTTCCATTTGATAATCAATATTCTCCATTTGATAAAAGTTGTCAAACTATGATATTTACACCTTTCATTACTCAATTACCATAACCACAATAAATGTGGTCATAAGTCGTAATTTTTTTTTTTTTTTTTTTTGAATAAAGGGCGGTGCGGCTGCCCTTAAGCCTTGATTAAAGAAACTATCGAATACAAGGGGGGACATTGGGCCAAAATCCCTGAGTACAATAAGCATCTAGAGAACATCCTGAAATACTATCATAAGTCGTAATTTTTTTTTTTTTTTTTTGAAGGAAGTAGGTCAGCCCTTTCATTATAATTCAGCAAGCAGTACAAAAACGAAACACCCCTATGGGGTCGACAGAAAGAATCGTTCCTTAGAACCTCCTGAAACTAGAAGAATAAAATCCCAAAAAAATCCTGAGTACACCCACCTTTTGGTAAATTCACGCACTTTTATTCTAACAAAAACCTAGAAACCTCGAAGCTTTCATAAAATGGTTCCAACTAAGGCATTGGTTTTTGCGACCCAAGACAAAAATTAAATAACACTATGGGCCATAGAGACCCAATCCATCCAACCCCTTAGCAAAAGGGTAATCCAGCTCGCTTGAAACCCTAGACCAGTGTGCCCAAATCTAAGGGTCACAAACCAGTTCAAGGCCCAGGAGGCCCAGCAGCACCAAGAGCAGGCCCAAAGAGTAGGGTACACCAAAGCCCTAGCCCCTTGAGCCCACATGTGTTCTTCCACCCAACAACCACCAGATGCGCCGTCGCCGATGCCAGTAGAGGGGAACACCCCACAACCGCCGCCGCGAGTCCACCACATCATTCTTGGGCGACCAAGACGGATCTTCACTTCCCCCACCAGCCTGCAGCAGAAGCCACTCCCGACCCTGAAGTCGACAGCCGGCTCCGATCCCGATCCTGATCTCAAAAGACGATCCCAATCTCCGGCTAGCCACCAAGGATACGGACTTCGCCATAGATGCAGCAGTTCCTCGCCCCGAGACCAGTCCCGCCGAAATCCACCATGAGCGTCGTTTCCCTTTTCCGCCGAAATCCACCATGAAGGTGTAATTTATTATTTTGACAATATTTGTTACATACTTACATGTTTCTGAACAATATTACAAATCAAGATAGAATGTATTGTTAATATGGTAAATTTTATTTTTAAAAATGACACATGTCAACATTTAAGTGGATACCCTGTTAACCAGTTCAATAGGTTTGCACTACTTTAATTTATTAAAAATAATAAAAAATAAGGGTATGACATACATTAAAGTACTCTAGACGACCCCTACTAAATACTGATCACAACTTTTGACTGCAGCAACAAAAATTTAATAAAAAACATAGAATGACGTCTATTATTCATATGGCACAAGAACCCAAATGAAAAATGCAAAATGTTTGTTTAACATGATGACAAGGTAGAGATGGGGGCTTTGGCCTGGTCTGTATTTTATTCCATCTGCTTAGCTTGGCTTTTGTCTATGATACCCTCTCTTCTATAACTTGTGATTCCTAGTCCATTGGATGTTTGAAAATGAGTGTATACCAACCACTTAATCTGTTCTATGTTTTTCCTTTGTAAAAGACTATAAAACATTCAAATCTGTTTAATATTTATGCACTGTTCTCTCTCATTGGATTATCTATATCATGCATTTAAGTCATTTGTAATCACAAGTGCGTGCTAGAGAGTCTTAAAAATTTCATAAATGCTTCTTCCTCAAGTTATATACAAAAGGGACCTCTCAAACAATGAGTTGAAACACTTGGCTAAATACATAGACAAAACGGAAAAGAATTACATGAAGTAACATGACCCAGAGGACCTTGTTTCCCCTAGAAATCAAATAATAACCTACTGATGCAGAAGCTCGAGGGCTTTTAACAAAGTGGGTTTGAACCTATTGACATTGAGCCTTACATTTTGCTTATCCAAAAAGATTGACTTGAATGCTTCCCACCCCTGTTTTCCAATAGAGTAGGGGTCAGTAAAAACTGCATGGTCAAGTGGGTATTGCTGTATCAATGTGCTCTCCTCATTGCTTATCTTATACTCCAAATACTTGAGATTCATATCCTGTGAAGGCTCTCCAAAATCTGTCGCCGCAAGCCATTCAAACCCTCCAATAGGAAGTATTTGGATGAAGACTGCATTTTCCGGAAGAAAAAGAATGTTTGTGAGGCCAGCTCCATGAACTCCCATCAACACATCACAAGAATTTACAAGTTCTGCAAATTTTGAGACGTCCATGCTAGCTTCTGCCACACTTACCTTGTACCCCAAGCGTTTTGCCATTCTCATAATCTCTCCTGTATTCGTGAAAGACCTCGTTCTCTTCCTTGGGATGATCAGAAGCCGCGGCTTTTTGCGTTGACCATCCTTGACTCTAATTGCATTAACTTTCTTCAAGGAATAAGTTGTCCTCAAAAACTTTCTGAAGTCTTTCATAGAAAGAGAATACTTTGATGGATCATTGATGCTCAGCTCCTTTTCGTGTCGTATGAGGCCAACGGTTATGCTTGGGAAGCAATGGACTACTTGTTCTTTGTCAATGTCAATGAACTGATAGTTGGACAATCCTTTTAGTACTGCTTTGAACTTTTCAATCCAAAATGGTCGTATATCCGTGACAAGAAACTGAACTTCACCCTTGTATTTTCGTGAAGTTATGAAGAGAGGAATCACCACATCAGTGAAATCATGGAAATGGTTTCCAGTGTATCCTCCACTCGAAAACAAAATGGCTGGAACATTATGACTCCGACTACATTGAGGAAATTCCTGGTCATCAGTACTTGCTGGTTTCACAAACCATTTCCGAGCGTGACTCATTGCTGTTGGATCTTCTTTTCGAGCATAAGTTCTTATAGTCCAGGAGCTATTGCTAGCTGATGACATCTCCAATTGAGATGAAGCAACAATAACTGAGGAGGATTTTCCATCAACCCGAGCATCACCGTTGACCTCGCAATATTCAGTTCTTGGTTGCTTGACATTGCAAATAACTGGCTCCCCACTCTTTGTCACAACTTCAACAACTGCAAAATGAATATTTAAATCATTAGCTTTCAAGAACTGCAAAATATACTTGAAGCTAACTTAATGCATTAATTTCTTGTGAAGGAAATTTTAGAGAACATACTCTTTGTTTCATGATCATCATCGTCACCGCTGCTTGAAATGGGACTAGTAGTAACACTGTCTGTAATGCTTTCATTTTTCTGCTCTTGTTTAGAATCTTCTACTTCATCTTCATGAATAAGACTCACATTTTTGAACTCCTCAGTCTTTATGATGCGATCAACTTTAGTTTTGATTACATGCTCAGAGCTGTTTGATTCCTTGTTCGACTCCATTAGTGCCAGTATCCTGTTTCTGACACCAAGTGATCGCTGCAAATTCACTGCAATTAACATGAAATACATCAACATAAACTTCATGCATGTTGATTACAAAGAATAATTTACATATATAGTAGACAAAATGCTGAAGAAGAAGACATGGAAAAGGACATACAAGGTGGTAGAGGATTCAAACTGGGCTTCAGCACTGTGCAAAAGCACAATGCTATCAACAAGCAGCAAAGAAATGCTCCATATCCTAATTTCTTCTGCTCATGCCGACTAAAGCTTCTGGCAAGTATCGAATCGTACATCATTTTCACTCTGTAATATAATACAACACTAACTCTATGTACGTACTTAAATTACTGACTAATTAAAAGGCCATTAATTTTTGCATATGAAAGCTAGCTATAGGCCTTATATTTTGATGAAGAAGATGATGATCATTACAAACTAAGACACGAAGACTAAGCAAGAATGACCTCCCTCTAGCTAGCTTAAGTCTTGAGAGGATTGAGTAGCTAGATGGTGAAGCGTGCAAGACTTAAGTGGAGGCCATTTTGTATATATATATGTCAAATATTGGAGGAAGTTGGAGGTGCATTTTCTATAAAATTGTTGCACCCCACGATTTTTGTTAGCTTTGATTGTCTAGTAGATTCTCCAAAACTAAAAAAATAGATATTACGAAAGGGACATTTTGGTTGACTGTTGTGACAAACATGTATCTTTCTTCCATGATTGGTTTTGAATTTCGTAACACATAATATGCCGGCCGTGGATTCCATCGTTACTTGAAAGCTGTAAACCAACTACGATCGTAGAAAATCACGTATTAGGATATAATACCTGATTTTCTACACCGATAAATTCATAGAGATTTGAGAGTGACAATGAAACTTTGATAGCAGCTGTACAAAGGTGTGGGGAGGATAACTCTCGATCTACTAGCTAGTTGATACCAAGGCCTTTATGAAAGATACTCCGGTCCTGGTGTTCATGCTAGTCATGTGTATTGAGAAGCAAATGTCATAGACTTGCTCACCTTGTTAGTGGTATTGATGAGAAGTATGTGTGGTTAGGGGAGTCTCTCAATATCATTGGGGATGTGCTTTTCGACGTAATTTAGGCACTATGCCCCTCCCCCTATATGCTTTCAATTCACATAAATAAATTTAGTATTGGATTCCCACTATGTTAGCGCCACGTACCTATTATTTATTTTTTATTCTCAAAAGAGTGTCATCCGTGATTATCACTTTAATTAGCATAAATCTAGACTTTGAGCTAAATAGTGTTTCACATGCCTAGTAATACAAGTCTGAAAACATGATTGGAAATGCAATTGTTCAGTATATTGATATTATGTCAGAATCTAGATATTTAAAATTAATTGGCAATAGATGAAGAACTGCTTAAATTTTCCAACGTAATTGAGCCTAATCGAGAGTCTCAAAAGCAAGATGTTAGTTCAAATAATCAAATGATCAACAAGATAATAGTTCATCTCATGGTGAAAAAATGTGTCGGTCACGAACTGATCGAAAATTCTAGAGGGGAGGAAATTGCTGAGGCATGCATGTCTATATGCATACAAAACTTGATACGGTAGATTAGGAGAAGGACATTTTAACAATACATTTTGTCTCTCTATTTTGGTGGGCAGCATGACGAGGCTGAACTTGGAGGACTTTGCAATTTTAAAATGGTTCTTTGGGTGTCTCGTTTTCTCAAGCAATACGTGTGTGTGACTTAACAATAATTTATGTGCTTCTTTTTCATTAGCATGCAGTTGGTATAAGCATATACTTTCATATAAATAGGTCATATATATTTTGAAGAAAAGTAATAGAAGTTGTTAATGGATTGTTATCACACACTAATTATGCAACCACTCTAAGAGTCTGGGACCTCAACTCCATGGATGAGATATATTCCATATGATTTTGCGTGTTAAGTAAGCTATATATGAACACACTCGATTAAAATTCAGCACCCAACAACAACCCTGTGACCTTATTTTGGCCAAGTCAATGTTAGGTAGCAGGCATCAAGGACATGGGTAATTAACGAGGGTAGCTAAGTTGCATGTTAGTGTAATCAAATTCTTTGAAAGAAAAAAAAACAAAACAAAATCGCTTCAGGTAATTAGCAATCAATGATTTTCATGGAATGTTACGAAATACATAAGAACTCCAGCAACAGCACAAAAAACTGAGGCTATCACCAATACTAGGGAGCTCAATTATGGGTGACAAGTAGGACATAGCAGGCCAAAGGGGATGTAGAAATGTTGTCTTTAGTCTCGACGTACTCAAAATCTCATGGAACAAAACAATCTGCATACACATAACCTATAGAATGAAAAGATACGTAATGCCTTAAGCTTGTTTAATTATTAGTAAGAGTAGTGCTATGTGAATCACATTTTTAGATATTACTTCGTGCAGCTAGCTATAGCAGAAATCTCAATTTATCACATTTTATTAGTAATGTTTTAGAGCATGTAATAATTTAGTGTTTTAACCAATTTATCTAATCACATACTTTAGAATATATGTGATAAAAGTTTTTGAATGATTAGCGTAAGAACTCTTTTTTAAAGATTCTGTCGATGAAACAATAGACAAACGCATGCAAACGTTTAGCTAACTATAATAATTAATTGGTGTTTCCATTGATTATTCTTGCCCACCTCATCCCATCAACTTTTCTCAAGATTATTAATTATTTCTCAAATCATCCACCCTCCTAAGCCCTAATTAGAATGAGCAAACTGCATGAAAACATTGCCTCGATCACACAGTTGAAATCATCGCCTTAATTAATTACTTTCTAGAAAATCCTAATTACAATGTTACATCATGATCTCATGAGCCTTCATTTTGGTGCATGTAGTTAATTGTTTCATACATCAAATCACTTGATATCTTCCCCAGTTCAAACATTTACCGCTTGAACTAAAATCGATGCCTGCTCAATATCTTTATAACTCCCCCTTAATTAACAATCAATCTCTTAATTTGTATAACCTTACTCTTTTTTTTTTTTTCTTTTTTTTTTCAGAATCTTCATTTGTATGACTAATTAATATATGTCACAGTACAAAAATTAACATAATTGTTCTAATATTTAGCGGTTTCTGTTCGGGGTAGGTGGTTTAGTACCGGTCAAAGGTCAATGGTTGCCTTCTAGTACTTGACTTCAGCTTATTGTGCTTCTGTATATGGAATATCTGATGCCCTAATTCAGAAAAATATTTTGCACCGTTTGGAACGATAATGAAAATATAATTGTGGGTCATATTCTAACTTATATGGCTAATTAATAAAAAGGTTAATTAGCCTTATTGTGATTGGCAAGTTGGGATATTTTAGGCTTTCATGGCAATTACCACGTCATTTTCTTACCAAAACATATAAACTACATATCTGACCCAGAAAAAAAATTTCTGACCAAAAAAAAAAAAACCAGAAAAATTTTTAATAAATGAAAACGGTAGGTTTGATTAGGACTTTTCCTTTTTCCTTTCATCATTGGTCATACTTATGAACAATTGACTTTGAATCATGTACCTACAATATCATCATCGTTTAGTTGAGTAGTCATGACCAAATGCGTACACATACACACATTTGTATTCAAGTGGTTCATGTAATTGCAAAAAGAAGATCATATGAAAATGAAACCGATTAGTTAAGCAAAAATATATCAAATCAACGAAAAATCTTTACTATAACACACATTGATTATGAAAATAATGACATAGACGAAGCATCCCGAAATTTCTTGGACGGATGTATAGAAAGACATATAAACCCAAGGGTTCCTATTACATAAATTGTGAAGCAAGGAAATATCTTTTGTTCATTTTTAGATTAAAAGCTAGAAAAAATTTAATGAAATAGAAACCGAAGCACGAGAAAGGTCTCCAACTCTTGGAGCATTATCTAAACATTGAAGTATTGATCATAAAGACATTATAAACCCAAGGCACACAAAAAAAAAGAAAAAAGAATAGTATTAGCCCAACTAGTGGAGAAATGACCCAATACCAAAGCCCAAGAGGCCCACCATACCATTGGACCTATAAGAGAGATTTGGAAGCCCGTTCAAAATTGTGACCCAGAATTCAGAGATTTCTCCTCTCTTCTATTCTACAAGAGAGAGCTCTCTCTTCATCTTATTGGCCTAAACGAAAAAGTTCACTTGTCTCCATGAATCATGGTGTATAATTTAGAGTATTGATTATCCATATTCAAAGAGGCTAGGAATTCTTATAGGTGTTTAGCAACTTATAAACTTCTGAATTTTTTTGCTTACTATACTAATATCTTTTCATTTTTAAATTATGTACTTGGAAACATTGGATGCATTGATCCTCTTTTTCCTCTGTTTTAGTCCATGCGTTCTAATATTCACCTTGGTTCATCATGCATTTGAATCCAAAGTGACAGGTACATTTAAGGCTTTGGTGAATGAGTATGGTTTAGTACTTGAAATCTGAATGCGGTGGGTTTTGTATTACTAAAGGTGTTCTTTTTAGTTTGCACAATTCTGCCAGTTTATTCATGAATTGTTGTAGCTTACAAAAATTGTTCGAAATGTAAATTTTCTGTGTTTTTAATTTATAGTTCCCTAACGCAATTTTTGATACTTGTTCCATTCTAGAGTGGACGGTTAATTTGCAGAGTGCAGTTGGTTCCATTTTTCCTCAACAGAACCTTTTAGTTTCTATGTGCACTTTTCATGATCCTCCAGCAAATTTTCATGATTTTGAGCAGGTGAAATCAAGTATATATCTTTCAGTCACGTGCACTGGATTTTCGACACTAAAGATTGACATTTTAATAAGTTAATATGCCTTTTTCATGCTGCTGTAGCAATACTGGTGTTAAAAGGCAAAACTTTTATGCGTCCAAGAGCGAAAAAACCACCCTAGCTTGTCTGGGTTTGCCTTGGAATGGATTCCGAGGTGGTCTATAAGTTCTCATCCCACTTTCAGGTTCTGCTTCTTTCATTGTTGGTCTTTCAATGTGGTATTGTTTTCTGCCCAAAAGTTATTAAATTTTGTCTTTTGCTATGAACAACTTCTTTAATTTGTAACGATTAAGAAATGAAGTATGGAGACAAGAGCGGAGAAAAGTATTTAAATTCAAAATTGCCTTGTGTGGATTACAAGTTACACTGTTGTTCAAAGAATCAACTAAGTTTTGATTGAAACCTTTTCCCAGTCAAATTTTTAAGGATATCTTATTGTCTTTTGCAATAATTCTGATAAATATAATTCTTTTATAAAAGATTCCTGTCAAGTTTTTCCAATCCAGCTACAAGGATTGTGATTGATACTTTTCACATATCAGTGTGCCATATATGTCACTCACTTTGTCCAAAAACTCCATCATTGTTCTTTTTTGTTTTTTTTTGGGAAAAATAAGTTCTGCCATCAAATTAAGAGCGTGTTTAAGTATGAGCTCTTCTTAATTGTGGTTTTGTTTTGGCTCTGTGGTGTGTTGACATGGTGCTTTTCTGTGTATCCTGCTAACGAAAACTACATGCAGAGTGTTGTCCAGGAGACTTGAATCTCATAAATTGCTTGCTTTGATTTCTTTGCTATAATGAATTTAATTGAATCCCCAGCTGTGAAAAATAGATACGATCGAGAGTATCTTTTGTTATTGGATAGGAACCACTTCAGTTCAGATATACAATTCTGTTTTTTTCTTACTTATTTTTGGCTAAAAATTGTAGTCAATGATTGAACACAAAACGTAAGATGTTTGATAACTACTACCTCTTCAGTCCTACCAGGAAGGATCCTAGAATAATGGATTAGCAGAAAGCTAGCTTTCTTATGGCTCATTTCGATGGAATGATTTGAAGAATGAATGTGGCTTTTAGTAATCAAGATTATATTAAGTCAAGGAATCACAAAAAATTGAGATTGTACGTGTTGCTATCTGGCTTGGGGTTCAAGAAACATGGGAAGGAATCTCTGTGTTTCTGTTGCAAAACAACACATGCTTTTCTTTGTCTTGTTGAATATAAATGACATATGAAACCGCCACCCACCCTTTGTCTTTTTCCTCATAAAGTCAGAGTCATGTGCAAAAAAAACTCTATGATCCTGAAAACTAATATATAGTTATATAATGCAATCAGTGAGGCCATTATAGTCATTATACGGACCCATGCCATTTGTCTGGTTACATCGATCTTTTTAGCAAGACCTTCGACTCTTACATATAAGCCACAATCTTCTCTCCCTCTATCACACACTCTCCATCTCTCTCTTTCTGAAAAATGGAGAGAGAAGACAACAAACCATCCTTGAGCTCACCATTGATTCCAGTTCGTGAAGAAGATGGAGTTATATTAGAAGAAGAGAGGAGCCATGAGAAGTGGTTCAAGAAAGAGGAAGTTGTAGAAGAAGTGAAGAAGCAGTTATGGCTAGCAGGGCCTCTTATATCTGTGAGTATATTACAGTACTCTATACAGATAATAGCTGTCATGTTTGTAGGTCATCTTGGTGAGTTATCTCTATCCGGTGCTACCATGGCGCTTTCCTTCACATCAGTCACCGGTTTCAGCTTGCTGGCAAGTTAACTAGTCCTCTTCTCTGATTATTAATTTTGAGCATATGTTACTTAGTCTGATTGTTGCAACTAAGTCTATTTCTGTTTAATTCATAATAGAAATTCATTGATAATTTTAATTCAAGCTGAGGCTAATGTGGCCTCAAAGGAAAAGAGTAACACACGCTTGCCTCAAGATATTACTAGCCGCTCAGTTGAAGATTATTGTTAGATATTGTTTTCCAGAATTTTTGTGAAACATGCATAACAAAAATTGTTAGAATAACTCAAATTTTTAGTAGAATATATATCCTATGGGATAGTGAAATTTCCATCTAAGTACTAGCTAGTTGCAATTTGAAGTGTTTATAAATCTCTTATAATAATTGTGGTTTTTAATTTAATAGATGGGAATGTCGAGTGCATTGGATACTTTATCTGGCCAGTGCTATGGTGCAAAGCAATATCATATGATGGGCATACACATGCAGAGAGCAATGTTTGTTCTTTTACTTGTGTGCATACCCCTCGCTATCATTTCCGCCAACACAAGAATCATCTTAATAGCTCTAGGCCAAGATGTTGACATATCTACCGAAGCTGGAAAATTTGCACGTTTCAATATCCCTTCCCTTTTTGCATATGCACTTCTTCAGTGTCTCGTGAGATTCTTAACGACTCAAAACATTGTATTTCCAATGATGCTGAGCTCTGGAATCACCACTTTACTGCATATCCCTATCTGTTGGCTTCTTGTGTTTAATTCTGGACTTGGAGGCAGGGGAGCTGCACTGGCAAATTCCATCTCTTATTGGATCAATGTGGTACTTTTGGTGCTTTATGTCAGGTTCTCTTCATCATGTGCAAAAACTTGGACAGGCCTTTCGAAGGAGGCCTTTCAAAATGTTGTTACATTTCTTAGACTCGCTATTCCGTCGGCTGTCATGGTCTGGTAATTTAAACTTCTTAGTATTTCAGAAGGTTACTAGTTGCTACTAAGAGTTAAGATTTATCTATAGTTTCTTTTATGTTACTTGTTTTATTGACTGCTGAGAGGTATTTATACATAAAAAAGTGCAGGTTTTATTTCTTTTCTCTACTATGGTTTGTAGTTTGAGTGTCTAAGATCCTAAAGCAGTTGACCATGAATTTTAACAGCTTGGAAATGTGGTCGTTTGAATTGATTGTTCTTCTATCTGGTCTTCTTCCTAACCCAGAGTTGGAAACCTCAGTGCTTTCTATCAGGTTAGTTACTAAGTGTGATGATTTATTCTTTATTTTTTTCTTTATTATTTTTTTTTTTTTGTAATTGTTTTGTGCTTTACATTCTGCACTTTTTAATGTTACTACTTATCAAAATATACCCATTTTCAGCCTTAATACAGCAGCAATGGTTTGGATGATCCCTTTCGGACTCAGTTCTGCTGTGAGGTTAGTTGTGCTCGTATGATGCGTTTGTAGTTTTAAAGTCAAAAATCCTTTATAAGCTCAAACATTTTGTATGATTTGCAGCACTCGAGTCTCGAATGAATTAGGAGCAGGGCATCCAAAAACAGCACGGTTATCAGTATGTGTCGTCTTAGTCATGGCCATCACTGAGGGTTTATTGGTGGGATTGGTCCTTATACTAATACGCAACTTCTGGGGATACGCTTATAGCAATGAAACAGAAGTGATCGATTATCTGGCAACCATGATGCCAATACTTGCTACATCCAACTTCTTGGATGGTCTCCAGTGTGTTCTTTCAGGTCATTCCTACTTTTTCTAATACCCTGAAAATTAAAATCAAAATAAACACAAGTCAATTCCATTAGTATATTTATGTGTTTATAACATTTTCAGGCACTGCAAGAGGATGTGGGTGGCAGAAGATTGGAGCATATGTCAATCTTGGATCATATTATTTGGTTGGAATTCCATTGGCTGTTTTAATGGCATTTATCTTGCACGTTGGTGGAAAGGTAAAGAAAATTTAGGAAAATTGCTTCTTCTTTCGATCTTCCTTAATTTGTTTCCTTGTTATAAGCTTGTTTGTTAAATTGTTTTGAATAGGGGCTCTGGCTAGGAATCATCTGTGCACTCATAGTGCAAGTGTTGTCACTTCTTACTATAACCATACGAACCAACTGGGAGAAAGAGGTCAGATTCTTGCCATCTTTATTCCATACATAAGTCATCATTTTTCCTCCTCTTCTTCATGTGTACTTTTTCAATCTAATTTTTGTATGTATTTGTCAGGCGAAACAAGCTACAGAAAGAGTGTATGACTCGACAGTTCCGGTTGACATAGTTTCATGAAGCTGAATAATTACTGATCGACAATTAGAATTACATGAACACTTAATAAGAACACACTGGAGAAAATAAAGATAGTATCATAACAGTAGTGGGTGCAACTCATTATCCTCAAGCTGTGTGTTCTTTATTACCAAAATCCTCGGAGTGTGAGACTTGGAGATGCAGCTCAGAGTATCATGCCCTGTTTTGAGGTGTTTGGGTCTTACGCAAACTTTATTAGGCTGGTTTCTTACAGAGATTCACCGAATAAATCCTAGAAATAATAAAACAACCTTTTTATGTGATGTATTTCCCTTATTTTATTCTAAGAACTTCAACTCATATGAGGAGGAGGATTAAGCTTCGGAAACAGATTGAACTGTTAAACAGCGACAAGCGTGGCCCATGGTCCACCATTGTACCGATACTGTCCCAACTTAACCACCTGATAGGTGTTGGGTTTTAATCACAAAAAGCCTCGGTACAATTGGGTAAGAGCCACCCACTTATAAGTTATATTTTACTTGTCACTTTTCCAATATGTGATCTTTCCTCTCCAACACGCCCCCTCACGTGCAACCTAGCTCTAGGTTAGCACGTGAAATTAATTAAACCAATTCCCACTTTGGAAATTGGGACACAAGCCTCATATCAGAGACTTGGTCAATACAATCCAAGGCCCCACATCGGACACTTGGTAACAATCCGATCGCAATTTTTCCGATGGCAATGTAAGGAACCCAAATTCGGGCCCATGATAATTAGAGACGTAATTGGAGAGGGACCCGCTTTGATACTATGTTAAACAGCGACAAGCGTGGCCTGTGGTCCACCATTGTACCGATATTGTCCCAACTTAACCACCCGATAGGTGTTGGGTTTTAATCACAAAAGGCCTCAGTACAATTGGGTAAGAGCCACCCACTTATAAGTTATATTTTACTTGTCACTTTTCCAATATGTGATCTTTCCTCTCCAACATGAACATCTACTTACTCAATCAGAACTCCGATTGCTTGCTATTTCTACCAAAAGATTAGGGAGGGTGGTATTAGTAAAGATCACAAAGAATGAATCTAATACCTTGACTATT
The DNA here is from genome assembly GCF_958449725.1 of Rosa rugosa. NCBI lineage: Eukaryota > Viridiplantae > Streptophyta > Magnoliopsida > Rosales > Rosaceae > Rosa > Rosa rugosa. The sequence continues at coordinate 56,715,900 of NC_084823.1, forward strand.
TGAACAAGAAAAACAAAGCACAAGAACAGAATATTATTTGCACCATTCTTACTCAACGTTTTGCTTTACATTTGGGATTAATCCTAATCTCATAGACTAATCTCATAGAATATATTTTTTCTTTTTGAAATACAGAATATATACTTGAGACTCCTGTATGTCTCATACTTGATGAAGACACATTCCCCTGCGAGTCGATTATTTTCTATAAAAAGCCATTTGACATTGGTTCATAGCAAATACATCCCAATCACCAAACTAAGCAACCATACTTTGATTCATAATAAAACTCTCTTCCTCTTTCAGAATTATCATGGGGGAGTTTGTTGTTGGAAAACATATTGGACTTGTCATTATCTAAAATGCATTAAGTTAATAAGCTTTGATTTAATCTGAAAATTAAACAATAGAAATACATATCTAGGACTCTATCCTGTTATCAATTGAGGTATATGTCTCTCGATTGAAGTAGGAATCTTATCTGTCAAATAACCTGATTGACATCAAGTGTAAGTGATAAACGTTAAGCTTCTGCTGATAAACTCTTAAGCAAACCTTGGACTCTTTATGGGATGAGCACAAGGCTAAGTTAAGGCCTCTATATATATATCAGGAAAAAGTCCCTGTGTTAACTACGACTTGCATTAAGATCAGTCCCATTCTGAAAGCTCTAGTAGTATAACATAGAAGATCTTCTTCCTTACTGTTCTTGTTTTGTTTGCTCGAGTTTTCTGGTGTTGCTGTGGTGTCAAGCTGTTGCTGTCCTTATCTTGCTGTGAAGAAGGATCCTAGTTGCTGATCCTAGTTGCTGAAGCTATAGTTGAGATGGCAGGACAAAGCATTGATATGCAGAATAATGGTAATCATGACATCCCACTATGAAACATATATCATGTGGCTGTGTTCTTTTGTGTTCTTTTGATGTATTGCTTTTGTTTTCTTTACATCATTTGGTCCTACAAAATGGTATCAGAGCCATGGCTTTAGTAAGGACACAAAACCTTTTTCTACTTTTATCTATATATGCTGTTTTTGAACGTTATCTAAAGGCTCGCTAGTTGGTTGTAGTACTAGTCTATTGCTTAATTAAACATATCTTAATGCCTATATGTCTTATAATTATAATAGAATGTGCTAGCCACTGAACATTTATGCACGCTTCATGATTAAAGTAGTTAAAGTACTAGTCTGTGCATCTTTTTAGAATAGACTTCAGTATTGTGTTGTTTCACGCCTTGCGCACAGCCTGGTCTACGGTCAATAAAGCTTCGGGTCCTGCCCGAGTTAAGAATAAAAGGGCATTCAGAAATCCTTTTTAGTTATCTATATGTTTCAAAACTGCAAAATGGTTCTTTCTTCTCTTTCGGGGCTGAAATTAATCATGAGTCTGTAGATCTCTTTCAATTTTGCTTCCGCTAATATTTTCTGCAGCTGATGATGGAGAGACTCAGGTGTGTTTATATTTCGTCAAAAAAATTTCGAAATGATTTATATATGATGATTACCTGTTTATGCTACTGTGAATTTTGACAAGAATTAAGTATAAATGTCTCCCAATTTAAAGTTGCAGTCTTGTTAATATCTTCGCAGTGGAACTTAAGTTTAACTTATGGTCTTATGATTTTCTGGAGATTATATTGATTCTGTTGCACAAAGTAACCTTCACTATTGTTTCTAGAAAATTTTCAGCCTAACAAGATTGAAATTGTGTTACTGTTATTAAATTGCTTATATTTTGGCTCCCAAAGGAGTGTTTACATATGTAGATTTAAAACCAGTAACAGCATTATACATGTTTCACAGTTTTATTTTCTGATATGTTGAAACTTTTCTCTATCCAAAGATGTTGACTGTTTTCAATATATATATAAAATTGTTGAACATGGAATAATGATATAGAAAATTTAGTTATCAGATTTTATGCCACAAAGGTGTTATCTGGTATATCTTCAGAATATGGGATTGTTTTCAGCTGTGTTTCTTCCATACATTTTGTTACTGATGGTTGATGCACATATTTTCTGCAGAATAAATAATACACATGTACTTACATTTTCATTTTCTGTTTTGCTTTAGGAGTTGAAGTTGTCACCCTAGGGCAAATTCAAGTGTTGAGTGGAGGAAACTACAGAAAATGGAGAAACCAAGTAGAGTTCTACTTAGCCATGCACCAAAACATGGACCTATGCCTTACAGATGAACAACCTTATGAGTTGGATGGAGAGAGCACTGAAGATGACAAGAAAGCCTATAAGGACTGGCATAGAGCCAACAAGATGGCAAAAAATGTCATCAGGTCTACTATGTCGGATACAGTGAGAGGCTGCATCGAAGAACCTGAGTATGCAGTTGACTTCTTGGAAGCCATTGCTCAGAAATTCAGAGAAAGTGACAAAGCTGAAGGAGCCAGACTCTCTAGGAAGTTCAATGACCTTAAGTTCAGTGGGAATGGGAGTGTTAGAACCCATGTTATGGAGCTGATAGACATCAACAATAAGCTGAGAGATCTCTACATGGGAGTGAATGATGCACAAGTGGTGCATGTGGCCTTAGAATCCCTCCCAAATGCCTACAGCCATCTTAGGACAACCTATAATGCGCAAAAGGAAAAATGGACACTGAATGAGCTTATCTCAATCTGTGTAGATGAGCAAGAGAGGATTAAGAAGGAGAGTACACCCACTACTACTGTCAACCTGATGGGGAAAAACAAAGGGAAATATCAGAACAAACTCAAACCAAAGAAGACCATCACTAAAGCACCCACTGAAAAGGCTGCAGCTGGAAAGCTACTGAAGATCAAGTGCTACTTCTGTAAGAAGTATGGGCACATGAAGAAGCAGTGTGAGGGTTTCAAGAAATGGATGATCAAAAAGGGTAAGAATTTATTTTCTGATTCAGATTCTATTTTTCCAAATTCAGTTTTTTCCTTGGAAGTTAACTTCATAAATGTTGAACCGCATACTTATTGGTTGGATTCAGGCTCACCAATTCATATAACCAATTCCTTGCAGGGTTTAACAAGGAGGAGAGCTCCAAGGAAGCATGAAGACTCGGTCTGCGTTGGCAATGGCATGAAGGTAGCAGTCAAAGCCATTGGCACCTTAAAGTTGGACTTAGGTTTAGGAAAGTTTCTGGTTTTAGATAGTGTTTATTTCATTCCTTCTTTGAAAAGAAACTTGCTTTCAGTTTCTTTGCTAGTTAGGCTTGGTTGCAGACTTGTTATTGATTTTAGTGGAATAAAAGTTTTTCAAGGCAATGATTATCTTGGATATGGTACTTTTATGCATGACTATTTAAAATTAAATTGTTCTGTTGCAAAACAAGAAATTTTGTTAATTGAAAATAGTGAAAATTCCTTAAGTACTAACACTGTTATTGGTGTTAAAAGATCCATGTTCAATAATAAGTCTGCATATCTATGGCATAGAAGGCTAGGGCATATTTCTAAGGAAAGACTTAAGACACTCATTAAGAACAAAATTTTACCAGAACTAGATTTTGATGATCTTGCAGACTGTATAGAATGTTATAAGGGAAAATTGACTAACTCAAGAAAGAAAACTGCAGTAAGAAGTCAAAAACTCTTAGAACTTATACATACTGATATCTGTGGACCTTTTAAGCATAAAACTATCTGTGGAAACTCATACTTCATTACATTTACAGATGATTGTTCTAGATATTGTTACATTTATTTACTGTCAGAAAAATCACAAGCACTTCAAGCCTTTAAAATCTTTAGAACTGAAGTGGAACTGCAGCAGGAAACTAAAATTAAGATTGTGAGATCTGACAGGGGTGGGGAATTCTATGGAAAGTATACTGAGGCAGGCCAGCAAAAGGGTCCTTTTGCATTATACCTTCAGGAACAAGGCATTAAAGCTCAGTATACTACTCCATATAATCCACAACAAAATGGAGTAGCAGAAAGAAAAAATAGAACTTTCTTAAACATGGTAAGGAGCATGATGTGCACCTCGGGGTTGCCAAAATTTTTGTGGGGTGAAGCCTTAAGAACTGCAAATTACATTTGCAATAGAGCACCTAGCAAAGCTGTAGAGAAAACACCATTTGAGATTTGGTGTGGTAGGCAACCAAGCCTGCATCACTGCCATGTGTGGGGATGCAAGGCTGAAGCAAAAACACCAAATGCACTAACACAGAAATTAGAGTCAAAAACAGTGAGTTGCAATTTTATTGGATATTGTGAAAAATCTAAGGGTTTTAAGTTTTATGCAGCTCATCACACACCTAGGATTTTTGAGACACATCAAGCAAAATTCCTGGATGAAGTAGTGTGCAATTCATCTTTTGAAGACTTGTCTGCAGATTTTGATGAAATTTCAGTTGATGAGAATTTAGAAATTTTTTTACCCTTACTACAGAACCAATATGTGGCTGCTCAAACCACAGAAAATACAGATTTAGATCAAAATCTAGCTGATCCAATAAGTGAGGTACCCCAAAATGAGTCATTAGCAGAACCGGTAATTGAGATGCCCCATGACATGGTTTTAGATCAGAATCCAGCTCTAGAACAACCTGAGTTTAATGACCCCCAACCTAGGAGATCTCAAAGACAAAGAAAACCCACTTTTGGAGAAAACAGTGATTATGTTGTGTATTTGCAGGAAACTGATGAAATTCTTGCAGAGGATCATGATCCAACTACCTTCAAACAAGCTGCTGAAAGCATTGAATCTCAGCAGTGGCAGTTGGCCATGGAAGCCGAAATGGATTCCATGAGTCAAAATTCAGTGTGGGAGTTAGTGAAACCAGATCCAAAACACAAAGCTATAGGCTGTAAGTGGGTGTTCAAGACCAAAAGAGATGAAAAAGGAAATGTGGAAAGACATAAAGCTAGGCTTGTAGCTAAAGGTTTTACACAGAAACAAGGCATAGATTATACAGAAACTTTTTCTCCTGTTTCCACTAAAGACTCCTTCAGAATTATAATGGCTCTTGTAGCACATTATAATATGGAACTACATCAAATGGATGTGAAAACAGCCTTTTTAAATGGAGAATTAGATGAAGTAATCTACATGAAACAGCCTGAAGGCTTTGTAAAACCTGGAAAAGAAGATCATGTATGCAGACTTAGAAAATCAATTTATGGACTTAAGCAAGCTTCTAGACAATGGTATAAGAAGTTTGATTCAGTAATTTCATCTTTTGGTTTTACAGAAAACATTGTGGATGAGTGTGTATACTTAAAGACAGTTGGAAATAACTTCATTTTTCTTATACTGTATGTAGATGACATTCTGTTAGCTAGCACTCATATCAAATTATTAAAAGACACTAAAGCTTTTCTGTCAAATAATTTTGATATGAAGGACCTAGGTGAAGCATCTTTTGTTTTGGGAATTGAAATTAAGAGGGATAGAAAACAGGGTTTATTAGGTTTGTCACAACATGCTTATATCTGTAAAGTCTTGAAGAGATTTGGCATGGAATCCTGTGCAACTGGTGAGGTCCCTATGTCTAAAGGAGATAAATTTACTAAGAATTCTAAAAATGGGGGGAAGAGTGGTGACATGGAAAGCAGACCCTATGCTAGGCTCATTGGCAGTTTGATGTATGCACAGGTCTGTACAAGACCTGACCTATCTTTTGCAGTAGGCATTCTCTCAAGGTTTCAATCAAACCCTACTCACCAACACTGGGTTGCAGGCAAGAAAGTCCTTAGATATTTACAGAAAACTAAGTCTCACATGCTAGTCTACAAGAAAGTGGAAAATTTGGAGCTGCTGGGCTACACTGATTCAGATTTTGCAGGTAACTATCCCAGCTCTATGAAGTCCACTTGTGGATATGTTTTCATGCTTGCTGGAGGTGCTATAGCATGGAAAACCATGAAACAAAAATTAATTGCCACCTCCACAATGCAAGCAGAATTCATAGCTGTATATGAAGGAGTCTGTGAAGGCTTATGGATCAAGAATTTTTTGATGCAAACTAAAGTCCTTAAGTCCATAGTCTCAGGAGCATTAAAAATATTCTGTGATAATGAAGCTGCTGTCTTTTTTGCAAAGAACAGCAAGAGATCAAATAATTCTAAGCATATTGATCTCAAATACTATAGTGTGAGACAAAGAGTTGATTTTGGTGACATTGAAGTTTTGAACATTGATACAGAAGCTCAACTTGCAGATCCATTCACTAAGGCGTTAACAGTTGCAAGTTTTCAAAAACACATCAAGAACTTGGGAATTTTATCTCAATTGGATGCTTGAGCTTAGTGGGAGTCACCTCTCATTTTTAGAATTTATTATTCTGTAATAAACTTTCAATTCATAGTTATTTCTCCAATTATTAACTTTATTTGTGATTTTGTTTGTAAGTTATCAATAAAAGTAAGATTTCCAGTTATGGCTTATATTATGGTACCAAAATTCTGTTTTCTGGAAATATTGAGTTGTTGATCTGTGTATTATGAAGTGAATCGATTTCAGGTGAAGTAGCAAGTAAGAGATTCACCACTTTACGTACTTGCTGATGAGATTTTGAAATTCTTCGAAATCATGTTGTTGGACTCTGAGCAATGAAACTTGCAGGTAGACATGTTAAATTTTCAATTGCTCTTCTGTTTATCATTTTGAGCTTATGTGATGTACAGAATTTGTGATTAGTGATCTTTAACTGTTTTGACTGTTTTGATCAAAACCAGTTCTTGATTCTGCATTAATTCTATGCATTGACCAAGCTGGATAAGACATGAGTTTTGTTCTTGTATTTCAGTGCACACTTCATTGTTGCTTAATTTTCTCATTATGGTTCAAAGGCTGTGCATAAAGATACTGTTAGTCCAAGTGGGAGAATGTTGGAAAACATATTGGACTTGTCATTATCTAAAATGCATTAAGTTAATAAGCTTTGATTTAATCTGAAAATTAAACAATAGAAATACATATCTAGGACTCTATCCTGTTATCAATTGAGGTATATGTCTCTCGATTGAAGTAGGAATCTTATCTGTCAAATAACCTGATTGACATCAAGTGTAAGTGATAAACGTTAAGCTTCTGCTGATAAACTCTTAAGCAAACCTTGGACTCTTTATGGGATGAGCACAAGGCTAAGTTAAGGCCTCTATATATATATCAGGAAAAAGTCCCTGTGTTAACTACGACTTGCATTAAGATCAGTCCCATTCTGAAAGCTCTAGTAGTATAACATAGAAGATCTTCTTCCTTACTGTTCTTGTTTTGTTTGCTCGAGTTTTCTGGTGTTGCTGTGGTGTCAAGCTGTTGCTGTCCTTATCTTGCTGTGAAGAAGGATCCTAGTTGCTGATCCTAGTTGCTGAAGCTATAGTTGAGATGGCAGGACAAAGCATTGATATGCAGAATAATGGTAATCATGACATCCCACTATGAAACATATATCATGTGGCTGTGTTCTTTTGTGTTCTTTTGATGTATTGCTTTTGTTTTCTTTACATCATTTGGTCCTACATTTGTCACTAGCATTGCACGGAACGCCGTGACTGGGCTAGCTTCTTTTACTTACAAAGAAGTTTGCTTGGCATGGGGTGTCACAGATGAGCTAGCCAAGCTCAAGGTGACCTTTTCAGATGTCCAAAAAGTGGTCCTCGATGCAGAGGAAAAGCAGAGGAAGAATCCCCATCTGACCGAGTGGTTAGGCAAGCTCAAAGATGTTGCTACGACGTCGATGATGTGCTTGATGAATTTGCATTGAAAGAGCTACAAATGCAAGTGCTGAACAATCGCGGCAATATTGTAATAGTAAAGGTACGCACATTCTTTTCGCGTTGGAACCCACTTGTGTTTAACATCAAAATGGCTCATAGAATCAAAGAGATTAGAGAAACGTTAGATAGAGTGGCAGCTGAAAAAGCTTCGTTTCCTGTTGAGGAACGAGCAGGAGATCGGCAGGGGGTGCACGTAAATAGGGAGACTCACTCTTTTGTGCAAGTCTATGATGTTATTGGGAGAGATGATGATAAAAAACAGATTATCATTCATCTCTTGAACTTAAGATTGAAAGATCCTGGTGTTCGTGAGAACGTTTCAGTTATTTCCATTTTGGGTTTAGGAGGTATGGGAAAGACCACCCTTGCCAAGTTGGTGTATAATGATAAAAGGGTAGTGAACAACTTTGAGTTGAGAATGTGGGTATATGTCTCCGACCATTTTGATATTAAAAGATTGGTTCGAGAAATTATCACTTCTGCAACTAACCAAAACTGTGGGGATGATGAAAGTTTAGAACAGTTGCAAAAGAAGTTACAAAATGTTTTAACTGATAAACATTTTTTGTTAGTGTTAGATGATGTTTGGGACAAGAGTCAAATTGGAGTAACAATTTCAAAATGGCTTGATTTAAAAACTCTTTTGAATGTTGGAGCCAATTCATGAGAGTAAAATCATTGTCACAACACGCAATGAGTCAGTTACTTCGATTATGGGATCTGTATACGTGCATCAATTAAGAGGTCTTCGCCGCGAAGACTGTATGTCCTTGTTCAGTCAAAGGGCATTTGGCCGAAGGGAAGAAGAGGAACGCTATCCACAACTACTGGAAATCGGAGACGATATTGCAGAGAAGTGTGGAGGGGTTCCTCTAGCCATAACTACCTTAGGGAGCATGCTCTGTTTAAAAAGAGAACAGAATGCTTGGTCTGAAGTAAGAGATAGCGACATTTGGAAGCTGGAACAGGAGGACGACCACATATTTCCTGCCCTCAAATTGAGCTATGATGCATTGCCGCCCTACTTGAAACCATGCTTTGCCTTTTGCTCACTCTTTCCCAAAGACTACATATTCCGAAGTTCAGAATTGGTCCCCCTCTGGATGGCACATGGCTTTCTTCAATCCTCAAAAGGAAGCCAACAGCCTGAAGAGATGGGACTAGACTACATAAGGCAGATATGTTCTAGATCATTGTTTCAAATTCACGAAGATTCAATTCATTTCATAGCCTTTGAAATGCATGATCTAGTTCATGACTTGGCCATTTCGGTGGCACAATTAGAATGCTCATCTGAAAATTTTCGTCCTTCTACCTCCAACCCTCACAAAAAAGTTCGACCTGTGTCAATCTCGCGGGATGACTTGTGCATGAAGGAAGTACGAGTTCCTGATTACTTGCTTCAGCTAAAGAAAGTGTGGACCATTCTATTTCCAAATCCAGGAGATACAGTCATCACCAACAAACCTTTGTTGAAAACATGCATCAAGAGATTCAAGTACCTGCGGGCCCTAGATTTGAGTGGTTGGAGTCTTGAAAAGTTACCAAGTTCAATTGGTGATTTGAGTCACTTGAGATATCTAGACTTGTCTAGGAATCCAAGCATGCAAAAGCTTCCGGATTCCATTTGCGAGTTGCAAAATTTGCAGACATTGCTACTTTCAGGCTGTGAGAATCTCAAAGGCTTGCCTAAAGACATAGGGAGCTTGATCAACCTTAGAAAGTTGGTGTTCACCACAAGTCGGATGGATTTGCCCGAAGAAATCAAAAGCCTCACTTCTCTTCGACATTTTGAGGTCCACAATTGCAGTAATCTTGAATCCTTAGGTGAAGTGGTACCATCTCTCACTAATCTTCGAATTCTTGTTATTAGCAATTGTGGAAATCTAGAGTCGCTGCCACACTTGAGTACACCATTAAAGGCCTTGGTCATCTCTGATTGTGAGAAGCTTGACTTGAAGAGTTTGGGAGAAGGCATTCGAGGTCTTCGATCATTTTCCATCTCCAAAATGTCAAATTTAGAGGCTTTGCCCCATTGGCTTCAAGACTCCAAACCCAGTCTACAGAGCATCCACATCGAAAATTGCGTGCATGTCAAGGCACTTCCAGAGTGGCTGCAAAGCTTGATGCTGCTGCAACAACTAGTCATCGAAGGTTGCCCTCAATTGTTGGCCTTGCCGGAGGGGTTGCATCAACTCGTTGCCTTGAAAGAATTGAAGATCAATGACTGTTCTAAATTGGCTGAAAGTTGCAGAAGGAAAGAAGCTAGGTCAGGACTGGTCCAAGATCACTCGTGTTGCTAAGATTACAATTGATGGAGAGATCATTGCATCAAGTAATGATTAGGTAACAATCTAGTAATTGCTTGCATACATTTCGTTTTTCGTGCCAATTTTTCTGGAATTTTCAATGTTTACTAATTGTTTCTGTTTATTAATTGCAGATCATTGATCATCGATCTTTAATGGAGTTACTGAAATATGAACCTAGTCAAATTCAAATGAAATAATATTGGGTATTGTGTTGAAATTATTGATTATACAGTTAAACCTCTATAAATTAATGACATGGGATGAAAGTATTGTTTATTTTCTTAAATAATATTATTGTATTTTGTTCAATGTATTATGTATACATTATTCAATATACGTGCTATTTTGTTCAATGTATTATATTGTTCAATGTACAATACTACATTATTCCATTTTATGAACATTAAGCCAACCAAAACTCAATTTAAATAAACAAAAGTCATAGTAACACAACACATCATAGTATCATACACAAAATAATGGCTTCTCACCTCAAAGGTGTAAAGAAATCAACAATGATGGATGAAATGCGAAAATCACAAGAACTTCTTACCATGTTATTGTTGAGAATATATAGATCCCACATGAGAAAATAGGGACATTGCCTATGGGTTTAAGGATTTGGGTCACTCCATCCATAGCCAATTGGTTTTGGATGTGAACCCCAGATTATTTTATCATGGTATCAGAGCCAGGTTATCCCACGTATGCATGCCTCACGGCCACACCGGCTCCACGTCACCCAAAGTTGTCTACGGGTATGGCTTGAAAATTCACCACACGTGCGGGGACGTGTTGAGAATATATAGATCCCACATGGGAAAATGGGGACCTTGCCTATGAGTTTATAAGGGTTTGGGTCACATCATCCATAGTCAATTGGTTTTGGATGTGAAAAATGGGGACCTTGCCTATGAGTTTATAAGGGTTTGGGTCACTTCTTCCATAGCCAATTGGTTTTGGATGTGAACCCTAGATTACTTTATCAATTATGCCCCGTACCTAAACTTACCCGTTTATTGGTCATTTAGACAGTAAACAAATAAAAGTATCACTTTTTACGTTAATTTTGACATTTTAATGGGTCAAAAAGTTGACTTTTTCTTCGGCTAAGTTTTTGAGAAAACTTCATTCTAAAAAATTATAGAGGACGTTAAACCGAATTTGTAGACATGTAGCATGCAAATCAGAGTTGTAACGAATGAGTTATAGACGTTTAAACTCAGTGGTGAGTTATAGACGTTTAAACTCAGTGGCAATGCAGACAAAGTAAACTATTGGGAAGATGGGCCTCTGATAGTGGGCTAGAAGGGAGTTGATGCAGCCATGCAGGGCATCGAGGGTGGTCTTGACACACTATATCTCTCAACTCTCTAGGGTTTTAGCAACTCGGGACCATGGAAGCCACCGTCACCCCAGCCCCAGTCTCCAGTTGGAGCAACATCGTGAAGAAGCAGCCGGACCCAAAGCCCCAAAACTTCTCCTCCTCCTCAATCGCCACCACCAAAGTCTTGGTCGAAAGCTGCAAGTCCTCCAAGGGCATAGCCGTCGCCGTCGTCGACGCCAATGCTTTCATTCAGGGCGGCGAGACCCTCCCCCACTGCGCCGACAAGTTCGTCTCCATCCCCGAGGTCATCGACGACGAGGTCCGTGACCCTATTTCCCGCCACCGCCTCGCCCTCCTTCCCTTCCAAGTCCACACCATGGAGCCCTCCCCTGAATCCCGCGATAAAGGTTACATTTTTATGGATTTATTGGTTTAGTTTTTGTTAACCTTTAATCGATAAAAATAAAGGTCACATTTTTACTTAATTTTATCAATTAATAATTTGGTTATGCGATTGAGAATGGGATGTATGAGTGTGTGATAGAATTAGGGTTGATAGGGTTTTGTGTGTTTCTTTTGGCAGTTGAAAAGTTTGCGAGGGCTACTGGGGATTTCCAGTCACTGTCAGAGGTTGATATTCGTCTTATTGCTATGACATATACACTGGAGGCTCAGATACATGGCACTGAGCGCCTCAGGGACTGTCCTCCGCCGGTGCATACTCTCAATGTCAGGAGGTTGCCGGAGAAGGAATTGCCCGGCTGGGAAAATAATGTCCCTAATTTGGAAGAGTGGGAAGCGCTGGAAAACAAAGCGGAGGATAAGAGCAACTCTGGTTCGAGGATTCTTCCGTTGAAAGATATTAACTTGAATGTTTCTGTTGATGGTTCTGCGGTGGAAATTAGAAGTGATGTTCATTCTGAGAATCAGGAGGGTGGTGAGGGCATTCAGGGGAGATATAGGAGATATTTTCCAAAGAAGAAAGAGATAAATATTGAAGGGAAGATGGTTTCTGATGGAATTGATGCGTCCCAAGGACAAGTTGATGATAATGCTGGTGACTGGATGCCTGCTGTTAGTCGGAGTACACATAGAAGGTTTTTGAGAAGAAAAGCTAGACGTGAGTCTTATGAGGCGGCATCAGCTGATAATGATCCTCAGCTACATGCTGAGGAAAACACAAGTGGTGGCGTACTTGTGGATGTGAATTTTTCTGTTGAAGGAGATGAGGTTGAAATGATAAATGAAAGGCTGGATCACTTGGAGATCTCAAGCGATAATGATGCAAGTGTTGATACATTAAATGTGAACGATGATACTAGTCAGCAGATCTGGATGCTGAGATCCTTGTCTGAGTCTAGTGTAGCTTGTATAACAAGTGATTTTGCAATGCAAAATGTTATTCTGCAGATGGGTTTACGGTTGTTGGCACCTGGAGGAATGCAGATCCGCCAGCTGAAGAGGTATTTGTTTGATACATATACCCCATTTTATTAACCTTTCTCATTCTTTTACTAACTGCATTTATTAATGACTTGTTTCATTATGTTGTTTTTTCTTTCTATTTTCTGTCTTTTTGATTGAAAATGGAATCATTTGCGTAGTAGGTTTTATCATATAACACATTTTAAAAAGGAATCATTCTGCTGCTTTGCTAATATTCGTGCTTCAAGGTTTTCTGAAACACCCTGTGCATAAGATGATGTTTTATGAAGATCACTTGCATATAAGTTGCTTTGGATGAATTTAAATGTTCTGTCCTCTGGACTGGGGCCTCTAATATGTGCTTGATGAAACAACTGTATCATAAGCATTTTATAGTTGATCTCTCATCTTTCTGTAGGTGGATTTTGAAATGCCATGCTTGTAATACTTTGACCACTGCAATTGGGAGAATGTTTTGTCCAAAGTGTGGAAATGGTGGTACCTTGTGCAAGGTAGCAGTTACAGTGGATGAGAATGGGATTACTGTTGCGGCACCTAAGCCTCAGATCACCAAGCGTGGCACAAGAGTGAGTATTTCTTTTAGTTATTATCAGAAACTGGTTACTGCCCAGGTACTTATTGTTGCTTATTCGTTCCTTAACTCTTGTGTATGTATAAGGTGATGATAAGAGTGGTTGCTATACTTGTTTTTTCTTCTACTTGTTCCTTCCATTTGTTTATTGCATACTGGATTGTCAATTGGTTTCTTATTTGTATGCTCATTTGGTACTGGGACAAACATAAGCATGCAATCTATTCACAGTTGTAATTGAATGGGATGTGAGATTAACTTAACCTTATATCTGAATTAGAGAACATAAGTTATTCCATCCTTCATCCCTTAATCCATCTCTTTTATGTCTGCATTGGCTGATGTGAGCCTGTAAGCTTTGATTCTTTACTTTTGTGTTTCACTTGAAGCTGTGTTTCTCTTGACCATGCATGCATCCTAATGCTTGGCTGTTTGCAGTTTTCACTTCCTTTACCACAAGGTGGAAGAAATGCCATTACCAAAAACCCTGTTTTACGTGAGGATCAGCTTCCACAAAAGTACCTCCATCCAAAGACAAAGAAGAAAGCAAATAAGCCGGTAAAATTTCAATTTTTTCGGTTTGTGCACATGTGAAATATTGCTGGTTTTTTTCTTACTTTTTTAATTTTAATACTGAAGTGTCTTATTATACCTCCAGGGAGATGACGACCTACTCACTTCCAATGACTTCATCTTCATCCACCATTCGGATAAAAATGCTCCTTTGCAGCCTCCAGTGAGGAAGGCATTAGCTGCTTTCCGCGGGAGGAGGAATCCCAACGACAATCATTATTCACATTCCAAGCATTAGTAGTGTGTTTAACCGTCTTCTGTGTGTGTTAGAAAGACTAGTATTTCATTTTAAGAGATTGTTTTGGGTCCAGTTTTGGTGTTTTGCCATCATAAATTGTGTGATAATTATGTGCTCAACTCTCAGACCGTCATACCTTATTGCATATAAGTCTTACAGTAATAACAATGCTAAGAAAAATTTTGAGAATGGAAAACATAAACTTCCGAGGACTGGGTTTTGGCAATGTACATGGATCACAAATATCATCAATATATTCAATGAATCTTGTTGTCTTCACATGAATCCATAGATCTTATGGATTTGATTATAACTTCAATAATGCCAAACATCCCAAATGCACCATTACTGGAATACGGACCTCATCTCTTTGATAACTGGCTCTTGGCACCTAATTAGTAATTAGCCTGGACAATCTGACCAACTCTCACGCATCATCTAAACAACAAAATGTCAAAGGTGGAAAAACAAAGAAAGAAAGAAAGAAAGAAAGAAAAGTAAACAAAAGGATGTAAAAATCAGAGAAGACAGGACACAATACACCAACAAAAGCCCTCAAAATTTAGCCTTATACATGGGCAATTATAATATGATACCAATTCTGTCTCAAGTTATCACAATTATTTTTAACAACCCAAACGGAGCCTCTGCATTTTGATCAAGTTCTGACTCCAAATATTACCTGCTCCGTACAATCTCAACAGATAACAACAACATCCAATAAGAGTCTTGCAAGCAGATGATAGAAACTGTAATGACATAACTATCGTGCTCTATATACTTCAACAGTAACCGAATACCTCATCGATGTTGGACCAGCAATCTTTCATCTCTCAACCAAAGAACAACTGATATTGTTGGAAGTCAAGCTCTAGTTTCCTTTTTAGATGCGTTCTGTCAGCGCTTCATCAAAGGAAATAAAACAATCAAATATCAGCTTCCGCCAGTACATGCTAAGTAACAAGTTAACAACACAAAAAAGTTGGCAAATTTAGCGTGTTTGATTTCATTCAGCCAGTCTTTGGCCAGAAACTCGATAAGAATCACTCTATGGAATTTTAAGTTTAGATTTCTGAATTTCAGGTCTACTTAACAACAAAGCCTGTCTAACAAGACTGAGTTCAACCCCAAGTTAGGATTTCGATGAATAAGAACAGATTTCAAACATGGAAATCAAAAACTCTCAAAGCCTTCCATCACAGTAGACCTTCTAACTAATTGTTTTTAAATCTGAAGATCTATCTTAGCTAAATCACATTCTTCCTCGAAAAGCATTGTGTCATGTATACTTTGATACACCTTATACAGTATCAGATCAAAGATCAATTACCTCCAAAGTATCAATTAAAGATATAGAATCATTTCAAGCTAAGTGTCACACAGATTTGAGGGAGCACAGGGGTAAAAAGCAATAGAAAGCACTATGTAATAGTGTTTACCTATTTATTGAGGGCCTATTCGGAGGTTTTCCGACATCGGCACTGGTTCATTCTTGCTTGTACTTTCACCGTCAGCCACACATGAATCAGTACAAACACAAAAGCAAAGTGACGGACCAAGAGCCAAACGGAGACTAAAGAAATTTTATAAAAGTTCAAGTATGTAGTGCAAATCATGCCTAGTGGAAAATAGTAAACCATGAAAACAGAGTTTCATTACTAATTGTGAATGTCTTTTTACCTGCAGAAATGGTTGTCGTAGGAGAAGCTCAGAAAATTTACATGCTGCAGGCCGAACATCCAGCCCAGGTCCATATTGTTTGGTGCCAAATAAGAGCTCAGGTGCTCTATACCATCGAGCAAAGACCTATTCATATGGCTCTAAGAGCTTATAACGAGCTTGTTGGCTTGCCTCAATCACGGCATGGTCGCTCTGGTTGCAGTGGGATGCCGCTGAGTTGTTAGGGGGCGAGGTAGACCTTCTCCGGCGAGGGACGGCGGCACAGTGAGCCGGTTCGAGTGCTACCGGTAGGGAGGTGTGGCGCCATAGTGGGTCTTTGATTCGGGTGCCCAAAGGAATATCTTATGGGTCTGGGCCTTTGCTCTTTTTGTTTGATCAGATTGGGCTATTGCTTGGGCTTTGATTCCTGGGGCTATGCCAGTTGTGTCTGGGAAATTCAACTCTTATGGCCCTCAGTAAACTTACTATTGAAGATTTGGAGCTTCGATTGCTTGTGGATTTTTCTGAAGAATGAGTGATGATTGTATTTGTAAAGATCACAAGAATGAATCTAACACCCTTACTTTTTCAAAACACAGAAGAACAAGGATTGAATATTAACTGCATTATTCTTACTCAACGTTTTGTGCTTTGCTTTTGGTATTAATCTCAGTCCTTTATAATATATCCTTAGAGTTCAGTATGTCGCATACTTGATGAATACACATAAGGCAGATGCAAAGCCAATTAGTTTCAATGAAATGCCATTTGCCATTGGTTGTAGCAACGTGCAAGCCAAGTTTCTGTAAAATACTAAACTCGCAGTTGATTGGTTTATACATTGCAAGGCAAAGCAACCATACCCTTTATATATCTTCACACATAAACATAACTCTCCTTTCTCCTCCGAAACATCATCTCTCTTAATTTCCATTTTCAAATCACCATGGAGTTTGCCAGTGGTGTTGCGGAGAATGTCTTGGGTAGGCTGGCCTCTTATGCTGCCGAAGAAGTTTGCTTGGCTTGGGGTGCCCAACATGAGCTGAAGAAGCTCAATAAGACCTTGTTAGCCATCAAACTTGTGCTCCAGGATGCAGAGAAGAAGCAAATGCAGAATCCCCTCATCACTCATTGGTTAGGAAACCTCAAAGATGTTTGCAATGATGCTGAGGATGTACTCGACGAATTTGAGTTCCAAAAGCTCCGACTTAAATTGCTCATCAACGACCGCTGGAGCGTCAAAGGAAAGGTACACCAATTCTTCTCCCGTTGGAATCCAGTCGTGTTTAACTTCAAAATAGGTCATAAAATCAAAGAGATTAGAGAAAGTTTGGTTGAGATTGATGACGAAAAGAGAAAGTTTTCTCTCAATCAAATTACTGAATTAGCTGACGATTATCGTGTGCCCCAAAGGGTGCATGATACTAGAAGGGAGACAGACTCTTTACCAGAGGCGTATGTTGTTGGAAGAGATGGGGACAGAAAACAGATTATTAACCATCTCTTGAATGACACCCGTTCTTTTGGTAATGAGAATGTTTCAGTTATCTCCATCATAGGGTTAGGTGGTTCGGGAAAAACTACACTTGCTAAAATGGTGTACAATGATAATGTGGTAGAAGAAAACTTTGAGATGAGATTGTGGATATGTGTCTCTGATAAATTTGATATCCATACATTAGTTAAAGGCATTATTGCTGAAACTAAAAAGGAATGTGATTATGGAAGTTTGAATCTTATGAAAAAGGGGTTGCAAGAAATCTTGAGAGGTAAAAAGTTTTTGTTAGTCTTGGATGATGTTTGGGACACAGAGTCAACAGGATTTACAGTTCAAAAATGGGATGAGTTAATATCTCTGTTACATGTTGGAGCCAAAGGGAGTAAAATCATCGTGACAACACGTAGTGAATTAGTCGGTTCACTTGTACACCCTATACAAATGCATTCTTTAAAATGTCTTTCTCATGAGAATTCCATGATTTTGTTTAAAAAAAATGCATTTTACGAGGGAGAGGAGCAACACTATCAACACTTGATAGAAATTGGGGAGAACATTGTGAAGAAGTGTGGAGGTGTTCCCTTAGCACTAGTTACTCTAGGGAGCATGCTCCGCTCGAAAAGGGAGCGACGCGACTGGTTACGTGTAAAAGATGATGAAATTTGGAGTATGTCAGGAAACGACAACATTATGGTTGCACTAAAATTGAGTTACAATGCATTGCCACCTCACTTGAAATCTTGTTTTGCCTTTTGTTCACTTTACCCCAAGGATTATGTATTCAATAGTAAAGACATAGTCCCATTATGGATGGCACAAGGCTATCTCAAGTCCTCAAGAGAAAATGAAGATTTTGAAGAGACGGGCATAGACTGTATAAGGTTGTTTTGTTCCAAGTCTTTGTTTCAACTTGAGATGGATTTGAAGACTATCATAGCGTTCAAAATTCATGATCTATTGCACGATTTAGCAATATCAATGGCAGGGGTTGAGTATTCCACTGTTAATTGTCGTCCCTCAAGTGCTTTCGAAAAAGTCCGACACATGTCAATAACAGCAAATGACTTGCCTGGAGATGAGGCACGAGTCCTAGAATTCATTCTCCAGTTGGAGAAACTGCGAACCATTTTAAATGTAGATGGTGATGCAAGGATCTCCAATCAATATTTTCTAACGACATGCATCTCGAGATTCAAGTATATGCGTGCACTAGATGTACATGGGTCTACTCTTGAGGAGCTACCAAGTTCCATTGGTAACTTGAGTCATTTGAGATATCTCAACCTGAAGGATAACACAAAGTTAAGAAAGCTTCCCACTTTCATTTGCAAACTCTTGAATTTGCAGTTCTTAAGCCTTGAAGGTTGTGAGGCACTTGAGGAGTTACCCAACGGCATAGGGAACCTGATCAACCTCAGATTTTTGTATATAACTACACAACAGATGTATTTGCCGAAAGGAGTATTCAGACACCTCACCTTGCTTCAAACATTATCAATCTCGAGCTGTAAAAATCTAAAATCTCTGGGCAAAGAGATGGAATACCTCACTGACCTTCGTCAGCTGGTGATTGGTAGTTGTGAAAATCTGGAGTCCTTGCCACCTAACATGAAGAACTTGACTGCATTACATACTTTGGCGATCGGGAATTGTAAGAAGCTTGAGTTAATGAGGTCGGGAGAAGGCATCAATGGTCTCATATCCTTCATTGTCGGCACATCAGATTTGGAGGCTTTGCCCAATTGGCTTCAAGAGTCTGTAGACACTTTACAGAGCATGGCAATCGGGGAGAGTGATAATCTCACGGCACTTCCAGAGTGGTTACAAAATCTCACCTTGCTGGAGCAATTGGTGATTGTGGGCTGCCCCAAATTGTCTGCTTTGCCGCAAGGGATGCATTGCCTCACTGCCTTGAAAGAATTGCGGATTCAAGGGTGTCCTGAATTGAGAAAAAGATGCAGAAGGGAAACAGGAGAGGAATGGTCCAAGATCAAACATGTCCCAAAGATTGTACTCGACGACTCTGACGATGATTAGGTAACAAACGACATACTACTTGCTCTCTGTTTTTCTTATATCATACATCATGCTTCCCCTCCGATACGCTACAATATGTATATTATGTATATTTGGCATTCTTAATTTTACCATGTCTAGAAAGTACTGCTCGTCTAGCCTTACTTGATGTGAATCCAAATTTGAACCGATTACTCCAATTTCTTTCATTTAAAACGGAGTTTTTATTTCCTAAACTTCAACACGTACACTTTCTTAATGCAGTATCTCATATTGTTTATATTTGATGATATAATCAAGGTCCCCATTTGAAGAGTTTGCGAAATTGCATGCGGCCATTGGGGTGCGTTGAAATGAAGTTGAAGTGCTGCTGCGCGCTGTACTGCATTTGTTTGGGACCTGCACTCATAAGTTGTTGGAGTTTGAAAAAAGAGACCTTTCGTTTATAATAAAAGTGATGTGTGCGATTGTTGTTTAAAACGGTGTGATTATTTGTAGGGGTGTGCAAAAGATGGTACAAACCGGCCAAACCGACCGATAAATATGGTTTGGTTAAGGTTTTTTAACTTTAAAAATTGAAAATCGATTCAATACCGAACCAAACCATTCATGAATTGGGTTGGTTTGGTCGCGGAACCCGAACCGACCGGTATGTTTGAAATATAAGAGAAAAAGCTTTTTTTTTTATATATATACACATAATAAATATATATTCATTTGTCCGGTTTGTTCTAAGTAAGTTCTAAATTTCAAGTTATAACTTTATTCTCAAACGATATACTATCATATTGAATTCAAGGCTCAAAGGCCTAAAAACTTAGTATATAATCGCTACAATTTTTTTGATACTTTCATATCACATCTCTAATCTGTCAATCTCTCATTCTTTGACCTTTAATACTATCATATTAAGCTAGTATTGATGGCTAAGTCGTTAAATAAGTGAATCACTTTAAATCTAATTTAGGTTTTAGTTTTGAACTATATGTTTTGGATTTTAATTATTGAATTTTAAATTTAGATAATTTAACATAATTTCAATTCTTGAGATTGAATTTTTACTATGAATTTTTTCATAAATAGCATGGTAGTATTATATAGGTGAAAACTGCCTAACTAACCAAACCAAACCATCTTTAATTGGATTGGATTGGGTCGGATTGAGTTTTTTTTTTTTTATGACCGGTTTTCCAAAATGCCTAAACCGCTCACTTTGGCATAGAGACGGTTTGGAGTCAAAACCGATCCAACCCAATCCGTGTGCAGCCCTAATTATTTGATTGACTTCATCTTTTTCTCATTTTGTAATTTGTTGATTTTCTTGTATTTACTATTTAGTATGTTTCATCAACTTCAAAAGTATGTAATTGAATTGTTGTGGTTTGTCCATTTTTACCTCGTGATCAAATTTGATAAAATAAGAAAATTGATGTTACATTAAATTGGCAGATTATAGAAGATATTTGAATTTGTTAAGCCTTTTTTCGCAGCAAGTAAATTGTTTATGATCTTATGCCATAAAATTCGCAATGCGATTTTGCAAGCAGAAGAATTTCAAGATAGCTGTGTTATGAAAAAGAAAATATTTGTGCTTTTCAATACAAAATGCATACAAGTCTTATAGTAATAACAATGCTAACAAATAATTTTGAGAATGGATAACATGAACTTCCAGGGTCTGGATTTTGGCAATGTTCTTAGATCACAAATATCAACAATCCAATGAATCAATAAGTGCCAAATACACCATTTTTGGAATAAGGACTGATTGTTGATCAAAAGAGATAACAGGCCACTACAGTGAGTCTTCATCTTAAATAATACAAAGTTTGTATATGTTCAGTAGGGAGTGTTAATCTTGGCATCTAATTAGTAATTACCCTGGACAACAATTTGACCAACTCTCACACATCATGTAAACAACAGAATGTCAAAGGTAAAAGAAACAAAAAAAAAAAAAGACAATAAAACAAAAAAAAAATGTAAAAATCATAGATGACATGAAACAACACACCAACAAAAGCCCTCAAAATTTAGCCTTACATGGGCTATTATAATATGATACCAATTCTGTCTCATGTTATCACAATTATTTTTAACCCCCCAAATGGAGCCTCTGCATTTTGATCATGTTCTGACTCCAAATATCGCCTCCTCCCTATAAATCTCAACATATAACAACAACAGCCAATGAGAGTCTTGCAAGCAGATCATAAAAACTGTAATGACATAACTATCGCAACATACTTCAAACATGCATACCTCATCGATGTGGCCAGCAATCTTTCATCTCTCAACCAAAGAACATCTGATTCTGCGTACAGAATTAATGCAGTCAATTATTCGGGCTGTTGGAAGTCAAGCTCTAGTTTCCTTTTTAGATGCGTTCTGTCAGCACTACATCAGAGGAAACAAAACAATCAAATATCAGCTTCCGCCAGTACATGGCTAAGTAACAACAGAAAAGAGTTGGCAAATTTTGCTTGTTTGATTTCCTTCAGCCAGTCTTTGGCCAGAAACTTAATAAGAATCTCTGTATGGAATCCTAAGTTTAGATTTCTGAATGTCAGGTCTGGTTAACTACAAAGCCTGTCTAATAAGATTTGAGTTCAACCCCAAGTTAGGATTTCGATGAATAAGAACAGCTATCAAACATGGAAATCAAAAAACTCTCAAAGCTTCCATCACAGTAGAGCTTCTAACTAATTGGTTTTAAATCTGAAGATCTATCTTAGGTAAATCACATTCTTCCTCCAAAAGCTGTTATGTCATGTATACTTTGATTCACCTTATACAGTATCAGATCAAATGATCATTTACCTCCAAAGTATCAACTAAAGGTTTAGATTCATTTCCAGCTATAGTGTTACACAGATTTGAGGGAGAACAGGGGTAAAAAGCAATAGAAAGCACTATGTAATAGAGTTTACCTATTTATTGTAGGTCTATTCGGAGGTTTTGCTCCAAAGATGGAAAAATCTACGGACATTGGCACTGGTTCATTCCTGCTTGTACTTTCACCGGCAGCCTGTCGGATGTCTCCAACATGATCATCAACCTTATCCGATTGGGGTGCATTTCCTTCAAAATTCACACGTTCTGGCATCACTCTCCGTGACTTTCTTGGAGGTGACAAAACAGTAGGACCCTCATTTGGATTGAAATCTGAAGCCTTAGAATTGCTGGACTCCTTCTTTGGAGCAGGCCTTGGAAGCTTATCTGGATCTGTAGGTAGTGGCGCAGATGTAAAGTACCTAAACAGGACCACAGTGATCAGAGGCAGAACCAAAAAGAGAAGAAAACAAAAAAAAAAAACATGCATATAAATTGCTCTGTGGAATGGCTACAGTTAGATACCTGTGCTCTAGTGCCTGCTGCACAGATATTCTAGCTTTTGGGTCATAAGTAAACATCTTTGATAGCAAATCAAAGGCATCATCACTAGCCATTGCAAACCTTTTACGCAAAGCAGATGGTGGAGCATACTGGTATTCCACATAATCAGGAAGGTATACCATATCAGGCCATTGAGAAGGTGTCGGAGTCCCAAAAGCCGCAAAAATCTTTCCTAGTTGATCAATATCACTTGTTCCCTATCAGATATTGTATGAAACGAAGAAACAATCAGAAAACATACACCAAATATAAACTTTAATTATAAACATCTCTTGAAGGAAAAGAAGAGAAATAAATATGATGAACCACATGCAAGATGTAAAATGACCAGTTAAAGATTAACAAGCGATTATAACAGTAAATGCAGTTTCATGCTAATAGAGTAAGCCGAAACCTAAGCCAAAACATAAATAATTAATAGAGTAAAAGATTTGGCCAAGTGAATTCTGCACTCTAATTCTACAGTAAATGCAGTTTCATGCTATTTAGCAAACCTAAGCCGAAACATAAATAATTAATAGAGTAAAAGTTTTGGCAAGTGAAATCTGCACTCTAATTCTACAACCAAAGAAACAACAAATTAAAGCCATAAAACTATCTAATACTGGAAGTAATCATAATTCATTTCATCGAATAAACATACAGAAGAAATGGGAGACACATGTTTATAAAACCAATGATCTCAAAAATGAGACAAAATTGCCTGTTAGGCTGTTTCAGAATAAAGTATAAACCCAAAAGAGGATTTTTTTTTTTTTTTTCCATTGCTATGACATAAGATTGAACAGAAAGTATTTTCAGTTTTTCTCTCAGATGAAATGATAAGTCATACATGCACCAGCACGAACACAAACAGCTTGAAACAAGTACTTGGTCATTGCAAAACATTTGAAAACATCGAGTTATAAGCCACACATGAATCACCACAAACACAAGCAAAGTGACAAAGAGTCAAACGGAGACTAAAGAAATTTTATAAAAGTTCAAGTATGTAGTGCAAATCATGTAATGGAAAATAGTAAACCATGAAAACCGAGTTTCATTACTAATTATGAATATTTTTTACCTGCAGAAATGGTTGTCGTAGGAGAAGCTCAGCAAATATACAGGCTGCAGCCCAAACATCCACCCCAGGTCCATATTGTTTGGTGCCAAATAACAGCTCAGGTGCTCTATACCATCGAGCAAAGACCTATTCATATGGCTCAAGAGTTTATAACAAGCTTGCACTTAAAATAAACAAAATTTGATAGCACAATACTTTAATAAGCTTTCTTCAGTAAAGGGAATAAATTACACCCAAAGAGATCTAACTCAAAACACCTGCTATTGCATAATCAAATGGGTGACCATCATTACAGGGAGAAGCATACCTGATGAGTGAACCTGCGATCTGGACTCCCAAATACTCGTGCTAAACCAAAATCTGCAAGTTTAAGCTGTCCATTAGGTCCTATCAACAAGTTGTTGGGCTTCATATCCCTGCAAAGCACAATTAGCACACACTTGAGACAGATTATGACAACCAACCAACGACCTGCAAGTGACCTTCTCAACATGAAAGAGATACCTGTGCAAAACCCATTTCTTGTGACAAAAAGCAAGTCCTTTTAGCGTCATCTGAATATACGACTTTATATCCGCTGGTGAAAGGACTATATTATGGTTACGTATAACAGCTTCAAGGTCCGTCTCCATGAACTCAAACACAAGATGCAGGTTTCCTTTATGGGGGAACGCGTCGATCAACTCAATAATATTTGGATCTTTCAGCTCCTTTAGCAGTTTAATCTCTCTAAGCGCTGTAACATTCACCCCTTCCTTTTGCTTCCCAACCCGAATCTTCTTGATAGCAACTGTCTGTCCTGTCTGCACATCAAAATTCACAGATTACTTATTCAAGTTTGCATGTCGTATATAGGAAACAATCAAACTAACCAGGAACACAATCAATCAAAGTAAGCACAGCCAAAAAAACAAGACCCTTTACACAAATGTCAGGACTGACCTACTCCAGCCCCAACTGAACAATCACAAGCTTTCTAGTTTCTAATATCAGCCCACATATGCAATATGCACATAAACTCTAATTCCTTAACAATTATACAATTCCATCTAATGTTTCACTTCCCCAACTTCTTCATATAAAAAAGAAAAAGAAAAAATTGAACTTCCTCAAAACCCAGAACCCAAATTCCAGACATACACAAAACACACACAATTCTCAGCCTAAAACTAAATAAAGGAACAAACTTTACCAATAAAAACAAAAAATAAAGGACAAGTCTTGGGGGGTTTTACATGAGTATCAATGGCTTTGTAGACGACTCCATAGGTACCTTCACCGAGGACCTCGCGCTTCAGATACCTATCTGCAACTTTCTTCGATGAATCGACCTCGCCCATTGGTAAAGATTCGATTTTTATTTACTTTTTACAGTGGGGGTTGGTTTCTGGGTGGGTATTGTGCTCAGAATTGGGGGTTTGGTGGGGAATTCATAATCGAGAGAGATGAATTTAGGGTTAGAAATTGGTGCTGGGTTTACAAGAAAGCCGTTGAAGGCTCCAGACAGATAGAGAGAGAGAGAGAGAGAGAGCGTGTTGAAGCAACGTCTCTATATGCCTAATTGCCTATGGTCCATTTAGCGTTTTTCTACTCTTACATTTTTTTTTTTTTTGATTGATTACTTTCTTTTTCTTTAATATTTTGTTGTTTATTTATTTATTTAGGTTGAGTAATTACTTTATTGTTTTAGACTAGTGGGTTACAATAGAGATGACAAATAGCTATTGTCCCAAATGTCACCATCAATTCTCTATTTTTTCTTCTTCTTAAAGTGAAGGAAATAAAAGCCAAAGAAGTTGATGAGTGTCGATACCCATGAGTGACCAAAATTTGTCATCCCTACATTCGATTTGGACTTGTGAAAGTCTGAAATCCGTAAAAGTTATTAGATTTATAGACGCTCTATGTTAGACCGGCTCATTTCGTATATTATTTTCGTGTTTAGGTTCAAGAAAGTTACTATTTTCTAAGATTGTCCAATGACACGAATTTTTAAAGATGCCGATATTGGTTTTGATTATTTTCTACTCTTAGAATTTAGTTGATTTTATTGAAAATGATATTGATGTAACGAAGTATTGGTCCTCTAGATTGTGGCACCTGTACTCTTAAACCAATGAAGAATAGAAGCAAGCCTATAAACTAAATAAATAAATAAAAACGAAATTTAGCCATGGTTGAATATTTCCATAATTCTGTCATCCAAAACCATGATTGGTTCTTTACATCAATTAGCTACTTATTTTATTGTTCGTAAATACGTATCTCTCTGTTAAATAATAGGTATTCTTGGCTGATGCTACCATAATAGGTAATCTTGGTTCTATTTCTCTATACCAAAGGACATTATGAGTGTATTTACTTAAGAAAGTCTATTTGAAAGAGTGTCCGTATTCCGCAAGCAATGATGTAATGAGGGTTTGAAGCAGAGGAGCCATCCCCTGTGGTAGCATCTGTGCTATTTAAGGGCAAACCAATACAAAACAGAAGCGAGCCTTCCACGAAATTTAGCCATGGTTCATGGTTGAATATTCTAAAGTCTAAACCATAAGAAACGAGCCTCCACAACTCTCTGATCATTAAAGTCACAGAGTCCCCTATAAATTCCACAAAATCTGCAACAAGCTTAGATTCAAAGAAATGGGAGAGGTCAAGTTACTAGGCACAACCCAAAGCTTTCCCTGCGCTAGGATTCAGTGGGCTCTAAGGCTCAAGGGTGTGGAGTATGAGTTCATAGAAGAAGATTTGCGAAACAAGAGTCCCCTTCTTCTCAAGTATATAAGAAGGTACCAGTGCTTGTGCACCATGACAAACCCATCGCCGAGTCGCTTGTGATCCTTGAGTAAATTGATGAGACATGGAAGGAGAACCCCTTGCTTCCTCAGGACCCTTACAACCGAGCCATGACTCGCTTTTGGGCTAAATTTGTTGATGAGAAGGTACTTGATCTCTTTTCCCTTGCCAAGTTTGTGTATAAGACACACACACACACGATGATGCATGTACGCTTGTAGCATAAGCTTGATTTTAACTCTTAAGCTTTCCCAAAACTCTTGTTCTTCTATGCAGGTTTTGATTGGAGTATGGGGTGTAGTCTTAAACTGAAGGATTACTCAACTAAAGACAATCACATATATATAAACACATTAGCTTAAGGCATGCCAGAACAAGTTTGAAAGACAGAAGACATACTTGAAGCTGAGAATGAATTGAGTGCCATGATGAACTGGTCCGGTCTTCTGCAACTGCTCTAGATTCAAGTCTTCTCTTTATGGGGCTGAGATCTTAATACTTGTGTGTAGAGAGTGCAGGGACCTGAACCTATATATAGAGGATGATATCAGGAACTTCCCATAACAGTTTTCCTAAATCAATTAGGTCCTCTACATATAAATCCTGTATCAATATACATTACTTGATTACAAGCACATTAAGTTTCCCAATACAATATGGATTTCAGATACAAATTCCTTATTGTTCCAGGGATAGAATCATCTATGCAATCCCGGTTATTTCATTCAACAGTAATCATATACAATTGTTAAAGTCATAATGTGATTAATGTAAGTCCAACTCTTACATTCTCCCACTTGGACTACATTACTCACTCAATTGTACACAATTAGAACAATGTAATAACCACTGAAGTGTGCACATGAAATTGCATAAAATTCTCAAACTTAATCACAAACTTGGTCAAGTTATGGAATCTGGCAGAGCTAAGGAAAAATAATGCTTTCAAAAGCACACCACTCCAAAACTACAAAACCATAACCATAACCCACATAAGTTCAATTGATACAACCAAAGATAAAACATACATATGCAGTATGTATCTGTCATCATCTGCAGTGCATATGTAAATGGTCCAAACTGAAGGATTTTGACTATCAAAATCAGAGACACAACCAAAACTGGAATGGATTATTACTGAATGTGTCTGCACTTTACAAAACTGAAATGTTGATCTTAATCAACTCAATCTATCCAACATAAATCAAATAGCTATTTGCCAAAACAAAATACAGAAATATTCACAATCACCAAATGCTGCAGCAAAATAAAAACTTCTGAATAATACCATGGATTTATTACTGAATAATGAAGACAAAGTCATTACAAAACTTCAAATTTCAGAAAAACAAGAATTGAAATTAAACGACACTGAAGATAAAACTTTTAACAAAAATAATGCTCCCACTGATCCTAGGCATCTAAGGTAGGAAGGACTCCCATATCAGCTACATGTTTCTGAAAAGCTGCTACAGATAATGCCTTAGTGAATGGATCAGCTAACTGTGAGTGTGTATTAACCTGAGCTATTTCAATTTCCTGATGCTTCACTCTTTCTCTCACACTATAATATTTCAAGTCTATGTGCTTAGAGTTATTAGACCTCTTATTATTCTTAGTGAAGCAAACAGCTGCAGAATTATCACTATAAACTCTCAAAGGTCTGGTATTGATGGAATCCAACAACCTAGTCTGAATTAGAAAATTTCTGAGCCATAACCCTTGACATACACCATCGTATATTGCTATAAACTCTGCCTGCATAGTCGAAGTGGCTGTCAATGTTTGCTTAATGCTCCTCCAAGCTATGGCACCTCCAGCCATCATATAAACATATCCAGAAGTAGACTTAGTCGAATCCGGATATTTACCTGCAAAGTCCGCATCAGTGTATCCAACTACTTCTAGCTTCTCAACTTTCTTGTACACCAGCAAATAATCTTTGGTTTTCTGCAAATATCTAAGGACCTTCTTTGCTGCAACCCAATGCTCATGTCCAGGGTTTGACTGAAATCTCGATAATATACCCACTGCATATGCTAAATCAGGCCTAGTGCACACTTGTGCATACATCAAGCTGCCAATTAGTCTAGCATAAGGTCTGCCCTTCATATCTTCCCTTTCTAAGTCATTCCTAGGACATTGACCTTTGATCAGTTTATCTCCTTTTGAAATAGGTGCATCTCCTGGTGCACACTTCTGCATATCAAATCTGCTCAAAACTCTAGAAATATAATTACGCTGACATAGTCCCAGTAGCCCTCTTTTCCTATCTCTTTTAATTTCAATTCCCAGCACAAATGAAGCTTCACCAAGATCTTTCATATCGAAGTTCTTAGACAGAAAGTTTTTAGTCAATTTCAACAAGTTCACATCACTGCTGGCAAGTAGTATATCATCTACATATAGAATCAAGAAAATAAAGTGTTTACCTACAGTCTTTAAATAAACACACTCATCAACTATATTCTCAGTAAAACCAAAGGTAGTGACTACTGAATCGAATTTCTTATACCACTGTCTAGATGCCTGTTTTAGACCATAAATGGATTTCTTCAGTTTACAGACCATGTGTTCTCTTCCTGGTTCAATGAATCCCTCGGGCTGTTTCATGTAGATATTTTCTTCAAGTTCCCCATTTAGGAATGCAGTCTTCACATCCATTTGGTGTAGCTCTAGATTAAAGTGCGCTACTAAAGCCATAATCATCCTAAAGGAATCTTTTGTTGAAACTGGAGAGAAGGTTTCAGTAAAATCAATGCCTTCTTGCTGCGTAAAACCCTTAGCTACTAACCTCGCTTTATACCTCTCTATACTGCCATCAGCATGTCTTTTGGTTTTGTAAATCCACTTACAACCTACAGGTTTTTGATTTGCTATAGGTTCAACTAACTCCCAAACTCCATTGTCATACATACTCTGCAATTCAGCTTCCATAGCCTCACTCCATTGCTTAACAAATTCACTCTCAGTGGCTTGTTTATAACTAATGGGATCATTGTCTTCCCCAAAATCAAAGTCTGGTTCCTGAAGATATACTTCATACTCAGTTGGATCTATGGTGGGTTTTCTAACTCTGTTTGATCTTCTTACTGGTTGAGGTACTTCAACGTTTTCGTTTTGAGGCATCACAACGTTATCCTGAGGTTGTAGATTTTCTGGTGCTTCTTGGACAGCCTCTGCGGGTTCTAAAATTGGCTGCTGAGGTACAATGATGGGCGGTGCAAGAGCAAAAGGTAAAACCTGAGCTAATGTTTCGGTTTCAAGGATTTCTTCAAACTCAAACTGTAAGTCTTCGGGTTCTCTATTGTAAAACACTTCATCTAGAAACTTTGCTTTATTTGTCTCGATGATTCTGGTATTATGGTGAGGGGAATAAAACTTGTAGCCCTTGGATTTTTCCGGATACCCTATGAAGAATGCACTAACGGTTTTGGGGTCTAATTTCTGAATGTGAGGGTTATAAACTTTAGCCTCAGCCTTACAACCCCAAACATGAACATGGTGTAAGCTTGGCTTTCTGCCATTCCAAAGCTCAAAAGGTGTCTTAGACACAGCTTTGCTAGGTGCCCTATTGCAGAGATAGTTGGCTGTTTTGAGAGCCTCGCCCCACAGATACCTAGGTAGTCCAGAAGTACACATCATACTTCTGACCATGTTCAGTAAAGTCCTATTCTTCCTTTCTGCGACACCATTTTGCTCTGGTGTCCCTGGCGTGGTATATTGAGCCTTAATACCATGCTTTTCAAGATACAAAGCAAAAGGGCCTTTGCTTTGTCCAGCCTCCGTATATTTCCCATAAAACTCTCCCCCTCTATCAGACCTGACCACCTTAATTTGTTTCCCCAATTGTTTTTCTACTTCTGCATGAAAGATCTTAAAGGTTTCGACAGCTTGGGATTTTTCTGAAATTAGAAAAATATGACAGAACCTAGAAAAGTCATCAATGAAAGTTATAAAATAGGAGTTTCCACAAATGGTTTGATGTTTAAAAGGTCCACAAATGTCAGTATGGATGAGTTCTAAGAGTCCTAGGCTTCTGGTGGCATTTTTCTTTCTAGAATTAGTCATTTTTCCTTTAATGCATTCTACACAGTCCCCTAAATCGTCAAAGTTTAGCTCAGGCAGAATGTTTTGCTTAACTAGGATCTGTAGTCTTTCTTTTGATATGTGTCCTAATCTCCTATGCCAAAGGGCTGCTGAGTTTTCCTTAGAGTTGTGTCTTTTAACACCAATAATGGAATTGCCATCTACACTGTTTTCAATAGATAATATCTCCTTAGGAACTGAACAATGTAACTGTAAATAATCATTTACAATGGCACCAGAAGCAATAGGAAGAAAATTCTTCGAAATTTTTATTCCATTACTGTCAATAAGAAAACTACAACCGTTTTTAACCAAAAGGGAGACACTAATCAAATTCCTTCTCATAGAAGGTACAAAATAGACATTGTCTAAGATAAGAAAATTTCCAGATCCTACTTCTAGCCTAACAGACCCAATTGCCTTCACTGCTACCCTTGATCCATTGCCAACACACACGTTTTGTTCCTCACTTCTGGGATTTCTCTTCCTTATGTATCCCTGCAGTGAATTAGTTATGTGAATAGGAGACCCAGAATCAATCCACCAGTTGCTAGAACTACTTTGAACTAAATTTATTTCAATGGAAAAACTAGGAATTAAGTCAAGATTACCCTTTTTAGTTAACCAAGCTTTGAAACCAGTACAATCTCTCTTAAGGTGGCCAGATTTTCTGCAGAAGTAACACTTTGTCTGATAGGGTTTCTGAATTTTAGAATCAGGGGCTGGAGCTAGGGCTGTTTTAGGGCTGAACTTCTTTCCCTTCTGATTATTCCCCTTCTGGTTTTTCCATTTTGGTTTGCCTACCAGATTCACACTTTTCTCATTTTTCTCCTTCTTAATTCTTTCATCGACTTGCACACAGATTGAAATCAGCTCGTTTATGTTCCATTTATCCTTTTGAGCTAGGTAGGTGGTGTTGAGATGTTCAAAGCTCGATGGTAGTGAGTTTAGAGTGTGATGAATAAGCATCTCATCAGAAATAGGGTTCTTCAAGGTTTTCAGCTTAGCGGCATAATCAACAAGCTTCAAGATGTGTTCTCTAATGGTTCCTGGTCCTGTGTATTTGGTGTTCATCAATTTGTTCAACAGGTTTGCAATCTGAGCCTTATCACTCTCCCTGAATCTTTCACCAATTGATTCCAGAAACTCTGTAGCTAACTCCTTTTCTTCAATACTCCCACTAATAGAATCAGACATGGTTCTTTTCATTACATTCTTGCATACTCGATTTAGCCTATGCCACTCATCAAAATATTTCTGCTGTTCACTAGTGCTAGCTATAGTCAGGGCTTCTGGAGGTGTCTTATACATAGGCAAATCTAAGTGGTTGACACTTAGGTAGATTTCTATGTCTGCTTTCCATCTCTTAAAGTTTGAACCAGTAAGAGGTTCAATGTTCATGAAGTTCAAAGGTACAGAACCTATAGGAAGCATTAAATTTTGTAAGTTTTATGCATAAGAATTTTATTAAAGACTTAAAGAAAGAAAGAAAATTATTTTCTGCTCAATAGCTGTATTCTGTGTTAAGTTTTAAGCATACAAAACTTAGTAATCAAACAATCACAGAAGATATCAAGAATTCAAAACATAAGGCTGAGCAAAATTAAAACAATATAATGCAATAAGAAACCAGAAAATTGCATTAAGCCCCAAAACAATATATACTGAATTCATGCCAAAACATCACTTGTGAGCAGAAGTTAAGGCATCACTTAATCACATGGCCAAAACAAAAAACACATTGGTATTTAACAACCAGTCAACACCTGTGTGGCAGAAGAAAAGGTCTTTATATCTGAATATGTATCATTTGAATTGCAATGTGCTATTCCTGTATCTTAAGACTATGTAAAGTAAAAGGACCTTCTGTGGAAGCTACAGTCATAGTTCTAGAATACAGAATACAAGGTTTGTCTGTTAAAAAACTGAATGGCTTATCAAGAACACTGAGGAAAAAGTGCTATGGCTCCCTCTCCCTCAATGCACCGAATAAGTCACAGACAATATTACTAGTTAATATATATATAAAATTCAACTAGCTTTATTCATTTTAAACAACAAGATTCATAGGGAGAAGGTCTGTAGCTTGTTGTTTGATAGTCAAAGTAACAATAGGCCAACAATTTTGCAACGAGATATTTATTCACACATGTAGACAACATCCATCACAATTATAAAACAAGTTTCATAATATACTAAAGGATGAAAGCTATCTAATAGTGCAATTCCGATACAAAATTATCAACAATCTGTTCATGAAGAAGTTTTGAAAATTTACCCGAGCCAAACTTCAATCCTGACTGCATAGAAACACAAGGCGGAAGCAATCCTTCTATGCAGTCCCTTTAGCGAGCCTTTCTGACCACAAAACAAGAAGCAAAATTGCTTCTTACACCCAGAATCGAAGAACCCCAAATTGGGATTACGATGAACTGAAGACGCATACTCGGCGAGGAACAGAAAATACCCGTTATGAGACAACGGTCAATTAACGTCCTGATATTGTGAATATATCTAATGGGCCGAGTATGGGTCTTAAGTTGTTGTGTTGGATCAGAAACTGGAGGCAGGCCTTCGACCTACTTGCTCGATATAATCTGTAGCTCCTTTAATTAATTAATTTTTTTTTTTTATTAATAAAACGTTTTAAATTTACTAAACTTCTAGCATGCATGATTTCCGAAGTGGTTTATACAATTGTGATCGTGGCTCTGATACCACATGTAGTCTTAAACTGAAGGATTACTCAACTAAAGACAATCACATATATATAAACACATTAGCTTAAGGCATGCCAGAACAAGTTTGAAAGACAGAAGACATACTTGAAGCTGAGAATGAATTGAGTGCCATGATGAACTGGTCCGGTCTTCTGCAACTGCTCTAGATTCAAGTCTTCTCTTTATGGGGCTGAGATCTTAATACTTGTGTGTAGAGAGTGCAGGGACCTGAACCTATATATAGAGGATGATATCAGGAACTTCCCATAACAGTTTTCCTAAATCAATTAGGTCCTCTACATATAAATCCTGTATCAATATACATTACTTGATTACAAGCACATTAAGTTTCCCAATACAATATGGATTTCAGATACAAATTCCTTATTGTTCCAGGGATAGAATCATCTATGCAATCCCGGTTATTTCATTCAACAGTAATCATATACAATTGTTAAAGTCATAATGTGATTAATGTAAGTCCAACTCTTACATGGGGAGCTTTCACTGCCGAAGGAGAAGAGAAGGAGAAGGCTATAGAGTCTGCACTAGAACCACTAGCATACCTTGAGCAGCAGATTGAAGGGAAGAAGTTTTTTGGTGGAGAACAAATAGGGTACCTTGATGTAGTAGTGGGTTGGATATCACAGTGGCTCAATGTGATGGAAGAAGTTGGAGGCATGAAGCTACTTGAAGCTGAGAGGTTCCCATTTCTCCATGAATGGGGTCAGAACTTTATCCAAGCTCCGGCGATCAAAGAATGCATTCCACCGAGAGAAAAGCTTGTCGAATATTTCCATTTTAGCCTGAGTTACCGTCGACGTTCCTTAGCAGCCCATAAACCATGATCTCATTCCCCATATCATTAAGCAATTCTACAACCGTGGTTTTTGAGATGAATTCGATTTAGTTTTTGCTTTCGAGCTTTTGGGGTTATGTCCTAGTACTGTTTTAACCTATTGATCTGATTACTTCTTTTGAGTCTCCTTCTTTCTTATGTACTTGCCTAAAATAAAATGAAGCATTGTTTTTCCATGTTGCATTCTCCAACTCTTCTGGAAGTCTTAACACGTGTGTGTGTGTGTGTGTAACCAACTGAAAGCAAATTTCCAGACTTATAAGCCAAAAGAAAGCAATGGATCATAGCAAGGCAGTGCATCCCTAAAATTAGTTATATGACCACAATAATTATTAGTATACTGTCGACATCAGTACTATACATTCGTAGTCATTCACTCAGATCTTCGATATTTCCGTTATCCTCAGTATATAATACTAGTTTCAAGTACCAATTCCGCAAGCAATGATGTCATAGAAGGATTGAAGCAAACAAGAGGGTCCTCTCCTCTTTGGTATCTATGTCTTAGAAAACAATAAAACGTAGTCGTCTTGACGTTGAACGAGTCTTCCACGAAATGCAGTAGCCAAAGTTGAATTTTCTAAAGCATAATAGTCTATGATCTTGTAAAAGTCGCACACAGTCTATAAAATATACACAAGTTTGCTACCAGCGTTGATCGAAAGGTGTTGCTGAAAAATGGGAGGGGTGAAGCTGGTTGCTACAACTCAAAGCTTTTTCTGCACTAGGGTTCAGTGGGCTCTGAAGCTCAAAGGCGTGGAGTATGAGTTTATAGAAGAAGATTTAAGAAACAAGAGCCCCATCCTGCTCAAGTATAACCCTGTCTACAAGAAGGTCCCTGTGCTTGTGCACCATGACACACCCATTGCCGAGTCACTTGTGATCCTTGAGTACATCGATGAGACATGGAAGGAGAACCCCTTACTTCCTCAGGACCCTTGTGACAGAGCCGCAGCTCGCTTTTGGGCTAAGTTTGCTGATGAGAAGGTACTCTTTTTCTTAATAAGCAAATCTGTGTGAACGTATGTACTGAAATGATGATTCTTGTTGGCATAATAAGCTTGATTTTGATCTAGTTTCTCTTGTGTGCAGGTTGTGTTTGGAGTATGGACAGCTTGCACGATGGAAGGAGAAGGGAAGGAGAAGGCAATAGAGGCTGCTCTAGAATCACTAGCTCATCTTGAGAAGCAGATTGAAGGGAAGAAGTTTTTTGGTGGAGAACAAATAGGGTATCTGGATTTAGTACTGGGTTGGATACCTCATTGGCTCAATACTATGGAAGAAGTTGGAGGCATGAAGCTACTTGAAGCCGAGAAGTTCCCATGTCTCATTGAATGGGGTCAGAACTTCATCCATACTCCACTAATCAAAGAATGCATTCCACCCAGAGAGAAGCTTATCGAATACTTGACCGCTAGCCTCAGCTACCTGCGTTCCTTAGCAGCCAAAAAACCATGATCTCATTCTCATCAGTTTGGTTTTCTAAATGATTTAGATTCCTATAAACTATTTTTGGTTTCAGGCTCTCAGGGTTCTTGTCCTAGTTGTAGAGTGTGTCCTGTGTCACACTAGCGATCTGATTAGTTCTTTGTTTTTTGGGTCTCCCTCTTGCTTATGTTTTTCTCCAGAAATAAAATGATGCATTGTTTTGATATGTTGTATTCTCCAACGCTTCTGGAAACTCAGTACCAAAGCAATGAACTACAGAGGGAAACTCAGAGAGATGCATATGAGTTCAGAAAGCTGTAAATCAAATTACCTTATCTAGAAATTTAACTAAATAAAAGCATTAAAATGCAAAACAGTCACCGAGGAACGAACATTAATCTTCAAGCATAAGAATTTACTACATATTCATATACCAGACTGAGAATCGTAAAACTATATGCTCATAAGTCAATGTGCATGTACTTGGTTTTCTAATTTTTCTTTGACATCATTGCATTTTCTAGAAGATAATTGGTCATGATGTAAAAGCAAACTCCATTCTTGGTTTGAAAATCTAACAAACCACCCTTAGCAATTCATTACTATATATTATTTGTGACTTTCTTTTGTAAGAGATGGTGATAGGCGGGGAAGTTGAGTGTAAATTTACTTTACAATCTTCAAACTTCTAGTTTTACTAAAATATACTTAAAATGATGGGAAATGTCATTGCAGGAATTTCAAAAGCAGAAAAAGAATTTTCTTTATGAATTTGAGTCATAAAACAAAATGACACAGGCACAACTAATAGGCTCACAACTTCCTCTTCAAGTAAACCAATAATTTTCCAAATTCCACCTCTATAAAACTTAGGCAAGGCTTCAGAAGATTGAAAGCTTAGTTCATAACCAGACTGTAAAGGGGAGAAGTTAAAGTTCTTGGAGCATCTCTAAGTATTTTTTGCTGCAGAATTGAATGGGCTCTGAAGCACAAAGGGATAACCTACGAGTACATAGAAGAAGACTTGAGAAACAAGAGTACCCTGCTCCTCAAGTCAAACCCTGTCCATAAGAAAATCCCAGTGCTTCTGCACGGTGATAAACCAGTTGCAGAGTCCCTTATCATCCTTGAGTATATAGATGAAACATGGAGGGAGAACCCTCTAATGCCAGATGATCCTTCTGAAAAAGCAATGGTGCGATTTTGGGCAAAATATGTTGACGAGAAGGTAAACAAACAACAATTTAGAGTGATTTTTCTTGTCATGCAATCATTTATTTATTTATTTTTTCTGGCAGATAAACAGCATCCACATGGATGCATATATACTATTTATAAAATACAAACACAAGGTATTGAGTTTTTCAGTAATTATGCATGCAGTGTGTGATCAGTGCATGGACTGCTAGCCGTACAAAAGGCCATGAACAAGAGAAAGCAATAGAGTCAACACAAGAATCACTCAAACTTCTGAATAAGCTCATTGAAGGCAAGACCTTTTTTGGAGGAGAAACCATGGGTTTCCTAGACTTAGTGGTGGGATCTTTACCTAACTGGATCAAATTCATAGAAGAATTTGTTGGCATAAAGCTATTTGATACGAAAGAGTTGTCATTTCTTCATGAATGGGCACAGAGATTCACTGAAATTCCAATAATCAAAGAAAGTATTCCAATGAAGGAAGATCTCCTCAATTACTTTCGAGCTCAGCAGAATGCCAAATGAGGGCAAGTAGTACGTGTAAACAATATATTTTTGTTTTAAAATAATGTAAAGACGCAGGATGCGGATGAAATATATTACACTTCCAAATCATGTTAATCTTGAGATATACATGTATAGTATGATCTATAAAAATAAAATGAACATCTATATATTCAACTGAAATTCAGAAAAAAGAAAAGAGATCAAGACATTACACGATGACAGCGGCACCAGAAAGCAGTCCCCCCACTTTTTCCTCGAGCAACTGCTAATTCTTCATCAATGTAAAACCATATAAAGAAAGGATCCTTGGTGCTAGGCTCTCTGTCATCCTTTTGGCCTAGACTGATCT
Organism: Rosa rugosa; assembly: GCF_958449725.1. Taxonomy (NCBI): domain Eukaryota; kingdom Viridiplantae; phylum Streptophyta; class Magnoliopsida; order Rosales; family Rosaceae; genus Rosa; species Rosa rugosa. The sequence continues at coordinate 56,753,664 of NC_084823.1, forward strand.
CCAAAGGTTTCAAACTTCCAATTTTTATCCTAATGCTCTCAAAAACAAAGGCCAGTATTCTCTTGCTCCAAGAAAGTCTTCCTTCAAATGTTAAGGCTCCAATTGGCCCAAGATATACTCCATTCTCAATTCTCTTTCCCTGATAATCCAGGCACACATTTGTCAGTCTTGTGTTCTTTTTATGTTGATACTTATTTACTTTTCAACATCAATATCCAAGCCAGATCGTCCGCAAAAGTAATGCTTTGGCACATGAAAATCACAAATAGGAACAAGAAGGTAATAACAAACGATACCAAGTTTACAGAAGTGATTATGCAGGCTATAACAACATACCCAATTCACCATCTATAAGAAACTTGACAATGCTTGTCTTCAAATGACTATTGGGAGTTCAAAGAAAAGCATTCTATAACCAAGTTTGAGTCTTTTTCCCCATTTCAGAAAAAACAAAAAGAAAATAATAAAGATCACTTTCTTTATCCTGACTTCTTCTGATCATAGATTTTCTATCAAATTAAGCATGAGCAATAAAAATAGAGATCAAAAGGCTTACAGCAGCATCGAACCGCTGAACAGCAGTAATAGGGAAGTATCTACCACCCTTCAATTTCTTCTGCAAACACCAAAAAAATCCAAAGAACCTTCATTTCTAACACAAATGGCTAAACAAAAAGAATCAAACTTTGCCATCTCATAAGTGAAAGAAGAATTCACCCCAGAAGTAAAAATGAGCATCCAAGTTCTCCCTGGTGATTCTGTCCCACCAAGCGTTTCAAGAAACCCAGAAGCGTCCAGTTTTGCATTCTCAAGCACAGATAGAGCTGCCAGAATCTCCTCTGCTGCAACCTTTCTTGTTTTTGCAGCATTCTTGAGCACTTTCACACTCTCCTCAACTTCCTTCAATCCCAAAAACCACACAACTCAATCAAAACAGTAATATTTCTGGGTAATTATGCAGCTGAAAGATGAAACAGTTAAGTAAGGACTTCAGTGAAGGGAAAAGCTTACTCTGCTGAGCAGTGGTTCCTGAACAGGCAGAGGGGTGGCTATGGCAATTTGGTCATTTCCTTCCAGGGCTGCTCTGGTTCTTGATGTTGGAAACCTGGGGAGATTAAAGTTTATGGCTTTGGCATGAGTTGGAATTTGGAGAGGAAAATTTGAGGGTCTGAGAAATGCTTGAGAAGAACTCAGAGCCATTAAGTATTTGAGGGTGCTCAACTGTTTCCAAGTGGATTAGATTTTTATATGTTTCCATAAAAAAGCAGGGGGACAATTTTTTACTTTTTTTTTTTTTTTGACAGATGGACAATTTTTACTTTCATAATAGGTGAATGAGCTCATTATCAGTCAATTTGTCACTTCACATAATTTCATAATTTATATTCAAAATTACATTTTAATATCTTCTCTACAAGAAATCAATTGTATCAGAAATTATTTAATCATTCAATTTTATCATAAATACGATTTTTGAAACAAATGAATGAATGCTAAATAGTATCTAATTTGATTGATTTTTTACAAAAATTAATCTTTCTATTATTTTTTCTTCTTGTCACTTTGAAAGGAAATCGAACATTTGATCTAGTCCCAACTCCCAACCACACAAACACTTGAGTTAACCCAAACGGCTAAAATCTTTACACTAATTTTTCTTTTTGTTACATTAAAAGAGAATCGATCATCTGATCTATTCCCAACCTCACAATCACTTGAGTGAACCCAAAATGTTACAATCTTTACACTATTTCGCAACACAATGAACACATGAATGGCCATCGTGAAATTAAAAATAACGGTGTATTAATTACAAGTTTGCAACGAAGGTAAATAAGCTCGTTTACCCATAAAAAAAAAAAAGGAAAATAAATTACATTGACCCAAATAAGGTAAAACGGGTAAACCCGGAAAATTAAAACGACCCCGAAATTCCAGGTGATGAAAGCAACGATAAAATGGACACTTCGATAGCCCCAATCGCTCACTCTCTCTCACTCCTCACAGTCTGGTGAGTCTGATATTCAAACCAAATGACCCCTTGATCCATAAAGCCCTCATTTTCCGATCATAATTACCAAACTTGCCACCATGTCCTCCTCCCGCAAGCTCCTCTCCACCCTCCTCCGCACCTCCCTCCGCCGCACCTCCTCCTCCTCCTCCTCCGCCGCCGCCAGGCCCGCACTCTCCAGATCCCCCATCACGCGCTCCCCCGGCTACCTCCTCTCACGCGCCGCTCACTACTCCACCTCCTCCGCCGCCGCCGTCTCCGCGCCTCCGAAATCCGGCACGCCGTCCACGACCGGCAAGATCACCGATGAGTTCACCGGCAAAGGCTCCATCGGCCAGGTCTGCCAGGTCATCGGCGCCGTCGTCGATGTCCGGTTCCAGGACGGCTTGCCGCCGATCCTGACGGCGCTGGAGGTTCTGGATAACTCGATCCGATTGGTCCTCGAGGTGGCTCAGCATCTCGGTGAGAACATGGTGAGGACTATCGCCATGGATGGGACTGAAGGACTCGTTAGAGGTCAACGAGTCCTCAACACTGGCTCTCCCATCACTGTAAGATCCTACTCTCTAATTTGGATCCTGAAATTTACATTTGTTACTGTGAATGTGTGTTTTTCCAGATTTACTTCGGTAATTTTTTTGTGGTTTTGATGTGTAAAATTTTGGCTGAAATGTAAATGTTTGAGTGAATGGAAGATGTGGAATTGAAATTTTGTGTCTTTAGGTGCCTGTTGGAAGAGCAACCCTGGGCCGAATTATGAATGTTATCGGAGAGCCTATTGATCACAGGGGTGAACTAAGTAAGTAGGAAGAAGCTCTGAAACCTGAAATATTGTTATGCATTTGAGTGTTTTGTAAATATATTCGGGCGAATAAATGTTGTTTTGTTTGGATTTTGTCAGAGACCGATCACTCTCTGCCCATCCATAGAGAAGCGCCGGCCTTTGTTGAGCAGGCTACTGAGCAACAGATTCTTGTCACTGGAATCAAGGTATGTGTTTGATACACCCCTTTTTTTGTAGTTGAGTTTCGTTGAGAGCAATACAATTAGAAAGTGATAAAGAAACCAATTTTGTATACAAATGTGAAGGAATTCTTGTCTATGTAGTTTCTTTTGAAGGATAATTATATATTTCAGTTCCGACTGTTCCGGGTAAAGACTGTCTTGGGTGAACTTTTCTGTTTTAAAACATAGAACTCTAAAGTTTGAGCTACTTTTGGATGTTGTTATGGATGATACCATTAAAGTTGATCGATTGATATCATTTTACTGTGCATCGCCCACAAATTAGTAATGTTTTGGTTTCAGTATCAGCTTATCTGAGAATACTAAATCATAGGTGCTAAGAAAATAAATGTGTCCAAATTTCAAGGTGACTGGTGGTGATGCTTATAGTTGAATTGCAAAAGATTGTAAATGCTTTTTGGTCTTTTCTCTTTGTCATGGACTATATTTAGATTCTGACAGAGGAGACCAATTGACAATTGTGTCTAATACCTGTCAGGTTGTTGATCTTCTTGCTCCTTACCAAAGAGGAGGAAAGATTGGGCTCTTTGGTGGAGCTGGTGTTGGAAAGACCGTGCTTATTATGGAACTTATCAACAATGTTGCCAAAGCTCATGGTTGGTTCTGTTAAAACACATTTTAATTAACCTTTGTTAAAGTTAATGACCTCTGGAATAATGAAAAACTTCATCCTCCATCTGCAGGTGGTTTCTCTGTGTTTGCTGGTGTGGGAGAACGTACGAGAGAGGGTAATGATTTATACCGAGAAATGATTGAAAGTGGTGTCATTAAGCTTGGAGAAAAGCAGGTTAACTTATTAAAAAACTACATTGTAACTTTTTATGATTCTACTTTTTCTTATGTTCTCAATTACATTCCCCTTTATTGCAGAGTGATAGTAAGTGTGCTCTTGTATATGGTCAAATGAATGAACCTCCTGGTGCCCGTGCTCGTGTTGGGCTCACTGGCTTGACTGTGGCTGAGCATTTCCGTGATGCTGAAGGGCAAGATGTGCTTCTCTTCATTGATAACATATTCCGCTTTACTCAAGTAATCTCTCTCCACTGACAGTTACATTTGAGTTAACATTTTATTAACTTATTTTTTGTTAGAAGAGATGCATTATAAACTTATTCTGATCTAAATCTGTTTTTTTTTTTTTTTTTTTGTTTCCATTCCCCAGGCTAACTCAGAAGTGTCTGCTTTGCTTGGTCGTATCCCATCTGCTGTCGGTTACCAACCTACGTTAGCTACTGATCTTGGAGGACTTCAAGAGCGTATTACTACAACCAAGAAGGGTTCTATTACGTCTGTTCAAGCTATTTACGTACCTGCTGATGACTTGACAGATCCGGCTCCTGCAACCACTTTTGCCCATCTTGATGCCACCACTGTGCTGTCACGACAAGTATGTAGCCTTTTATTCCCAAAAGATTTAAGTTTTTTAAGGAATCATTGGCAGATACTTTTTTTGATCAGTTTATTATGTTCCTGTTCTTAAATCTTATGACTGCTGGTTCTTGGTCAGATATCTGAGCTTGGAATCTATCCTGCGGTTGACCCCTTGGATTCTACATCTCGCATGCTCTCGCCTCATATTCTAGGAGAAGAACACTACAACACTGCTCGTGGTGTTCAGAAAGTTCTTCAAAACTATAAGAATCTGCAAGATATTATTGCAATTTTGGGGATGGATGAGCTTAGTGAAGATGACAAATTGACTGTTGCTCGTGCTCGTAAGATTCAACGGTTCTTGAGCCAACCTTTCCATGTGGCAGAAGTGTTCACGGGAGCTCCTGGAAAATATGTGGAGTTGAAAGAGAGCATTACCAGTTTCCAGGTGATCAAGTTTTTCCATTTTTCTATTTTGTTCCCCTGAATTATCTACCCATTCCTGCACTGGATAGAGCTTTAACGCTAGGTATTTGTTAAATTGACACATACCATCCATGCTTAATCCCCTCAACTGTTTAAACACTAACAATTAGCACGATGCATGATTTCCATTTAGTCTATTCTTTCAGTTTTCTATGTTTATTCCTTTAGGTATGTACCTGGCCATTCTCTGATGTTTTGATTTCGGATGTTGTTTCTACAGGGAGTTCTGGATGGGAAATATGATGATCTTCCTGAGCAATCGTTCTATATGGTTGGTGGAATTGAAGAAGTCATTGCTAAGGCAGAGAAGATTGCCAAGGAAAATGCTTAGGTCATGTGGCTATTATCTGTTATCCTGAATTTCCAAAGAGCTAATAATGTCGGCATTGGTAATTCTCAGGAATTTCATTTGTTTTTGAGGAGAGAACTGGCTTTTTGAGCTAAAGCATTAATTTTGTTAGGGTTGTATTAGGTAGAGAGATGAGGAGTGGGCATATTCTGTTAGGTCCCTTCCCTAGTGCAATAAGGTATGCACTTGTGTGTATTTATTTACTTATAAGCAGTTCAGTTCATCAAGAAATGTGCCTTTTTTCTTTTTTTCTTCTCGTTTTGTTTCATGTTGCAATCTAGTAACAGAGAGATAATCTTAGAAAACCATTCTGCACGTAAAACCTTTAGTCTGGGATTTACAGAACAGATGCAGAATAGTGCATAATGATTTACTGACTCCTTTTATACTAGTTTAGATGACTTAGCAAATTGCAATTAAGTTCGAAGTCTATTAGAAGCGTCTCAACTTAAAGCACAAAAAAGAAAAATGCGTTTGCACCTCTCGTGAAAGGTGGATTGCAAGTTTATACTGCAGCAATTTTACTTGTCACTACAGCACATTATAAATAGAACATAACAATGAAGCTCAAGGATGTTCATGCTTCACAAATCACAAGTACTAGAACATCGTGTTCAAATCAATCTTCCTTGCGTCTAAGCACCACAAGGAAGTTAACTGGCTTCCCTGTGTTTGTGGTGGAGATATGCTCTTCACATTTTTCCCGATACAAATTGAAGAGCTCATCTAAAAGTTCCTCTCCAAATTGCTGCTTCAATATCCCCTCCATGCCAGCTCTAATGTGAGAGGCAATTAGTTGTGGCATTGAGCTAGTGTCATCTACCCGGGGAACAAGCAAGTCTGCCACCATCTCTATGCTAAAACATCCATTTCTTTCTACAGCAGCTGCTAGTTCTTTGGTTGACATTGAATACACAGGTATGTTAAATGAATCTACCTTCTCTTCGCTAACTACTCCCTGCATACACAGAAGGAATAAGGATGTCTTGTTCAATTCCAACATAGAAGCAACAAGAAGTAGAGCCAAATTTGATAAAGTTTTACATATATAACTCTCTATCTATTTGCATTTTTTGGCTATGTAAGGTTACACAATTTCCATGTTTACTATGTATGAATAACTTTACCTTTCTAACCAAGTCCATGAGGGAGGCTCCTAAAAGCTGTAAGACCATGTTTGGCAGAGCATCAGAATGAGGGGTGTCACTGTGGCGGCCTGGAAATGTAAGTACAATTAATCCTCCGTACACAATCTCTTGTGCCCTGGCTTGCAGGAAGCTCTCCATGTCATCACTATATTGAGTTTCATAAGCCCTTTTTACTTCATCTGTGGCATTTGAGTAATGAATGCGTCCTTTGTTCCACGCAGGACTATTACTATCTGCTACTGCTGTTGGTACTCTAGAGAGCCATTGAATGGCAGTAGAAGAGTAAGCAAAGTTAATGGAAGCATTAGGTAACACCTGTTTGTAGAAAGAACCTGGTACACCGGCTGCATGGTATTGCCTGTTCTGAGGGAGGGACTGGAAGAGCATGTTAAAGTCATTTGAGGCATGATCATTAAAGAACACTTGAAAGTCGGGAATCTGAGAATTCAGCCCTTGGCTTCGATACTTGGACTCCACAGCTTCAAGTATGTTTCCAACTGCCATAAAAGTATTTGGTCCAGTAGAGCAACCCAGATCTGCAATGCGAAAAGACTTGGAAGGTAAGAAACTTTCGATGTCCAGCTTTTCTGCAATTGCCTTGTTCAGAAGTTCTTTGGCAGCATCAACAGAAGCTCTCTGCAAAAGGAGAGAATGTGCGGGTTACTTCTTCTCTCTTTAAGTTTGTGCATGTTACTTTTAGCTGAGAGGATAACAGAGCTTTTAATCTGCTTTTTCTCTACAGAAGTATCAATCGTAAACTACTAGGTAATTAACTGAGGGAAATAACTAAACTAAAGCATAGTATACTAAAGGAGAAACCTGCAGAATGGAGTTTTTTGTATAGCTATTGGGGCCATCTCCACCTTTCATAGGATGTGCTTCAAAGACTTTACTGGTATTCTCTGCTGCCATCTCTTTGTTTCTCTCTGTTTCTCTGTGTATTGCATACTGTATTGTAGGGGTCGTCATAATTTATATCTACTACTAGTCCACTACTTGACACTAACAAAAAGACAAAGCAAATGAGCACCAAATAAAAAAGACAAAGCAAATTAATTAAGAAAAGAACTCAACGATAATATCCTTAGCAATGTTTTAGTATGTGAGACACATGCCTATATTTTTAAGGCTTTAAATTAAGCATCAGGCTTACAATTTTACTCTGGCTTTTGTATGGACTTTAAAATTACCAGAAACGGTTCTGGTGAATGGCATTGGATATGCCGGAAGCATGTCAACTACTATTTGCAGTATATTGTATTATCTTGAAATTTTTTTATATGTTTCCCTTCTTTCTATGTGTTTCGGGATTGTATGGCATTTTATATTGCGGACAACCATTGTTATTATTCTGCTACAGCTACTTAATGCCATAATCCAGTAATCTAAAGACAAAACGTTAATTAAGAGAAGTGGAAGACAACAGAAAACGTCAATGGTGTTGATGCTATGAAATACAAATTGTTTGTCTTTTCTGTTCATAATTACTCTCTCCATTCAAGCCTGCACGTCATTGATTTAGATAAGATCACGGAAATTTCTAACTACAAGCATATTCAAATCAATCTGCCTTACGTCTAAGAACAACAATAAAGTTGTGTCCAAGCACAGCAAGAAAGTTGAGCACATCATGCTCACATTTTTCCCGATACAAGTCGAAGAGCTCATCTAATATTTCTTCTCCAAATTGCTTCTTGACCATCCCCTCCACGCCAGTTCTCAGGTGAGAGGCAAGTAGTTGCGGTACTGAAAGAGTGTCATCTACCAAGGGATGAGGTAAGTTTGTCATTATCTCTACGCTAAAGCCTCCATTCTGTTTCACAGCATCTTCAAGTTCTTGAGGAGTCGTGGAATATATAGGCATGTTGAATGAATCTACTTTCTCTTCGCTAATAACTCCCTCCATGAAGGAAAATAAACATGTTATGTGTTGGGCAATGCAACATAATAACAGCAAGAATAATAGAATCAAATATGGATTAGTTTCTAAGTAGGATTAAGAGAAGTTATATATTATGTGTAGGAACACATTTCATCCTAAAGGGGCTATACATTTGAAGAAGCTAATTTTTCTAACATTTCTGGTTTAGAAAGATTATATTATGCTTATGACTGGATCATATATTGCTTACCTTTCTAACCAAGTCCATGAGGCAAGATCCCAAAACTTGGAAGCTCATATTTGCCCAAGCTTGAGAACTAGCGGAGCCATTGGGGCGGCCTGGAAAGATAAGTACCATTAGTCCTCCATACACAATCTCTTGTGCTCTAGCACGGTGGACTGACTAGGCTCATGACCATCTCGAGACAACCCCATAGGGTCCTTATGATCTGAGTCTTCTTGTGCATAAAGGATATCATCTTTCGAAGGGACGATGGCAATTTGGCTACCAACATCATGCACAGGATCCTTTCCACTTTCATCTCCAATTGTGAAAGACTCCCCAGAGCTTTCTAGTTTAATTTCCATTTTGGATGTTGGAAATCTTTGAACATCAATTGGTGCAACAGAACCAAGATGAGATGAGCTCGAGTGTAATAATGTAACCTCAAAGTTATTGATGCTATTATGAGCAACCATAGCTGTTGGACCAATCTTAGAGTTGTTGTTTGAAGCTTGAGAAAAAGAGCCATGTTGTTGTGAAAGCTGCTGTGACACATTATTCTGAGAGAAACTTTGCTGAGAGTAGTTGGGTTGAGAAGCATGAGTGTGACCACCATTCTGAGCCATGAATCCTCCATTTTGAGTTACAAAGGTGCCATTTTGGAGCATGAAACCATCAGTTTGAGGTGCATAGCCATAAGAAAGTGTAGGTGCAGAAAAGTAGCTTCCATTGCCAACATTGTTATTCAACATGTATCCAGAATTAGGCATTGTCTGAGAGTCACCAAAATTGGTAGAAAGCGGAATCATGTCTTGACAACTCGAGGTAGCATTAGGCACATTGATAGCAGCACTTGAAGCGATCGGTGTGTTGTAGTGATTGAAAGTAGGCATACCAGAAATGACACTAGAATTGATAACAGTAGGCATTCCATTCTGCATAGTCTTTGTAGATTGATCTATAGTAGACTCCTCATCAAGTAAAAGAGAACGCGCATGAATGACTGACTACCACATAACTTGATTAATTAAGTAACTAATCAATTGATTAATTAACTTAATTAATTCAGATCATTATTATTATTTCTCTCCTCATTTCTTTTCGCTTCTCAATGCACTTCCGCATATACTATCAGAGGCAATTGGATTCCGCCTCTTTAATGGTGTTGACCACGGTTGACCCGCATTGACTATTTCGTCCTTTTGTCGGAAACTCCAATTTGTTCTAATTTCGCACAATTTTCTAGGGGTGGGCGCGGGTCGGGTCGGATCGGTTTTGGGTCAAAACCGCATCCGACCCGTATTATTCGGTGGGCAGACTTTTAGGACCGAAAACTGATTGTTAATGGGCTGACCCGAAAAATTCCGGTGACCCGAAAAATTCGGGTGACCCGAATTTCAAGTCGGCCCGGTTCGGTTTCGGTTCAAGTCGGCGTCGTCGCTCATCGTCGTTGGTAGGCGGCGGTGTGTAGAATTGCAGATCGAAGGCTGAAGGTCGGGCTCGGCATTGTGCGGAACTGCGGATCGAAGGCGTTGGTAGGCGGCGCTGTGTAGAATTGCAGATCGAAGGCTGAAGGTCGGGCTCGGCATTGTGCGGAACTGCGGATCGAAGGCGTTGGTAGGCGGCGCTGGTAGGCTGAAAGTCGGGCTCGACTTTGTGCATATCGAAGGTGTTGGTAGGCGGCGTTGGTCGGCGGCTGTGTGAGAGTGGTTGTCGAGAGAGATGAGAGGCTTTCCCTTTAGCTTTGTGGTTAAGGCCTTTGGCTTTTCTACAAGATAAGAGGGGTTCGAAAGCTGGTGTGGTGGTGGTGGTATGGTGGCGGTGAACTGGTTGTGGTGTTTGTTCCTTAAACTCCAAAGCCCAGAAGAGAGAGATGAGACATTTCAGAAAAAAAAAAAAAAAAAAAGAGAGAGAGAGAGATATGAGAGGCCGAAAGAGACGAGAGGAGGAATGAGAATGTAGGGTTTTCTTCTAAGGAGAGGGATCAGGTGTAACATGTTCTATGTGTAACCTGATTTCAGCCAATAAGAATTAGACAACCATTAAAAATATTATTAATTTAAATAAAAACTAATATAATTTAAATAAAAGTTATAATATTAATTATCCGGACCGGTTCGGTTTGTTTCGGCCAGTTTACTCAATGAACCCGGTCCCGAACCGGAGAAATCCGGTCCGGTTCGGTCAAGTCATTTTTTCCCCCTTATTTCATCCGGTTCGGTCCCCGAGCCGGTTTTCCGGGCCGGTTCGGCCGGTTTTGGACCTCCGGTTCAGTTTCTGCCCACCCCTACAATTTTCTCTCGATTTCCGTGACTCCGCTTATTTCCTACAAAATAAATAAAAGTGGATTAATTACATAATAATTGACTTGAGGATTAGCTTATTTCTAGTGTTTTAGATATAATTATACGCATAAAAATGCGTGTAATCAGTGTGCATGCCTAACGGCCACACGGGCTCCACGTCACCCAAAAGTTGTCCACGTGTATGGCTTGAAAATTCGCCACACGTGTGGGGGCGTGTTGAGAATATATACATCCCACATGGGAAAAATGGGACATTGCCTATGGGTTTATAAGGGTTTGAGCCACTACATCCATTGCCAATTGGTTTTGGATGTGAACCTCAGATTACTTTATCATGGTATCAGAGCGGGTTACCCACGTGTGCATGCCTAACGGCCACACGGGCTCCACGTCACCCAAAAGTTGTCCACGTGTATGGCTTGAAAATTCGCCACACGTGCGGAGGCGTGTTGAGAATATATACATCCCACATGTGAAAAATGGGACATTGCCTATGGGTTTATAAGGGTTTGGGCCACTTCATCCATTGCCAATTGGTTTTGGATGTGAACCCCAGATTACTTTATCATGGTATCAGAGCGGGTTACCCACGTGTGCATGCCTCACGGCCACACAGGCTCCACGTCACCCAAAGTTGTCCACGTGTATGGCTTGAAAATTCGCCACACGTGCGGGGGCGTGTTGAGAATATATACATCCCACATGGGAAAAATGGGACCTTGCCTATGAGTTTATAAGGATTTGGGCCACTCCATCCATTGCCAATTGGTTTTGGATGTGAACCCCAGATTACTTTATCACAACTTTCTTAGCAAACAAGTCGACGAGCTCATCTAATCTCTTCCCCAAATTGCTGCTTGATGAGTCCTCCATGGCAGCTCTATTGTGAGCTGCAATCGATCTGTTAGCTAAATAGCTAGTCTTAGCCTTAGAGACACCAGTGTCGTCTTCGGATGGCAAGTTTTCCATCATCTTCTTTATGCTAGAACATTCATTCCATTTTACAGCAGTTCTTGAGAAGACGCATATATAGTACTGAAGAAGGTTAAATGAATCTATCTATTCTTTTCCCTAACTATTCCTGGACAGTGAAAGTAAAAAATATTAAAAAAAATATAATAAAAAAAAAACAGAAAATTGTGTTTTAACTCTTGCTTCAAATTTAGCACATGAACTTTTGAAAAAAAATTTAAAAAAAAATTATTGCTTTTCTAGATCAATTAATTCTTTCATTCGTGGGTGCTTATAATGACCCTGTAACGTCATATAAACCTTTAAAATGTCAGAAGTTTGAATACTTTATGCTTTTTGTGAGGACTTGGTTAAAAATCTCCAACATCTAATGTGTGTCTTTAGTAGGGGTGGGTTCGGTACGGTACCGGACCTTGAAGCCCAATACCACGTACCGTACCAAACTAAGTTGGTACACAAAATAGCCTACCATTACCGGCCATAGAAGTCGGTATACCAACTTCTCGGTATACTGAGATCTCAGTTGGTTTCGGTTGGTTGGGCCTCGTACCGAGTTTAAGATTGGGCCAGATTTCAGCTAAGGCCCAACTAAAATTTTAAAAGCCCAAACCTGTCAGCAAATGAAAAACTGCAATCCTCACATCAATTCACTACAAAAAAGAATTCAAATTGCCACGGCGTTGTGCCGTCGCGGAAAGTGAAATTGCCGTCGCAAAAGACCAATGGCGACAGCTAGGCGACGGCAATTGCGCCGATGTTGTTGAGGGCGTCGCCATTGGTATTTGCAACGGCAATTGCGCCGTCGCAAGCCTAATAGCGACGGCAAACCTTGCCATCGCAAGAATTTTGCTACTAAAAAATGCCGTAGCAAATATCCATGGCGACGCCACCGACCACTACCAAAGCTTTGCGACAGCAATTTTGCCATCGCAAAAGTTCATTTATGAATAAAAAAAAAATCTGGCATGCAAAATATGCATGCTGGATTTTTTTTTTTTTTTGGGTGGATAATGGTTGTACAAAATGGAATTAAGCATATTGAAAAGGGAATGTTGCATGTTAATTTTTCTCATGAATGTCACAAAGGAAATGAAACTCTTATACATGAGTTTACAAGATAATACAAGGTAGTTTTTTTTTTCCTATACTTCAAGATAAGCCTTGCCGGGACCTCCCAAGAACTTGAAGATGCTGTGAAACAGAATGGATGCTTTAAACCTGGACATGAATCTGATGCATATAGAGATACCTGCAGAAAGAGTAGATATCAACTAAACTCTCACAATAGATGAATTCTGATGCATATAGAGATACCAATGGCAAAATAGGCATGAATCTGGTTATCCAGCCATTTTAGCCACTCCAAAAAGTATCGGAAGACAAAATACCAAGTGATTGAGCAAACACTATTGAGGGCCTCCACGAAATTTTAATGCCATCTCAAATGTCAATTTGTCTTAATTTATTCTTTTATTGATAGAAAATTAAAGCACCATTAACAATTGATAGATGAACATAATTACACTAAATCTTCTCCTACAGCATGAATGTTTTTATCAACAACATAAGTGATGGAAAACTAGGAGTGCTGATATAGTTATTGACACATTAACCTTTGCAAAAATAACTTAGAACCTTCTACCTTGTCTTGGTCTACATGGGCATAAGTGATGCAAAAATAGCTATTCCACTTCATAATAACATACGAAAATCCAGGTCATCACACGCATGTAATGGAAAACTAAATCAATACTAGCAATTTTAATCAAGTATAAAACCAAGACATGATTTGTGCTTTACAAAACAAATCTACATCAGTTGTAGTGAAAGAATAAAAGGCTATACCTCATCCTTGTGACCAGCCGATGCCTTTGCCAAAGCATTAACTTCAGCAATTTCCTGGGCAGCAAAGGCGAGCCACGATTTGATTTCATTGTCCAGCTTAGTCTCATTAAAAAGATCAACAGCAGTGTGAAGATGAGAGCAGGAGGTAGAGATGACAAGGTGGTCTGCAAGGAACAGATAAATAATTAATGAAATGCACTTTCTTGTCATCATTTACCAAAAACTGCAGAAAATTTGAATACGTTTGCCAACAATGCCTTCAAGAGCCTGCAATGTACTTAGAGAAGCAGAGAGATCATTAACCCAAATGTTCCTTCCATCAACCAATCCAGCAAAGAGGTACTTTCCTTTAGCGAAAATGTCTTTTCAACACCTTTTGCTGGTTTGGACAACAACAAGTAGGACAGTGGACCAACAAGGACTAGGACTGTATCCACTCCAAGCTGCAAAAGATTGAAAAATTTACAGGTAGTTCTGAAAAGATGTATAATTGAAATTCAAATTGATAAGTAGGACTGCCTTTCAGATATTCACCACACATGGCATATATTATAAAGCAAAACCCAAGGTTGCCCATCAGACATTAACCAATATATAATTTCGTTTGACCACATGTAGAACAATGAATAAAAAATAATCATTAACACACACTACTTTAGCCTCCTTGTATTCCTCGAGAGCCTTGTGAAAAGCATATGAGAATTTGACGTCAGGAACCAACTCAGGGACAATGAAATGGTTGTATCAATACATTAGGCAAAGTTAGCACTCATATACTCACTATCTTAAAACACAAAAAACACTTGCAAAGTCTGTAACAAATGTGCATTGCTCATAGCTCAAAAAGGCAAAAAAAAAAAAAAAGGAAGAAAATGTAGCATTCTTGATTTTCAGATCAGTAACTGTATTAAGAGGACATTCAATTTTCACTCTTTCTCTTTCACGCTTGTCATTCCATAGCTTGACCTCTATTTTACTAATGTATATACATATATAAGAGCTCTTAGGTATGAGACTGAAGAAAAAATCACAAATAGAGAAGAGGATGGGACACGCGCAATCATTGAAGAGAAAATCACATATAGAGCAAACAAAGGAAAGTATGAGACTTTATCACTCACTCAACAACAGAAAGACAAAGAGAGAGTATAGATACTAGATACCATAAAAATCAGTGAATTCTTACAATGATATATTCTGATTATGAAAAAAATATATATATATATATATACATATATATATATATATACATGTATATATATATATATATATATATATATATTTATATAACTCTTACAAAGAGTTCTTGGACTCAGCGAAATAGAAAGAGACATAGAGCAATACATATCAAAGAAGAGAGATCATGCAGATACATATTAAAGCATCAAAGTCAAAATATAGCGAGAAATATAATAAAGCACCCTAACATGTACCAATGATAGAGCACAGAGCTACAAAGAAATGATAACATATCCACATTTGATAGTAACAAATCGATAAAACTTGATCTGTAAAATAAAGTTTCACACAATTTTCACTCTTTCTTTTTCAGGAGATATGAGATAAGGCTGATAACCATCTGCTTCCAACACAATCTAATAAACAATCATGGCACGAGAAAAGATCATATGAATTCAGAAGAAAATTGAACATGTGAGTAAAATGATAAAAGACAAAGACAAACCATACCCTCTTCACATTGTTGATATCAAAATGTCAATCCAATGGTGGTTGCTTTATTCTATTAAGCATTGCAGAATATTGATAACCTGGTTAAGCAATAGCCAACACCCAAATAACAACTTAGTTACTGGGCAATATGAACTGAGCAAAATTAAAAAAATAAAAATAATAAATAATAAAACTAACAATCAAGAAGCTACCTAGCAGCAACACCCAAATAACAACTTAGTTACTAAGCAATATGAACTGAGCAAAATGAAAAAAATAAAAAACAAAAAAAATAAAACTAACAATCAAGAAGTTACCTAGCAGCAACACCAGAAATCTCAAACGATTTGAACTGAACAGAAGCCCAATTGAACCTTAAGAATTGAATTAAACCGAATTAGACACTAAACTAATCCCTAAATTGAACCTAATAAACTAAGAGAAACGCTTAGAATAAACTGATGAGCAGGGCAAGAGGCTGATATAGCTATTGACACATTAACCTTTGCATAAGTGATGGAAAACTAGGAGTGCTGATATAGTTATTGACACATTAACCTTTGCAAAAATAACTTAGAACCTTCTACCTTGTCTTGGTCTACATGGGAATGCCAAACAAATTTATATATAGTAACGAACCTACTGAAAGTGTAAGAGTTCTTAGTTGAAGGCTATTAAGAGAAAAAGTAGCACAACATTGTTTTATCTGTGAGTAAGTGTAGAGATATAAATTGATCAGAAATACCAAAAAGGAGAAGGGAAGAGTTTAATAGACCAGCACGTACCATCATCATCATCATCATACAGTCCATACTCCACATATACCCATCATCGGCTTCTGATTGCATCAAAGTTGATGTTATATGCATCCATAAACATAAAATCTAAAGGCTATACACTAATAAGGAATCCAACTCAGAAGAGTAATGTTAATTATCAAGAATGAAGTAAAAATAGAGATCTCGAAATCAAACTACCTGTAAAGGAGAATCCCCAGATGCAGGCTTAACGTCTGTTACAAAACACCCCATTATCAAGCCATGTCGGCGAAACCCGGGGTACCATTTTGGGCCAATTCTTCTCAGTTGGACATCTTTGAATCTTAGGATGTTTTGAGTCCTGTTGAATCTGCATCGACTTGACGTCCGGCGCCGTTATCTTGCAGTGAGGGCACTTGTACTTGGCATGTCTTCCGTTGTCCTGCCCGGTCCGGTCAGCGATTCCAGCCTTCCCGCCCCTTTGATCCGTCGTCACCGCGTCGATCTTCATAGTGACCCAAACAAATCAGGAGGTATAAATAGTAAAATCCAGTTGATGAAGAGCAGCGATATCTATTTTGAGCTACAGATCCTAGCAATTTGTTAGCGCAAACTGTAAAAAGAATGCCATATATTAGAGGTAAAGCATGAGGATGATACCTTGAAGAGATAGTGAACTCGGGATCGTTGCAGCCGTTTTGGGGCTGCAGGTGGGGAGGTGAATGTATTAGATTAGGTTTTGGACATTGAGAGGAGCAATTGGTTGGTAGATCTCCCAGTAAACTCGACGGAGTTGACCTAAATCAGCGCATTTAGTCGGCGGTTGTATTCTGCTGCGAAATTGGCAGATCTAGAGAGGACAATAGCTCAAGGAGGTGATGGAGAGAGGAGGAGATCTGGGTATTCATCGGGGTGTCGAATCGAGATAGAGTTATGGGGTCAAACAACAGAAAGACTAAAGAGGGCGGAGAATTAGGATAAAATCGTTCACATATTCTCTTTTAATGCGACGGCAAGTTTTTGCAGTCGTTAAATGCTATTATCTTGCGACGGCAAATTCTTGCCGACGTAAACCATAGTTGCTGGCGACCACAAGTGGCGACGGCAATTAATACGGTTGCATAACTTTTACACAATTGCGACGGTCAAGTTTTGCCGTCGCGAAAGAGTAGGCTTTAGCGACGGCAATTTCACGCCGACGCAAATTGGTGAAGCTAATCGAATTCTTTTTTGTAGTGATTTAAAGGCCCAACCTGCAAATGAACAACCTGGAAATGAAAAATAAGCTAAAAACTCTTATACATCAACTTCACTACTTGAGTTCATCACTTCAGTTCATCCCTTTCATCACTCCATAGTTCATACAAATTTTAAGTCAATAATTCATAGTTCACAGTTCACACTTCACACAAATGAATCAAAATATCAAATGATACAATAACTAAGTGCAATAGTTGAAAACAAAGTGTTCAAGGACTCAAAGTTCATCTCATCATCATTTCATATTTGCTTGCTGCCTTGCTGTGCTCCCTCAAATTCAGTTTCTGCAAATTCACACTTCATACTCAGTTTCTGCAAATTCAGTTTTGTTGAAAATAATAAGTAATTACACATATTAGATAAAATGGACACATTTTTTATTGATAAGAAATAGAATTTATCAAGACAAAGAAAGGATGTAGAGATTTGAGAAAAGGAACAAAAGAGAATGTACAGAGCAGTATCCAAGGAATCAATTGGAAGTTGAATGTGAGGTTAATTAATGGATTAAATACTTATTACTCCTCGTACTTTTCCCTGAAAAACAGTTTAGTCCCTCGCCTTTTAAATTAAACTGGATAGTCCTTATTCTTTGCAAATCTCACACAACAGGTCCAAAATAATCCAAAATGACTATTATGCCCCTCATTTCCTATTTTTATTATTATTTTAATTTTTTTCTCTATTTTTTTAATTTTTCTCCTTTTTTTTTTTTTATATTTTCTCTCTCCCCTGACCTCTCGCTCCCTCTCTCTTCAGCACCAGCAGCGCTAGCAGTGGCTGATCCCACATTATCTCCCTCACCTCCTCCACCTACGGCCTCCTCACCATCGACCCGCCACCGTCACCATCGCCCTCCCCTGGCCCGAGCCTCGTGGCCAGCGATCTCTCTCTCTCTCTCTCTCCAAATCCCCAAATTTGAAAAACTCAAAACCTCCTCTCCCTGCTTCTGCAAAATCAAGCTCACCAACTCCCCCCACCAGTTCTTCGTCGTCCCTCTCATCGTCGACCACGACGCCGCCCGCTCCCACTCCCACTCCCTGAACGCCTGCTTCAACCTCACCAAACCCAAAATCGAAACCCTAGCCTCTCCATCTTGTTCTTCTTCAGTTCTTCTGTTCTTCGACTTCTTCCCTTCTTCGTTCTTCCCCCATTCAATAATCCAAAAAAATTGAGAACCCTCATTTAATCTAAAATACCAAATCGGCCAATCCCCGCAAACCCTCATTCAATCATCTCATTCATCTGAAATCCCAGCAAACCATAAACCTTCTATCTTCACTTCTTCCCCAATTCGAAAAGACGAAAACCCAGAAAACCATCCAACTAGTTCATCTCAAATACGAAATCAGCAAATCCCAAACCTCGCTCCTCATTCAATCTTCTGAAATCCCAAATCCCAAACCTCAATCCTCATTCAATCTTCTGAAATTCCAAATCCCAAACCTCCTATCAGCGCTCTACTGATAATGTTCTTGAGCTTTTCTAGGCTCCGAAGCCGACATAGCTTCCTGGGTCTTAGCGTTCGGGGTGGCGGATCGATCTTGGCGCTCTACAACGAGTACGATCTCTCCGGCATCGAAGTCGTCGAGGAGGAGCTCGGCTGGGTCAAAGAGACCGGCGACAAGTTGCGCGGCGAGGCCATGAAGGCGTTAGAGCTAGGGATGGAGGGGTTGAATCATGGGGAGGTGGCCATCAAGTTGCAGGTGTTCTCCGGTGGTTGCAGAGGGAAGAAGAGAGAGGGAGCGAGAGGTCAGGGGAGAGAGAGAAGGAGGGAGAGAGCAAATATAAAAAAAAAAAAATGGGGAGAAAAATTAAAAAAATAGAGAAAAAAATTAAAATAATAATAAAAATAGGAAATGAGGGGCATAATAGTCATTTCGGATTATTTTGGACCTGTTGTATGAGATTTGCAAAGAATAAGGACTATCCAGTTTAATTTAAAAGGCGAGGAACTAAACTGTTTTTCAGGGCAAAATACGAGGAGTAACAAGTATTTAATCCTTAATTAATTAAGTCTAAAGTTTAAAGTTTATATGATTGGAACTTTTTTTCTTCTTCTTTTATTGTGTTTTTCTCCATTTAGAGTTACTCGCAATGAATTTAAAAGCTCAAATTGTACAAAGTATAAATAAAATTACCAAATAAAAAAGGAAAAACTAGCATTACAGAGAAGCAACCACAGATAAATATAAATTTGGTGGCCTTCTCTTACATTAATTTGTCATCTGGTAATATTAGATCTATGTGGTAAGATTCTAATCACAGCTCATTGAAACCCAGAAATTGCAGTACTATTTCTAAAAAGTGAAGGCCTTCAAATACCATTGGAGCTTCTGGGTTAAAAGAAGATTGTGAACTTGGTGGCAATACTAGGCGTCCAACTCCATCAAACAACATAAATAGCAACAAGTTCAAAACATATAATGATATTCCTTGTAAATTGATCTAATTGTGTTTTTCATTAGTTTTAAGCCAAACAGAAGAAAAGAAATGGAGTCTGCACCTACTAGATTCAAACTTTGCAGTCTGCACCTACCAGATTCAAACTTAATTAGTCCTCGATCCTCCTGTTCCTCCAAGCACAAAAGGAAAACCATGAAAACCCAGAATAAATTGGTAAATTTCAACAATCCAAAGCTTCTAATCACACCTCAACTCAACAATCCAAAGCTTCTAATCACTAAAATTGAAAACAATCGAAGGTCGTACTCACCAGCAGCAATGGTTCGAAAGATTCGATTGATCTTCAAAGAGATTGAGACTTTGAGAGGCTCAAAGCCTCAGACCCTTGCTCGGGTTCGAGAGAGAGGGACTGAGGGATAAGGGAATAGGGTTTGGAAACTTGTAATCTAATGGTTGTGAATTAAAACTGAAGAAAATCAACGGCTATGATTGATAATATAATAAATATTTAAAATAAATAAATATTATATTAAATACTTGGTACGGTACGGTATACCATATTTCTGTAAGAATCAATACCAGTACCGTACCAGTTACGAGCTCTCGGTTCGGTTATACCGTACCACAACTTCGGTTACCGAAAATCTCGGTTCGGGACGGACTCGGTTGGCTGGTTTGGCTCGGGAGAATTTGCCAGCCCTAGTCTTTAGCTAGCTAGATTGTTACTTTTCAATGTATTCAAAGGATTTCCGATGGCTGAGGCAAGTCTTAAATGTCTTAATTAATTTCACATTTTTAAAAAATTTTACTTTTTCAAATTAATTAATTTTTTCTTTCATGAGTGTTTATAATATCCCTCTAACAACCACTGCAAGGGGCCTAGTGGTTCTTGCCTAATTGGGTGTGCTCCCCAACCTAGGTTCGAACCCCGAAGCTATCAAAGTGGTCAGGCACTGTGCTGCAATGCACAGTTGGAGCATTTCACATGCGCCGAAGGGGTTTATCTTGGCCTAGGAAGCCTTTGGGTTCCCCTTGACAAAATCCAAAAAAAAAAAAAAATATCCCTCTAACATCATAGAAACTTTTAAAATGTCTTAACTTTAGATACTTTATGCCATTTTTGATGATCGAGCTCAAAATCTTTAAAACACAATCCATGTCATTTCGCTATTCAAATTATTACTTTTCAAGATATTCGACTAGCAGATTTCTGATGACAGAGACATGTTCCAAATGTCTTGAGAAACCTCATTTTTCAAATGTCTTATATGAGTTATTATCAATTAGCATCTTTTAGAGTTTTAGTAACTCAACAGAGGGGCTATTTTTTAACTTAATCTTAACACGTACACCATGCTCATATATTTGAATTTCTTCCTTATTATAGCACGAGTATATATTGCAGAAGATTTACATGTCATTGATAGTAACATAATTAAACTTGACTAGTACAGCCTGATCAAAACAGTTTGCTGGTCTAATTAATTTCGTTTAAGCACAACAAGAAAGTTAATCGCCTTGCCCGCTTCAATGGTGGAGGAGTGTTGCTGTTCAAATTTCTTGTGATACAAATCAAAGAGCTCATCTAAGACTTCGTCTCCGAATTGCTGCTTGAGCATTCCCTCCATGGCAGCTCTAATATGAGATGCAGATACTAGGGCATTAGAAACGGTTCCATTTGGCAAGGCTAAGATTTCCATCATCTCTATGCTAAAACATCCATTTTGTTCTATAGACCCTTCCAGTTCTTGGGGAGACATGTAATACATAGGTATGTTAAACGAGTCCACTTTCTCTTCACTAACTATCCCCTGCATTAACAAAGGAAAAAAACACGCAAATAGCATCTAATTAAGGATTATGCGAAGATAACCAAAGATAATTGTAAAATCTGTCGAGCAATGGACTAGCATGGCCTATTACTCTAATTGGTCCAATACCGACATTGTCTCTAATTAACCACCTATATGGTCAACAAATGTGAAATTCTTTACATAAATTGCCTCGGTGCTATTAGTAGTGAATTGTACGGTAATTATTGTGTCACTTTTCAAAATGAGCCCTATTTCTACACACACACACACACAAAAGGTAGTAGAATATTAAATTTAACTAAAGCAGTTGATTATGGCTTACCTTCCTCACCATGTCCATGAGGCAAGATTCTAAGAGTTGATAGGTTACATTTGCCAGAGCATCTGAATGAGGGATTCCATGAGGGATGCCTGGAATGATAAATACCATGAGTCCTCCACGCACAATCTCTTCTGCCCTGGCTTGCAGGAAGCACTCCATGTCCTCAGCATATTGAACTTCAAAAGCCCTTTTTACTTCATCTGTCGAATTTAGGTAATGGATTCGTCCTTTATTCCAAGCTGGACTGTTTCTGTCCCCTACCTCTTTTGGTACTTTGGAAAGCCAATGAATGGCATAAGAAGCATGAAAGATATGAATAGAAGCTTTAGGAAATAGGCGACCATAAAAAGAACCAGGCACACCCGCGGCATAGTACTGTCTGTTCTTAGGGAGGGATTTGAAAAGCATATTGAAGTCATTTGAAGTATGGTCACTGAAAAAAACTTGAAATTCAAGGATTTGATCAGAACATCGCCACCCTTGGCTATGATACTTGAATTTCACAGCTTGGAGTATGTTTTCGACAGACAAAAATGTATTAGGCCCTATAGAGCAACCCAGATCTGCAAACTGAAAGGTGGTGGAAGATGATAACAAGAATTTCACGTCGAGCTTTTCTACAATTGCCTTGTCTACAAGTTCCTTGGCAGCAACTGCAACCTCTTTCTGCAAACAAATTTATAATGTTGTCGTAAGTATATTAACATTCTCTAGAGCTCCAAAATTAAAAGAACATTGTACGTATTTGACAAATAAACAAAATGTATAGTGCTGATCTTAGTCTTAGATGAGCTAGCAGATGATCAATACAAACACACATATGCATGTAGCGCATAAAGATTACTAAAGAAGAACCTGGTACGTGGAGTTGTTGGCATAGCTGTTGGGGCCATCTCCACCCGTCATTGGATGTGCTTCTCCTGATAGCTTACTGATATCCTTTGCTGTCATCTCTGTGTCTTTGAGTCTGTTTGTGTATGTCCTGGGATTTTGCATGCGTTGTTTTTATTTATAGTTACTTGTGCACAACACTACTCGACGGTGATTAAATTAAGTACTAAGCCGGTAATCATGCAGGGGTCAAATACCACCTGCCAATACCAATAAGTATACCCTAGTTTAGCTAGTCATCATGTAACACCGATTCGAATTGAAATCCGCCAACTATAGTTTTAATATATCAATTAAAATATTAAACTCAGGACGGTACAACGTGATTCACGAACGTCGAGATGGTTGTTAAAGATTCCATTTCCTTGTCCATATACGTACATATATATATGAAATTAAAAACAAAGTGAAGAGAAAACATTAAACATAAAAAAAGACTCGATTGGAGAACTAATTAATTATATCGAAAATTTTTGGTTATATATATGAAGGAAAATGAATTAAAGTTTTGATCTCCACGTGACCACGTTAATTACCCAAACTACAAATAATCTAGTCACCTCCTCGATCAAATTTCGAGTAGTTCTGTCTAGCTAGGCAGGCAGCATCTGTCTGGCATGCCCAGAGGTAACATGAACCAAACCTAGCTAATAGGCGAAAAGAGACTTGGAGACAGTAAATTTGTGATCTATTTTTGTTTTTTTAACAAGTCCCTTCAATTTTTAAGTACACCGTAAGTCTTGGAATTTACAGCATTCAAGTTTGTCAAGCATTATCTTTGCCTTACTTGTCATTCAATGTTTAATGTTTTCTCTTAAAATAAAAATGTATATATTAGAGTAGAAACGAAAGTTTTATTGATGAAAAGTAGGGAAAAAGTTACGGACAACAACCCACCCCTTAAGGGCGCAACCAAAAGAGTCATTACTTAAATAATCTTACATATTATAAGTGCATGTGTGTGTGTATATATTAAAAGAAAAAGGATTGAGAAAATAATGCGTATATTTTATGGCATAGGAAAGAATCTCAAGGACTACCTAGGAGCACATTCTAATTACAATCGACGATGATTTTGCGCTTGAGAAGGACGAATAGTCCAACATGCATGCCATCACGAGTAGCAAGGGTCCTGCAATTTTGTCGGAGTATCGATCAAAAAGTTGGTCTACAATTTGATGCCCAAAATGTTTTAATATTAGAATGCTGTCTAGGCCAGCTCTCATTTCTTGTGCACTACGGAAAGGGCTAGGCCTCTGAGGCTGTATCTCCAACGTCAGTAACTCAGTATGTCAAAGCACCCATTTTTGTGTATCAGTGCCGTCAGCTCTTCCATGGATGGGCAGTACATTGGTAAGTTAAATGAGTCAAATTTATCTTCGCTCAGTAAACCCTACAAAATGTTAACACAATGAAATAGTAGGTCAAAACATGATAATGACAGTCTTAATTCTTAAAGTTAATTAATACAGTTCACTCGGTTCACACATATTAATCTAACAACTTAATATATGTCACAATTGTACTCAATAATGCTTTATGTATGTACCTCATTAACCATATCTGAAAGGCTAGACTCCACAGGTTCAAAAAGAGGGGTAGGAGAATGCTGTTGTGGACTCATTCCGTCTGGACGTCCTGGAACCAAGAGAACCATTAATCCTTGAGGAACAAGCTCTTGTGCTCGAGCACGAAGAAAACACTGAATGTCCTTGGCATACTGAACCCCATATGCTTGAGCAACTTCATCAGGTGATTTGCCATACAAAATCTTCCCCTTGTTAAATGCAGGAGAGTTCGAGTCAAGTAGCTCTTGTGGTGTCTTAGAAAGCTACTGGATAGCATATGCGGAGTAAACAATATCAAGAGAGGCCTTGGGAAACAATCTTCCATGAAAACTCCCCGGAACTGCTGCAGCGAAGTATTGCTTATGTTGAGGGAGATTGGTAAAGAGATGGTTGAAGTCATTAGAAACGACATCACTGAAGTATACTTGATATTCAGGGAAATCACCAGAGTGGCCTTTGGTTGTTTGTTATTTCTGTGATACCGCTTTAATGATGGTCTCGACTGCAATGAATATGTTAGGTCCAACAGAACAACCTAGATCAGCAATTCGGACCGTGGTTGAAGACAGATTTTCAATGGCAAGGTTTTCGACTATTTTTGCAACTAGGGTTCCCTTTGAAGTATCAGCTGCACATCTCTACATGCGATAATTATGTAATCAGGTACATTATTAAACACAAGCAGTTATGTCTCTAGCTAGCTTGTTAACCGCCTGTTTAAACTAATGTAGCTAATTTTCCTCTTGAGATATTTTCAAGAGCTAGCCCAATTGTTGATCCAAACTAGAATATGCTATACATTTATCCTTAATATATACTTGTCTTAAATCATAACTAGCAAGGCCCACTCATTATGTGTGTGGAGAGAAGTTTTTTTTTTTTAGAAAAGTGTGTGGAGAGAAGTTAAAGATAGTACAACTACCACATTTTCTATTTTTTTTATTCTTTTGTTTTCTATTATACAATTTACCATATTATCCCTATTAATTCATTATAATTCATAGCTTTTTAATAAATAAAGGTTAAATTGGTAAAAAAAAAATCAGTTTTGAAGAGCAAGCTCTCTTCTCTTAGAGCAACTCCAACAGCTTCCCCATATTTTAGTTTTTCTCTATTTTAGGGAAAAATGAGCATCTTTTGCTCCAACAGATTCCCTATAACTTTCTCCATTTTAGGGAAAGTGAGGAGAGAGAAAACAAAATTCCCTAAATTTACAGCAATCTCTAAAATTTTAAGGAAGAATTTAGAGATTTTAGAGATTGCTGTAAACTAGGGAATCTGTTGGAGTTGAAGAAGAAAAATTGCTTAAAGCTTTGACTTTTGCTTCCCTATAATACAAAAATTATAGAGAAGCTGTTGGAGTTGCTCTTAATAATAGTATAGATATGTACGTTTAGGCTGCTAGGGTTGTGTTGCTCGATATATAACAAGCCTAACGCATCAGAAAAGACAGAATAAATAATCTGCAATCTCTGATCCGCTACTAATATTAATGATCGATGATGATTTTTGAGATTGATATATAAACTCTCCGACCACCAAGAGAAGAAAAGAACTAACTGATCCAGTTAAGCCCAGCTAATTTCTGTTTACATTATATTTATGTACACATACTCATGGAGAAAGGACCGAAAGGATGATAAGAAGTTAAGAACGTACGTATGAAAACTATGTAGGTTACCTGACGAGAAGAGTGGATGAAGTCGCTGTATTCGCCATCCCCACCTTTCATTGGGTATCCTTCAGATGTTGTACGACTCATTTCTTCTGCCATATCTCTCTAATTTCTCAGCTGCTCGCTCAGGCCATCTCTTTCCATCAATGATATATACAGACATAGCTGCTAAAATTCATGTATATTATCATATAAGCTTGAAGCTAAGCAACAATGGTGAAAAGATAAAACCCTAACCTGAGGAAGACGAAGCTCACAGAGAGAAAAGAGAGAAGCAAAATGATATTTGATACTGAGTATTTTTCACAAAATGATCTCAACTGCACAATGAATTGATGAAAACCGATGCTAGCTATTTATACTAGGCAGGGACAACAAAATTAACAAACTAAGTAATCTGGATTCTTCTAATCAGCTAACGAGATCATGACATGTGGATGACATGGAGCGGTCAGGATTGAATTCTCATGCAACTCACCAACTTTGGTCAAAGAGACGCTGAGTCATGCTTCTGATGTGACAGAGATGGTTGTGATGCGGCTAAGCTCACCAAGACCACGTGCAACAGTGTTGCTCGAGCTGTTAAGCACAGAATCCGTACTAGCTATATTTCCACACGGACCAGCTTCAAGAGATGATGTGATAGAACCATCCTCACCTTTGCTCTCATCATTAACCTTCATTTGCTGACTATGAGAAATAAAGGCTAATTTTCAAATATGAAGGAGGTGATTATGCTGCTTAAAAAAGTAACAAAAAGATCTTAGAGAATATCACATAGCTAAGCTTCTACGTACAATACAATTTATTAGCTGTATAGATATGATGATCAACATTGACTTATCACCAATAACACATGTAGGGGCCCCTTAAACTAATGAATTTAAGACATACTTATTTTCTCAACAAGAAGGATTGCAATCCCGATTCACCGATCCAAACCCTTAAATTAAGTTTCAGACCTACGCTTATGGATCATATTGCAAATCAAAAATCAACAAAGGGCAATGATATGGAACCTCAATGAGCCCTAAGATTTGTGACCTCAAACTCTAGGTGTCATGCCGTGTAAGTAAATACAAATTTTATTTTTAATTCCACATAATATATATTGTCACATCATACTATTGCAACACCAACTTTACCCTTTTATATTACCTTTTAGATATTGAGGGGGTGAGTCATTTACATTAATGAATTTAATTAGGTAACGAAATAAAATATCAGCGATTAATTATGTATTAATTTAAGAGATATGTCTACAGATTCTTTGACTAATATTTCTCTTCATTTAATTAAATTCTTTCCATTACTTTTTCTTTCCAAATGGCATTAATATATTGAATTATGTGTCAAGAAATAGAAGTTAACTTTTATTTACAAATATTGATTAATTTCATCCAAAAAAAAATAGCATTTTTTTTTTTTTTTACCAAGTAATTCATTCATCTCAAGCCAGAATGACACGGATACATACCTTCCCTTGCCAAACTTAAGAGCAATTTTAGGACGTGGTATGCTAACACCACCCATTAGACAACCAGTGCTCACTTATTCAGCGAGCCTAAGAATTATGAAAAGTAACACATATCAATTAGGCAAGTTCAGAAAAAAAAACTAAACTAAATTTTCTCCTTGCCCATAATAATTGGGCTAGGAGGTTTGGAAAGATAAACTAAACAAACTTAAATTTTCCCCATGCCCTGCCAGCCAGGGGTAGGTGGCTTAGTGAGATATGCAGACCCAATAGTATTTCTGGACCCAAGCAAATCCAGCCCAAAAGCTCCTTTCAATGCTCTAGGCCCAGCGAACAGCATATGACCATCAAGGAAACCTAGCTGAAGCCGCCGAGATGTCATCACCGTTACCAGGGATAGCGGCACCGCCCACCGTTTGATCAATGCTGACCAGGACGCAGACAGTCTCGCCACCCCCGCTATCGAAGCCACCACCCAAAAACAGCCTAAAGGCACGACCTTTGAAACTGATCTTAACACCCAAGATGAGTGCATCCATATACTATATTGGACCACCATTAGCTTTAGCAGCCTCTCCAGTTTCGGCCAAGGCTGGATGCAGCCTGACAAGAGGATCAATCTCATCGATGGTAAAGTGCATGTGTCGGCACCGCCTCCCAACAGTTCGAGACGGTTAGCTCTCATCGTTCCTATGAGCGACATAGCAAATACTACGCTGTGTCTTGGTGTAACATCATCGCCCAATCGCATCTTGATTGTCGTTAACCCAACTTCCACCTCCCTTGGGTCATCGCTGTTACCCTCAATCCATAAAGAAGGATCAAGAGATTGGGGGAAATAGAGAGGTCCATCCTAAAAAGTTGCTCGGTTCGCCTTCCTTTGATACGAGGGGACGAAGTCGTCCTTGAGATTCATCACGGCCGGAACCGTTGTGCTTGTTGCCGCCACTGAGGAACAGCGTTAGGGTGAGAGCGATGAGGAGCGCTCCTAGAGAGTTAGGGTTTGCCATGTCGACCACTTCTAGGAAAGTAAATATGTTAACCCTATACTAGAGTATAAGTCTCGTATAAAAAAAAATAGCATTAATAAATTGAATTTGGGAAATACTAATGTCTAAATTAAGAGGTAAGAAAAAAATCTCACATTAGCAGCCATTAATTAACATCTACAATCTAAATATAAGGGAAAAACAAACAAAAAATAATAAATTCAGATCTAACATTTAAACCCTAGCTGCATAAAGAGAAAACAATGAACAAAAGAATATATACAATTATATGAATAAGTATTTTTCACATTATATTTTCAAAATTTGCAGGAACCCAACAGAGGTTGAATACATATACATGTGTTATCCAAATCTATTAATCGATTGTACGTGCAAATCTATTGACTGAATTACATGAAATTTTTTCTACTCTTGATTGAAGAAAAAAAATTGTTGTTTAAAACTAAGCATGAGTGTAATGAAAAGAAAAAAAACCAATTTTTTTTTTTTTTTAGTCATTAGATTTTTAAATGATAAGATAGTCTTTTTCTCAAGAATTACATGGCATGATTAGACAAATAGATGATGTGTGTAGATGATATGACATGACACATAAGATTGAGGCCCCAAATCTTAGGCCTCATTGAGGCCGCAAATCATTTTCCATCAAGAAATTGATCATTGGCATCAACTATATACATAAAATATATTTTTTTGGTAGAAACGAGAACACATCAACTATATATTATTGATGATATTCAACAGTTAATATTCTCCATATGGTGTGGATATGGTGTGTTTGACTGTTTTAATGATCTTTGACCCACTCAGTTATTAAAAACACATGGCCAAGTTTGTTTGTTTTTTTTTTTTTAAGAGAACAGATAATTTCATTACTTATTCATGCCCGTAAAATATTGTTTTATACCAAAATCATATTTGGCACAAAGCAGCCAAGCAAAATGACAGGTAACCCTCATCGCAAACAAAATGAGCTCACTTATTCGAGCCTAAAAATCAAATGACCCAAATCCTCACAACCTAACTCCACCAAATAATAGATCTAGTCACCTAGATACCTCAATCGGTGTATAATTAAGGAAACTATGAATAAAGCAAACAAAGACCAAAATCCATTTGATAGGCTAAAACTAAAGAAAACTAGAATATAGTCTGAAGGCCACTAAATCCACTAGAAAAGGCTAGACAAGAAGACAAAAACAAGAGGTCCAACCCACATGACCAATAGACCTGGCCCAAGGACAAAGCCCAAACAGCCAGACCCAACCACCAGGACTAGCCCAGAACCCTGGCGAGGAGCAGAACACTAGCAGCACGAACCAAAATGCCACCGAAGCGGCAGTCACCGAAGTCGTCGTCGCCGTAGCACACTGGGTGACCACCCCACCAACGCACATCGACCCAGCCGAACCAGAATGCGAGAACCTCCACCATAACGGATCCAGTAAAATCCGTCCTCCCGCTGCCATAATCAAGTCTTGCAACCACCTGATATGCATTTGAGCCACATCTTCTTCCAAATCGAGAGGTCACGTCAGATTGCACCCCCTGTCAAACGCTTCAAATCTCATCAACACCTGTAACCACATTGGAATCGATCCGATCACCAACCCGATTCAGGTCTCGTACGTTCATGCCTACAACCTCGCCACTCATTCAAAAGCATTTCATAAAACTAGTCCTGTCCAACCACGCACGGCACAAGCTGGAAAAGCCTGAGGCCCGCTCAGCATGGCCATGAGAGTAGGTCGTGGAGGCGCGTACGAGGGTTAAAACAACGATTGGCCAAGTTTGTTTGGTAAAATGGTTAAACTTGAGGAAAAGGAGGTATTGATCCAGGACGTACATTATATATTTTAACCGGAGAACAGAAATTCCACTAGACCCATCAAGAAACAAGGCCCTAGCAGACATAACAACAGAACCACCAAGGCCACTCAGAATCGAAACAAATTAAATAGCAAAAAAGAAAAAAAGAAGAAAAAAGGAACGATCTAGAATGTAAGCAACGAAGGGAATTCGAAGACTTGCCAATAAGAAGCTTCACAGAATATGCATTAGTTCAAAAATATTCGACAGAACATACAAAATAAAAAAACAAAAATAGAACAAGAGCGCATGCCATTAACATGCATTATTGTAGCTAGACTTCCAAATTACTTTCTGCGCTTGAGAAGGATGAATAATCCAACAGCCAAGCCATCCTTAGCAGTGAGGGGCGGACGCGACTGTGCAGCAATTTTCTTCGAGTATCGATCAAAAAGCGGCTCTACAATGTCGCAACCGAAATGTTTTGTGATAATGCTCTCCATGCCAGCTCTAAGCTCTTGCGTTGTATTCAAAGGAACGGACATTGGAGGTTGCTCTTCTAATCTTGCAATCTCAAAACACCCATTTTCCAGTAACACCATACGTACCTCCTCCATTGATGGACTATAAGTTAGCATGTTGAAAGAGTCGATCTTATCTACGCTTAATAAGCCCTGCACATACATGTCCATTTCTAAATTTCGTCAAGTAACATGTTTAGAAGTTTGTGGTTCACTACTAATCGTATCAAAGCTTTCCAGGATAATATATCATACATAGTGAATGCATTGTTTAAGTTGGAGAAAATATCGTTGTTAGTGATGAACTATGATGGTTCTGTAGCTACATATATATTACGCACATACCTCATCAACCATATCAAGAAGGCAAGATTCGACAGGGTCGTAAAGGGGACCAAGGGAATATTGTTGAGGAAGTGTCCCATCTGGCCGGCCAGATATGAGAAGCACCATTAGTCCTCCCGGAACAACTTCTTGTGCTCTAGCATCGAGAAAAGACTTAAAGTCATTTGCAAACTGAAATGAATATGCCTCACTGACTTCTTTAGGTGAATGAGAATAATAAATCCTCCCCTTATTACATGTCTGTGGTGCCTTAGAAAGCCACAAAACAGAATAGGCAGAGTAAGCAAAATTGAGGGAGGCCTTAGGAAACAGTTTTCCATGAAATGAACCTGGAACTCCGGCTGCATAGTATTGCTGATTCTGGGGAAGGTTTGACAAGAGTATATTGAAGTCGTTTGAAACATGGTCATTGAAGTATACATGGAATTCTGGGAGAAGTGAAGATTGGCCTTCGATCTCGAATTTTTGTGTTACGGTTTCTATGATATTATTGACTGCAATGAATGTGTTTGGACCAACGGAACAACCAAAATCAGCAATACAGAATGAGTTTGACTTGGTAGTACTACACAGATTACCAATCTGAAGGTTTTCAAGAATGGCCTCAACCAGCATTGCCTTGACATTGTCAGCTGCCTTCCTCTGCAGTAAATAATTGTTCTTTAGCATCATCATCACCTATCATCATATACCATAAACCGCGCCCCGAGTTAAAGTTCAGAAAGAATTAATACCTGACGATTGGAGTTTTTACCATAGCTGTATTGGCCATCTCCTCCATTCATAGGAAAAGCTTCTTCAATCACTATAAAAGCCCGAGATTAGTAAAGTAAATTGAGGAAGGAAGTTCTTTTCTTGCCATATTATAAATAGGTAAATGCAAACTTAAGGCTATGATATACCTGATCCAGAGATCGAGTTTATGGAGCAGCTGTTTAGTTCATTCCCATTATTGATCATTGAGTTGCTAACAGGTCTAATCATCTTCTCTTCTGCCATCTCTTTTTGGTAAAAATGTCACTGCTTTGTTCATGTATAAATTTATAAAATCAAGTACGCCATCTTTGAATTAAGTTGAATAGTAGTTAGAATCATACATTAGTTAGTTCAAAAAGACTAGTCGAAAGTGGGATGAGAGAAACAATACTTAATTAACATATTGAAAAGATAATGGCAACACCCCTTGTAGTATGATAAAAAATAGCACCAATTAATTGGCACATTGTAATCTCTCTAATTATTTTTTTCTCTTTACAGTTTAAGTAACATTCCATTATTTAGATACCTATTTTTGACTTTCAACCCAGGAGCCTTTTTTTTTTCTTTTTTTTTTTTGCAAGAACATAAACTTATATTAAGGAAAAAAGAAACATTACATAGAAAATTTGTCGATGACAATTCATCGCCATATGTGTTTTTTTTTTTAAACAGATTTTGCCAATGAAAATTCGTTGCCGTAGGTTTTTCATATATAATTTTGCTCAGTTTCGACGGCGTATATTATATTTTGGTCGAGGAACATTCGTCCCATATGTGTTTCTCATTATATATATTTGTACGTAATTCATCGTTGTTGGTGTTTTCACATATATTTAAATACTTTATGTCATTTTTGAGGATCAAGTTCAAAATTTCCAAAACCTAGTATGTGTTATTTAACTATTTAGGTTGTTATTTTTAGAGGTTAACAAGTGGATTTCCGATGGCTGAGTAAAATCTCTTGCCGCACACGAGTCTTGAGTATATTTTACTTCTTTAAATCAACTATAATTTATCATTCATGAGTTCGTGAGTCTTGATTATATTGATCTTGTTTGAACCCAAAATAACATTTTTTCCCGATAAGGGGGACTCGAAGAAATCCGGGCCAATATCCGTGGCCCAAGCGATATATTTTCGACAAGTTCGGAAAATATTGTTTAGAGGCTAAATAAGGCCTACTTGGAGGCCAAGCAATCTTGAAGCAAATCTTAATATTCCTCGATTTACTAGTAATTATCAAGATATTTGATAATTAATGGTAATGTGCTTGGTTGTCAAGACTGTGCAAAATGGGAAGATAAAATATGCAGGCTGTATACATGGCCGAGATTGCGCGAGCCATGCAAGGTAATTAGCAGGGCCCTCTCAATCAAAGTCGCGAGCGCGAGCAAGGCGAGCAAGTTGGGTTGATATATAATTGCCCATGCAATTAAGATGGACGTGGAATAAGGGGAGCCATGCAATTAAACATGGCAGACAAGTTGTCCTCTTCTACTTCGAGGTAGTCCACGCAATTAAGTCCTATAGTGGACCAATTAAGCAGAAAATCAAGGGCTCCCACATACGTGGCAATCAGGAAGTGAAGTTGGATGTACGTCAAATGGAAGAGACACCATCACCTCTTAATTGCAATAATATATATCCTTTCTGATTTGCATGCCGCCGCGAGCTACGAGAGTCCTCGCGAGGATATATATATATGAGAAAAATTCAGTCACCGTCCCCAAACTATGCTGCCAAGGCCAATTTGATACCCGAACTCTCAAAAGTATCAATGTGATACCCAAAGACCTATTTTGACATCAACGTGATACTTCTGTCCAAAATCTCTGACGGTGCCGTCAACTTGATGACGTGGCAAGCACATGGGTCCCTAAAAAAAATGAAATGACCAATTTACCCTTTTTTTTGTTAATTTTTTTCTTCTTCTTTTCATTTCTTTTTCTTCTATTTTCTTCTTCTTCTTCTTCTGAGATTTTGTTCTAGCCAAACCGCCGCAAGTTTCGCTCCTTTTCCTCCGCTCAAGAAATCAAAGAAAATGGCTTCTGCTTCTTCTTCAACCTCAGTCTCCTTATTCTCTCTCCTCTCCTTCTCCTTCGCCCAAACCATCACCAACGCTGCCAAGATCCTCTCCAATTTCTATCTCTTCTTCCTTATTTCTCATCCAATTTTGCCATTGATGAACACCTCTACAGCTCCACCTCAACCAAACCCACTGCAATTCGATCTTCAAATCCATAAGGAAATTACGGCAGCTCGTTTCGAGAATCAATAAGAAGGGATGGGTTCTTGGGTTCAACTGTTAACTATATAAATCCAATTGGACAACACAACAACATAGTTACTGTACATTGAAACAACAAAAACCAGAGGCAACAAACGGTGGGAAGAGGCAAAATGTAATGGATCACTCAGATTTTGATCGTTTGACTCACTTATGGGTTTATTTTGGTTTGGGTAGTTGCTGTTCTTATGTAAAGGTTGAGTCTCGTAGAAAGCTGTTTCCCCAAATTTTTGGTACTTTTCTGAGCCGACTATACCTCTGAAATTATTGAACGAAATGTTCAAGAATTTGAGGGGACTAAATGGGGGACTAATTCTCAAAGCCTCATGAATGCATTGCAGCAGCTATATATAAATGTCTCTTCTGGTATGGGAACGTGTGAACTCAGGACTCCCCAATATATACCTCATTCCATGTTTGCCACTTTCCCCATAAATTGAAAAAGCTACCATCTTTCTCTCTTTGGCCGTTTTGGGATTCCCCACCTACCATTTTATGCCTCTTTCCTTAACTACCCAGTTCACATTAATTTGTGGTTTGATTTGTCAGTCTCACTATAAATCTAGCATCTTCATATAAAGCTCCAATCTTTTTTCAGTCTACCTTCTTATAATTCCCCAATTCTTCATTCTAAAACCCCCTAGAGAAGCTATGGGGTGGCAGAGAGGCATTGCTTTATTTATTGGGTGTTTATCGGAGTCTGAGTCGGAGATTAACAGAGGCAGCTTTCCAAAGGGCTTTGTTTTTGGGACTGCTTGTTCTGCCTTCCAGGTTGGTCACTCTCTTATCTTTTCCGGTACTAAACGACTAGAACTTGTCTAACACAGTGATTAATCCTGTGAAGATAGAATAGGATGCTAGAGAGATGAGCTTCTGGACTGAGGAAACCGAACCGTTATCATACCCGAAGCTGCCGCCGAACTTTTTTTTGGAGAGATTGACTTCGACTAAGGTTGGATGAGACAAGAACCAACCTGGGACAGAGCCTTTGAGAGAATTATTTGACAGATCGAGGTTTCTGTGGTACTTCCATGAGACTATGCTGCTAAGGTTTCTAGAATGGAGCTTGATTTCTGTGATGGATGGGTTTGAGCAGTTGGGAGTTTGATTTTGGAACCAAGAAGGATTTGCGTGTTTTGCTTTTAAGAGATGCTGTTTCTTTCCCAGATTCTAATTCAATACCCGGATCATCACCGCTC
Organism: Rosa rugosa; assembly: GCF_958449725.1. Lineage (NCBI taxonomy): Eukaryota > Viridiplantae > Streptophyta > Magnoliopsida > Rosales > Rosaceae > Rosa > Rosa rugosa. Next base: position 56,789,055 of record NC_084823.1, read on the forward strand.
CTCTCTCCTCCACCGGCTCTGACCAGTACTCCGTCCACCTCCACCTCAGCTCTCCGGCCCAGAGTCTCCTCCTTGTCACCGACATCGGCAGCGATTCTCGCTACTCCGACTGTTCTTCATAAGCCACAAACACTTTTGATCAAAAAAAATTTCTCCATTTCGGCTGTTCTTCATAAATCCAAAAATCCATTCCTAGTGATAGAAAGGAGAGAGGATCAGATTGGGAAAGGGAGAGAGAGAGAGAGAGAGAGAGAGAGAGCTCGATCTGTTTTGCTTTGTTTTATTTATTTATTTTATTTTATAATTAATTAGTAAAGAAAGACAATTTTACCCTTGTCACGTCATCAAGTTGACGGCACCGTCAGAGATTTTGGACGGAAGTATCACGTTGATGTCAAAATAGGTCTTTGGGTATCACATTGATACTTTTGAGAGTTCGGGTATCAAATTGGCCTTGGCAGCATAGTTTGGGAACTGTGACTGAATTTTTCTCTATATATATCAATATAAGATACGTACATATCCTACCACTACATCCAAGAGGAAGATTACGTCTGAGACTCTAAGAGGCAATTAATCTTTGCCTATATTCTAGCGGTGACAGAGGCTAATAATATTAATTATCGCCTACGATAAATATCAAAACTGTTAAGAGTTTTGATTTAAAGGCTAATAACTGTGGCCTAAAATATAGTATTTCATTTCTATTAGGGAAGTGAATCTACAAGCAGCCTATATATAGAGGCTAAAGACGATACAACAAAGGACGAACACCTCTCTCATATCAATCAATCCTAGCGATTACAAAGCCTCCCCGGAGCAAACCTTCAACCTTGTTGAAACCCGGTGACCGTGCGCTAGTCCCAGTCTCCCAGCGAGCCGACTGTCAGCATCACCAGACCAACCCGGCGACCGTACTTCCAGTCCCAGTCTCCCAGCGAGCCGACTGCGAGCGCAACCGTCACCGTTACTACCAGCGAAGCAAGGGTAACGCCCTCGCAACCCAGCGAAGCTAAAGTCACGCTTTAGCGCAACCCGTGCTTTCTCCCAACTTCCCAGTGATTGCTCTGCTTAGTCTACAACACTAAGTATCGATTCGGTGAACGCAAGAGACCACAACCAAAGTCCTTATCCGTAAGGCAAAAGTCCTTTTCCGGAAGGCTAGAGAAGAACCCTGTGACGAGGTTGGTGCTCTCCTCGTCCACAGCGCTTGAAGAAGAAGTCAGGTCAAGGGACTACCCCAACGACTGCACCCCGCGGTGCTGGCACGCCTGCGCAATCACTCGCTCAAAAGAGACAGTTTGCAAGCCAACTGGTTTTGGAGCCAAACAGATCTTATAACATTATGAGAACCTTTAAAATGTCATAAATTTATATACTTTATGCGCTTTATGATCCAGCTCAAAATCTTTAATGTCCAGTGCGTATCATTTAACTTTTCAGATTTCAGGTTGTTACTTTTCGACGTATTCAATGGATTTATGATGGCTGAGTCATGTTTCAAATGTCGAAAGATTCTTAGGTAGGGCAGGCGTGCCATGTGGCCATACGCCCAGCCAATCACTACATATGCAAGGGGGTGTTTTGGGTATTTAATTAATTATAATTAAACATGGATAGTTTTGGAATTTAATTAAAAAATAGAGAGATATGATTGGCCGGGCGTACTACATGACTGATACGTTTGCCTAAGAATTTCTATAAAATCGATACTATTATTAAGAGAAGAGAGTTTGCTCTCCAAAACCGATTTTTTTTACCAATTTAACCTTTATATATTAAAAAACTATGAAATATAATTAATCAATAGGGATAATATAGTAAATTGTAAAATAGAAATAAAAAAATTAAAAATTAAAAAACAGAAAATGTGGTAGTTGTACGAGAAGTTTTTCTACTACCTTTAACTTTTCTCCATACACATAGTGGGTGGGCCCTGCTAGTGTCTTATATAACACCTCATTTTTCAACGAAATTGCATTTGACTCGCGCTTCAAATTTGACCTTATTCGGTCAAAATCCCTTGATGCACACTAGTTTTTGGGTAAAATGTACTTTCAAAAATCAATTAGTTTTATCATTCGTGAGTGCTTATAATAACCCTAAAACATCATAAGTTCTTGTCATGAATTTAGATACTTTATGCTCTTTTGATGATCCAGTTCAGAATCTCCAACATCTGGTGCGTATCACTTGGCTATAAATTCAAATTGTTATTTGTTGAGTCATGTCTCAAATGTCAACTCAAACAAAGCAAGAACAGCAACATAATGGCAAATAAGATAAGGACTCTACATTCTTGTGCAGTAATAAGGCTCTACCAAATGTACAACAATATATCTTAAACATAATTCAAAATCTCAAAACTAGCAGTGAAAGCTAGAATATGCAAGGAACTTGTTTCAATATATAGACTTATAGACTATGCGAAAACAAATGTTATATCTGTTGTTTCATTATTTCAACCAAAAGCTCGTTTTGGTTTCTTGCAAAATGCAAATAAACACACAATGACAATGCATATCGTAAAACAATACAACAACTCCTCCTAAGCATGTAATATGAATACATAACTTAATAAGCATATGCATGCCTAGCTGCCGAACAATTAAGGATTGCGCTTGAGAAGGACGAACAATCCAACAGCCATACCATCACAAGAAGTAATGGGAGAACGACCTTTTACTTTCTTGGAGTATCGATCGAAAAGTGGTTCTATAATTTCAGTCCCAAAGTGTTTGATGAGAATTTTCTCAAAGCCTGATCTGGCATGCTCACTGCGCAAAGGGGTTGCCCTCTCAGGTAATTGGATCTCCAACCTTAATACATCAAAGCAGTCGCTGTTTTCTATTATCTTCCTTAGCTCTTCCATGGATGGAGAGTAGATAGGCAAGTTGAAAGAGTCAAGTTTATCTCCACTTATTAAACCCTACACACATTAAATAAGGAAATAATAGAGTTAAATCTCATGTTATGCTGTCGGATCGATAATGATGTTTTACTAGCATACATATATATACCTCATTAACCATATCGGATAGACTAGACTCCATGGGTTCAAAAAGCGGATGAAAGGAATGTTGTGCCGGAACAGTTCCATCTGGACGCCCTGGAATCAAGAACAACAATAACCCTCCAGGAGCAAGCTCTTGGGCTCGAGCATCAAAAAAAGACTGCATGTCCTTGGCATACTGATCCGAAAATGCCTGACCAACTTCACTAGCCGAATTTCCATACATAATCCTCCCCTTGTTAAATGCAGGTGAGTTGGAGTCAAGTAACTCCGGTGGTACCCTAGAAAGCCATTGGAAAGCACATTGAGAGTAAACAAAATCTAGGGAGGCTTTAGGAAACAATCTTCCATGAAAAGATCCCGGAACTCCAGCCGCAAAATATTGCCTATCTTGCGGGAGACGGGCAAAGAGATGAATGAAATCATTTGACACCAAATCACTAAAGTAAACTTGAATTTCTGCTGACTTAGGTTGTTTCTGTTGGGCCTAATACATTATACATTTTTCGCAATCAACAACATCATTGAAGCTGTAGCACAAAAATACCAGCTTATTAAATGCCTTGACATTCGACTATGGCTGCCACCAGAAACAACCTAAGTCAGCAATCCGGAATAAGCTTGTAATAGGAGACTGAGTTTCAATGCCTTGACATTCGACTATGGCTGCCACCAGCTTTCTCTTTGATAGATCAGCTGCCTCTCTCTAGCCAATATATAAAATACAAATAACAATCAAAAGAGAATATCAACCCTATCATAGTGTTGCTCGAAAATAATCTCAGCCGAGACCTGTCTCTAGCCTGGCTTGTCTGCCATAGGTGCTCGTACTGTCATATATTGATATGTGTGTCAGTGTGTGTATTTTGCTAAAGGGCACGTACATATATAGAAAGTCTCCAGCGATTTAGGTTGGGGAGGAAGAAAGCAAATGTTCGTACGTACCTGATTAAAAGAGTGAACAGAGTAGCTGTAGCTGTACTTTCCATCCCCACCATTCATTGTATGTGCAGAGCTGGCCATCTCTCTCGGGTCGTTTTACTGGAAATTACTCAAAAGTCTCTCTGAACTCTGAAAGACCGAAACCTAAATGCAAATATATAATATGGCGCAACCACAGGAACCATACAGCTTTTTAAGTTGACTCTTTCCCAGATTTACTCCAGTTAATTATACTTCTATAGACTGTGCATGTGATAAGTATAGTTTGAGGATTCTGCTCCAGTTAATTATACTTTTAATAAAAACAAATGCATGTGATAGGTACCTTTTTTAAGCAACACACATTATAGACCAAATCAGACTTAATAAGAACTTTGATGCAGGAAAGCACGTGACATCAACATAAGCTTCCAAATTGTTAAGAATATGTCATTTATCTTCCATATTTGTTTTTCTGGCCACAAGTAGTCGGTAATTGTTAGGGGAACTGGGTAGCATTTGAATAGGAATATATCATTTTAAACTACAAGTCTTTCTTCTCCATTTGATTATTTCATTAGATACCTCTCTGTTCCAGACACCGAGCGGACGGTTTCATGTCATTTACCGTGAAGACTTTCTCACTTGACAATAACAACTTTCTTTTTCAAAACATTACGCTAACCTTGGCTCCGGCTGTGAGAGTATTGCTGTGTTTTAATTTCAATTTTTATTGGGGAACAACAGAAGACATAAATATAAGCTGAGCTTTTCACACTTTCGGAAAATAGACATTTTCGCAACAGGCATTTTCCATCCAGATTGCAATGTATAAAAAAAAAAAACAAAAAGATTCACCAAGATTGCAGCTACTCAAAAGTCTAAGCAAAACATTGCCAAACTAACACGCTTCCACTCATCGTAGGGAGGTATGGTACAAAAATAAACCAAATTATAACAAACATGGATCGAATAGACTGATTAACAACTGTCAATCTGAAGTTTAATCAAGTAAAAAGGCAGCACTGGGTGAATCAAATCATGACTAATTTACACCCATAAATGGAAAAATGCTGCCCTACCCAGCAAAAGCACCGTCCAGAATACATGGGCACCAGCAACAGTATATGACTGATCAAATCTAAAAACTATGTAACGTACTATTAGAATCAATACATCTTGAGCAGTAGGTACTGATTTGGAACACATCGTGCTGCCACTCTCCTACTCACCCAGCTCTGCCTGCGGGAACAAATAACAGGTAAAAACCTTGATGTCAGAAAAGGACATGGACAACAAATACATTTCAATTTCATCTTCTTATAGATCTACAAAAAAATAATCCAAACTCGCATATTATTCTAAATTCTAACTGGAGGCTTATGTCAGACTCAGGCCCACACTTAATCAATTTGGACCCAGGCATTTTCCCATCAGAAAACTCAACACAGCAATGGAACATCGTTTCCTAATGTAGGCACCCAAAACGTAGGCAAAACCTCTTAGAACACTTTGAAGCCACGTGTTATTTCAGTAACAAGCAGTCTCAGAATTAAGAAAGCAAGGAGATGTGGTGTCGATACTCTTCAAACATATTCTATTCTATGGTACTCGAGTGTGTGAATTAAGCACAAAAAGTGGTCAAAAATTATTCTTGGTCGAAACATGATAATATATCATTTTTAGCAACATAAAAACTCACACCTTGAAGAATGCTTTGGAAATTGAGACAAGATTAAAATCTATGGACTTTAAGCTATCTAGGAAGTTCAATGCAAGAACAAAATCATGCACATGGGTAGAACAAGTAACTGGTATGAAATGACGAACATTCCAAAAGACTTGCCTTCAGACAAAAATTGTTTAAGAGCTTAGTTTGTCGAAGATCGTTTACTTTTCTTGGATGGAGCATCGATTACTTTTCCCACAGCAATAGTTTTACCTGCATAATGAAAATTTTTTTTAGCACAAAACCATAATATACCGAAATCATCCTGGACGGATTCACAGGGCAAGGGCAACTCAGTTACCTTCAGTACGAAGAGTAAACCTTCCAAGTTGGGGAAAATCGGAGAACTTCTCCATGCATATCAAGTTGGTCACCTGCAGGACCAAATATTCGCATGGATATCAGATTAAAACATATATAACAGACTACATGACTACTTGCACAAAATTATTCAATTAATCATGAACCAACCCATCATTTCCATTTTTTTTTTTCCACTTGGGAGGGAAAAAAACACGTGTATCATGAGTAACATCAAATGAATGAGAGAGAGAGAGAGAGAGAGAGTGAGTGAGTGAGAGGTGCTCCAACAGGACAGCATATTATGATGTACCTTCACTTTGATATACATTAGCAACAGTTATGATACAAACCTGAATCCGGCATTTAATAACAGCACCATTCTTCACAAAAAGAGGCTTCTTCTTCTTAGGTTTCTTAGTCTTCATATCAATTTCCTCTAGCAGATCAACGATCTCACATTCCTCAACAACAGAGTGAATATGCAGGATAGCTTTGTATCCAGGTGTAAAGATTGCCTAAAAGGAGCATATGTATAAGTGTCCACCAACCAATCTCAGGAAAAAAAAAAAAAAAACCAAGGAAATGTAGTCTAGTTGAGGAGGAAATTAAGGAGGCAAGAAAGAGAGAGTTAGCATGCATACATTTTCCAGCAACTCAAGGATCTGCAACTGCGCATAAAACTCGGTAACAGCAGGTATTGGATTCGCTGCATAAATTAGAATCAAAAGATTAACTGAATAATTACAGACCAAAGAAACAAATAACACTTTTAAGCAGTTTCTCATTTTTTCTTTTTATTTGATCCAATCCCCCCTCACTTCTCTTTCTCATCATAGAGATGATATCTTGATTGAAACAAAGAAACAATCACCGTAGTATATTGTACTTACCCACACTTGACAAGACAAAACCTGACAGTATGTCCTCGTCGTCGATACCTGATAACCTAACTCGAAGATTTTCACCAGGTCCAGCATATTTGACCCTATCTTCATCAATGAATATAGCAATAACTTTCACTTGAGCCTGCATACCAATGTATCAGACTGTCATTATTAGTATAAATTAATACAAGTAAATTACGTTAAATGGACAAGAAGAGTAAAGGTGCAATAAACCAGCACCTTATTTGGCATGATAATCAGTGAATCCCCTTCACGCACTGAACCAGATTCCACTTTCCCCATAACAGTAGTTCCCATATCCTTGAATTTATCTATGATGGGCAACCTAAAATTGGCATTTAAAACTTATCAACAAACTTCAGAGGACCAAAAAAAAAAAGCAATGTTTTTGCAATGGAAATTCACTGTGCAGCTAATCTCATTTGCCATGGAAATTATACTGATACAGTAAGGCAACTAATAAAGACAGGACATCATGACTCCCACTAAAAACTACTGGCATAATGCCTCTATCAAGCTGCAGGTAGAAACCAAAGGTGTTTTGGCCAAGAATTTATTTTACTACTTGGGTAACAGAGTAAACCAGATACTTCTCATAGGAAACTTTTCTTAGTTGTCTTTTCCTATGTCAAAGAAAAGTGAGACCGAACTGGAGAATATAATCACAAATTTGGTCCATTAAGGTGAATTTAAGAATACTACTACTGAGAGAGAGAGAGAGAGAGAGAGAAGATAATATAAAGACCACATTGTACCTGAATGGACCTTTAGGGTCTCGTAGAGGAACTTCAATAGAATCAAGGGCTTCAAAAAGGCAGGGGCCATCCCACCATGAACAAGTTTCTTTACTCAACCTAGTTTTCATGTTTGTACCAAGAAGACCAGATATTGGTATGAACTGCACATCTGTACAATACAACAAATTAATGACATCTTAAGTCAACATGCCATTGCTAGAAAGTATAGTCTTCCAAAACTACCATTATTATCTGCGAAGATAGAACAAGCACTCAAACTGAAACTTAATCTATGCAGAAAAAAAAAAAGTTCCGAAATCCGATATCTAAAAAGTTGGTTATGAGATAATCCTCATACAAATTTACCTTTCTTCACGTTGTAGCCTGATGTCTTAAGGAATGGTACCATCTTCGACTCAATTTCATCATACCTGGTGAAATTAACAGTATAAATAATAAAAAAACGACATAGGAACAAGGCACACAAAAATAAAAAATTAATCATGAAATGTACTCTCTTTTACGGAGGGTAGAGCACCTTTCTTTTGACCAGTTCACAGTAAGATCATCCATTTTATTCACAACAACAAGCAGTTTAGACACTCCCAAAGTTTTTGCAAGCTGAACATGTTCACGGGTCTGTCCACCTCTTTCATACCCTGTTTCAAATTCTCCTTTCCGGGCAGATATTACCTAAACAGGGAGAGAAAGTACAGTTAAATACCCAAAATTTACCTCTGCACTAATTGAGCATCACAAACTAAACTCACCAGTACTCCTATATCAGCCTGAGATGCACCACTGATCATATTTGGTACATAACTTTTGTGACCCTGATCCAGGACGTGGGCAATCAGAATTCTCTCCCATCAAATAAACCAACCCATATTTATGATATTAACAAATATGATAAAACATGAAAATCTTAAAAGCGGAAACCAACCCATAATGAAAATATCATATTCATAGAAATTAAAAAAAAAATATATATATATATAGAATTATTCTCAGGTGCGGACGTCCGCACCGAATTTTCGGTACGGATTTCCTGTTTTCGACCACTTTCCGGCTATATTTTTACATCTTAACCGTTCAGTTTTTAGGCCCTAGTGTATAGATCACCTCTACAAAATTTCAGCCAATTTGGTGATCGTTAAGGCATCCAAAACTGCATTTTACACGAACGGACCGAATCTGTCGAACCGGAACCGTTCGTATTTATAATGGTAAATTGTAGTTTTGGATGCCTTAACGATCACCAAATTGGCTGAAATTTTGCAGAGGTGATCTATACACTAGGACCTAAAAACTGAACGGTTAAGATGTAAAAATGTGGCCGGAAAGTGGTCGAAAACAGGAAATCCGTACCGTCCGCTCGGTACGGACGTCCACACCTGAGACGGACTGTGTATATATATATATATATATATATATATAATGTGTGTGTATATACAGTGCTTGGACCTCTCCGCATATATTAAAATATGCGGATTTCCTTGATAGACTCACTTTTCGATCGCATATCCACATCTCGACCGTTCAGTTTTTAGGTCCTAATATGTAGATCACTTCTGCAAATTTTCAGTCAAATTGAGGTATCGAACTAGATTAAATCAATGAACGAACTGAATCTGTCCAACTTGAACCGTTCATGTTTATAATTGCCTTTAACGATTATCAATTTGGCTGAAAATTTACAGAATGGATCTATACATTAGGACCTAAAAACTGAACGGTCGAGATGTGGATATGCGATCGAAAAGTGATTCTATCAAGAAAATCCGCATATTTTAATATATGCGGAGGTCCATAGCAGAGAAGCATTGTGTGTGTGTGCACAGAAAAATGGACCTAACCACCTGTGTGGCCTAATGTCCTTTATCTTTACATCATAAATCTTTGATACTGGAAGCAAAAAAATCATCGGCCCAAATGAGAGCTACACATTAGACAAAAAATTGGCAAACCAATCTGGTTTCTGGCCACCAAACAAAATCACTCTCAGTCAACCATGTTTAATCATCCTTAGTTTTCTGTTTTCTAAATCCGGTTAGTGTGCAACCAAGAAATTATTCTATTTTGATGTAGTTTGGTTCCATTGTGTGACAGAAGTAATGACAAAACCAAAGCTTTATTCTGAAAATTAAATTCACTCACTGGTGCATCCAAGATCGTAAATCGAGTTGTCTCAGTTTCAAAATGTGCTCGTCCAACTTCAATAGTTTTACCCTGCAATCAGATTTCCAACAAGTTAGTTAAAGTGAAAACTAGCTGTTTCAAGCATCAGTAGGTTGCATAACAGGATTTAAGAAGGCAATCTCTATAATCAATGACTCAATTAATACCTTAGCCCTCTCTTCTTCATTGGTATCCATGATAAATGCCATATACCTTGCACATATTATAAAATCATTGTCGATGAAAAATGATCAGCAAACCATCCCAGTAATGGATCAGGTGCATACACCAGATATATGCTAATGCACTTTCAAACTAACAACAGTATAAAAACAAATGGATGAAAGGATGTAGTATCAGTCTAAAAATTTTCTGAAAACCTATCAAAACCTCCAAGCATAGAGTTTGTGAAAGCTGAAACAAAGACTCTTACAATAAACATTAAAAAAAAAAGGCACATCATGTAGACTCTTTAATAATTCTTCCTAACTGCACTTCGACATACACCTTCTAGGCTATGTCCACCATTTATAGTATACTATCCACATTCATGCAAGAAATTGAAACACTAAAAATACCGTTAGAACATACTCACCAGCTCTCCCTACTTTTGTCTTTCGCTTCTTTTTCATATTTTTGAATTGTACGATCATCAACCTGACCACTAAGGAAAAGGATTTGACCTCCTGTTGTTGACTTTCCAGCATCTGCAACCAAGAAAAAGACTTTATTAATATACATGTACAGACCGATTAAAAAATAGTTGCAGAACAATCACATACAAGTTACTATGTAACAACACCAAAGGAGACAAGGTCATTGTAAAAGCAAGAAGTACTGCAGCCAAATTAGAAGAAAAATGAACACCGATGGAGTAAGAAAGCTGGATATCCAAGCCATTTTGAAATTTGCTTTAATATGCTGCATTGAGGAAAGAGAAACCCCTAAAAGAATCTTCTAGAAACTGCAAAATGGGGTCTTGCAGCCTTCAGGCTACAACAGCTTGGGAGACTGAATGTTGGCAGATGCAGCTGGCAGCAACAAAGACTTGTTGAGGTGATGAAAGAGAAGTTTTGCTGCATACCCTTTCTGGTTATGTATAAAGATAAGGCCGAATCGGGGATGTGAGTTGTAAGATGGTGTGGAGTCTCTTACCCACCCAAATCAAAGAGGAAATGAGAAGTTATAGTGAAGGAGAGAAAGAGGAGAGGGGGAGAGAGAGAGGGAGAGAGAGAGAGAGAGAGAGAGAGAGAAGCTTCAAGATAACCACATGAAACAGCACCTTACACCTCCAAAGAGGGTATTTAATGGTTAGTGAGACGGAAATAGTTCTAAGTTAAGCAACTATAATAAAAAAAATTAAGCAACCCCATGAAAAGTCAATAACTCACCCACATGGCCAATAAAAACAACATTCAAGTGCCTCTTCTTATTCACTTCCACCTCGTCATGTTCGTCTATCTTCTCCTTCACTGCAAATTCAAGCCAAATAGAGAAGATAACTTCTGGGATCATGGACTAAGAATTATTATAAACAAAGCACAAATACATCCAGAGAAAGAAATAGTAATAACAAAAATATAAATCATGCTTCCAAAGTACCTTTTTGCACTGGCTCAATGGCATCCCTGGAACCTGATATCAGCCCAATAATAAAGAATGAATTAAGTTTTCATATATGTACCCTAGGGGCAAGGACACATAAGAAGGCTGTGCAAGTGTCCGTGAGCAAGTAAGAGGGAGTTGGGCTATCTCAAAAATAGGAAAAGAAACAATAGCAGGTAAAGAGCAATTGTGGGGATACCAGGTTGATACTACCAAGGATACTACCAACCTTCCTCCATCTTATCAAACACAGACATCTCCTTAACAACAGTAAAGTAAACCCAAATCCAAGGATACTACCAACCTTCCTCCATATTATCATCACCTTCCTCCATCTTATCATCAACTTCCTCCATCTTATCATCAGAATTCTCGACATCCAGATTTCCAGCTTCCAGATTTACATCCCCATTATCTTCTGTTTGATTAAAACAACGCATTGTCTCATACATTAAAAATTAGCCAGAAACCAGGCATCATTATCATATACTGAACATTGATAAACAAATTCAACCCTCTCATGATTACCTGCTGAATCCAGCTGCAGCGACCGGATTTCCTCTTCAATATCTACCATTTACAGAAGTTCATAGAAGCAATTAAAATCAATTCCCAAATTCACCACAACCTCAAACCATAAACCCCATTTTCGCCAGTCTTAAATATCAGAAGCGTTCAACAGTCTTAATATCAGTTCATATAAGTAATTAAAATCAATTCTCAAATGCACCGCAACCTCCATAAACCCCATTTTCGCTAGTTTTAAATATCAGAGGAGTTCAATTGTCTTAACGTTCCAACAAGAAAACATAAAAGACCACCATGCGAAGTTTGCCAAAGTAAAAACACCAACTAAAGAGCGAAATCATTACATAACTAAAGAGCCAAAGTACGGATAATGTGCAGTAAACTTCATATTCATCCTAAACTCTTTTGCTCAATTATTCCGCAACCAAAAACAAAAAAAACAAAAAATCCAAGCAGTGAATACTAATTCTACTAAGATTTATTCTATGCTCCTAATATCATAATTGACCTAGTGAAACTAAGGCAATCCTAGTAAAATGATCAAGAAACAGATAAAATAGATGAAATTCATAACTTGAAAATAAACAAAAAAATTGGATAATGCCCAGACGAATTAAGCCATGGCAATTCAATCGGAACTAATACAATCAATGGATGATCGTCTCCAACCTGATAGATCTACCGGAGTTTCACACATACAAGAACGATAACAATTACATCGATAGAGAAAAATGAAATTAAAATTGAAAAAAAAAAAAAAATGCGAAGAAGGAAGGTGTGGCTTGGCTTACCCATGGCTAAGCGTTTCAGGGAGATTGTGTATCGGAGGAGCTAGGGTTTTGATGAGGAAGAGAATAAAGCGGAGCGAATGGAGTGAACACTGGTGTTCTGGAATCTACTGTGAGCTTACAGACGGTGGTGCGGAATTTGTATGTGGTGTCATGCTTTCGGCTTGGAGAAGAAAAGTGGTATACGGCCTCTAGTGGATTATCAAACCCGGGCCATTGTGGTACTCCTAACCAGGCCCGGTTCGATGTTCATCCATTGCCCGTAAAGACTTGGGTTGCATCATTTTAGAGCCCATACGTGTTAACACTTCTCCGGCCCATGATTTCTTTTGTTTTCTCTTCTATTTTTATAAGAGCAGTATCAGTGCTGAGGGATTTTTTTGGATGTTGTACTTGGTGTAGTGATTAAAGCTGCTTTTGCTTGAACAAATTTTTTTTTTCCGAAAATAATGATAATTTTTTTCTCATCTCACTCGTTCTGTAATGTTAATGAGATTTGAACTTATGACCTCTAAATGATAGTTGTTCGAAACAATTAACAGACTACAGCTCAGCCAAATATAGGTTGTTCTAAACAATTAGCAGATTACATCTCACCAACTAAATGTCGGTTGTCCTAGACAATCATCAAACTACAGCTCACTAGCTAAATGTCAGTAGTTCTAAACAATCAACAGACTACAGCTCCTAACACGTGAAAATTTATTGATGGTATGGTATTGGAAAACCATGAAGGGGAAGTGTGGGCCTTAGCCCATTCCACCAATAACACTGGACTCTGGATTGTCAAGTGTAGACTGGCCCAAAATACATTTTCAAGCCTCAAAGAAAAAATAAAAAATAAAGGCCAAAGAGGCCACGTGGAAAGCAACAAAAGCAAACAGACGGAGATCTTACCCCTAGATTTCGAGGTCCCATTACCATCACTAGGGCTACGTGGCTGCATCATAGTGGACGATGCAGAACTCTGATTTCAAAATTAATATGCACCCGGTGCGCACGTTAGCGCAAGAGCTGCGCACACCGAAAGAATAACACATGGCCAAACTAAACTGCGCTCTGAGAAACCGGTCCCACCAGTCTGAGCTGTGCTGTCACATCGATGTCGCTTTTGTCTAATCAAAACGGAAATCTTAATTCAACAACTACCATTCATTTAACTCAGACTTTTTGTCATCGTGCGCCACGTGTCGTACCTTTCCACCGAACTTCTTTTTTCTTTCTTTTTTCCTCTTTAGTTTGGTTTAATTTCCCGCCATGTTCTCAGCACTGATCTCGACTTCTCACGATATCTCGTATAAGAGAGGACATTGACCCGTCAGAATTTAAACGGGTCGAAAAATGGGGTGACCCGTTATTTGCATGCATGTTTTTCCTTTTCAAGTTCAAACTAGGTCTAAACTTTAGTGGGCAAGTGCGAGAACAACAATCGCATTAGCTTGTTCTTTGAGTTTCAAACTCGTTTGCCTAAATATGTGTAAAATTCGAGTTCAATTATCATCACAGATTATTAATACAAAACAATCTCATAAATAAAATTTTACAAGTGAAAATTAAACATAACTACTAAATTTGTGAATAAATTATTAGATTTTCGACTCAAAAAAAAAATTATGGGAATAATTTACAAGCTTGGCAACTAGAATTAAGTACAAAGGGCAATCATAATCAAATGCACTGGACAACGGATCTTTAGTCCATGCTTTGTGCAAGGTCGTAGGGTGAGCTAGCTTTTTCTCAAGTTAAATATTAACGTACAGTGTTTTAATTATATATCTATATTGACTGTTTTATAGCATTGTAGAGTTAATCGTTAAATTAGCTTATTAGACCAAATACATTATTAACAATACTTTAACGGTTCTTGAGTCTGGTAGTTCGATTATTGTCGAATTCAAAATCTATCTAAGGGCTGCTTTCGCTGATGAGAATACTAGTAGCTCTGCAAAACCAGGCTTTTCAAAAAAGGTGAGCTAGCTTTTTCTCAATTTCTTCATATCAATGTATAGTGTTTTAATTCTATATTATAGCTAGATTTGTTTTATTGTGTTGCACAGTATTAATTATCGTTAAATTAGCTTATTATACCAAATACATTATTAACAATACTTTAATGGCATGTTTACTAACTTAGAATTGGAATGAGAATGGATGGAATGATTCCGGAATAAGAGAATTCCGTCGTTTACTTACATGTAAGGGAATCAGAATGGATGTGGGTCCCACATCCTTATCAGGAATCAATTCCTGAATACTCAGGAATTCGATAACCTAGGGGGGAGATGGGTTTAGGAATCAACCCACCCGGAATCAAGTTTTTATTCCAAAAATACCCTAACATAATTTCAATAACACCAAATTACCCAACCCTAGAAAAAAAAAATTATATACATATATATATATATATATACTGTTGTCGACATCAGAAAACATCAAAATCACCATGAAAATATCAAAATGAAAGAACAATAGATTGACAGAAAGCTTAACATACCATGAGATAATCAAATCAACTCCTTCTGAAGCCTAAACAAAGCAAACAGAATCACATCAACATAAAAGACTTGAATTTTTTGGGGACCCAAACAAAAAGGACCAACCTTTGAGAAAGGGAGGAGGAGCCAACGAGGATAGGAGAAGCCGGTGGCTTGTTCTGATAGGATGCGCTAGATACATTGCGGCGGTGCCGACGAGTTGTCCACCGTCTCATTGTATCGGACTTCCAGGTTGTCGATTTATGGGGTGTGTTTGAAATCATATAGCTATCTTTTTCCCTTTTCATTTTCTAGGGGTATTTTAGTAATCAAAGTAGTTTAATTCTCATTCCTAAATGTAAGTAAACAACATCAATCGTAATCAGTTTCATTCTTATTCTGATTCCACATGGTAAGTAAACAGCGTAATGGAATTAAATTATTCCCATACCGATTCCTCTCTTCTCCCATTCCAGCTGTCTCCGATTCATGATTTATTCCGATTCCAAGTTAGTAAACGTGCCATAATGGTTCTCGAGTCTAGTAGTTCGATTACTGTCAAATTCAAAATCTATCTAGAACTGTTTTCGGTGATAGGAATAGTAGCAGCTAAAGCCAGGCTAATAAAAAAGGGTGAGCTAGCTTTTTCTCAATTTCTTCAGAACAATTCTTAGGTCACCCCTAGGGTGAACTAGCATATTCAC
This sequence comes from Rosa rugosa, assembly GCF_958449725.1. NCBI lineage: Eukaryota > Viridiplantae > Streptophyta > Magnoliopsida > Rosales > Rosaceae > Rosa > Rosa rugosa. The sequence goes on from NC_084823.1 coordinate 56,804,940, forward strand.
CCCCATTTTTGATTAACATATTTTTACTTAATAAATTTATAATCCAACGGTCCATATCTTAAATTAGCATTTAAAGATCATCTCTGTAAAAAATCAATCGAATTGGAAATCGTTTAATTATCTAATTGAACCAAACAAATGGATGGTTCTAACAATACTTACTACTATTATAATGAACTGTCCATGTATTTCATAGAAATGAATAACTAAAAGGTCTTCAATTTGATTGATTTTTTACAGAGCTAATCTTTGTATTACGTTATACAACATGAATGGTTGGATTATAAATTTATTAAGTAAAAGTATGTTAATCGACAATGAGGGTGAATATGCTAGTTCACCCTAGGGGTAAACCTAAGAATTGTCTATTTCTTCATATCAATGTATAGTATTTTAATTCTATATTATCTATATTAATTGTTTTACAGTGTTGCACAGTATTAAAATTGAAAATAAAAAATCGTTAAATTAACTCGTTACACCAAAGACATTATTAACAACTTATACTTTAACGTTCTCAAGTCCGGTATTTCAGTTGCTGTTGAATTCGAAATCTACGGCCGTTCTCGGTGGTGGGAATAGTAGCAGCTCCGCAGGGCCAGGCTTTTCAAAAAAGACGATAAATTGGTGGTCTTCATTATCATCGTGTATCGTGAGGGAAATAAACAAGGCACGTGATTATGTGCAGGGAATCTTAATTATAGAGAAGAGAGGGCGGTTCCCAAGACTTTCTTTGCCGACCCATCCACATCCCCACCATTACTACTTGTTTGTTATCCAAAACCACTATAAAACTTGCCCCTCCACCATTGTCTGTCCATCATTCTCAGCTTAGCGTTAGAACCAAAAGCCAAAATTGCTCTTCGCTTTTGGCTTTTGAAGATTTAGATAAGAATCCATTTATATATTGATCTTTTATATATGGTTGAATGGTAGGTTTAGTTTGGCGCTTCCCTAGTCTATATAGCAGCTCCCGAGCTCGGGTTCTTTGTTTAGGGTTTGGTGGTAAACCCAGGTTTTGTAGGGTTTCTTACAAGGTTTTGATCTGTTTTACTTTTTCTTTCTTGATCATCTTCGATCTAACGTACTGGTGTTAGGGTTTTAGCTAGGGTTATGAAGTGGAGCTCCTTGAAGTCCAATAGAAGATGTTGCTGGGTTGATTGAGCTGCTGAGCTATGAATCCCACACTTCTATCTCTATTTTGGTAAAGATGATAGGCTTGTGGCTTCCATATCTCAGGAGCTGCATTACCTGAGTTGCATCATGTTTTGGATTGAAGGGAGCTCTACACCATAGCTTATCTGTCTCTTAACTAGCTAGATCTGTTTCTCTGTCTAGCTTGTAGTAAGTTTCATCAGATACATCAAGCTCTGAGAAGCTTTTAGCTCCGATCATGAACCATGTGTTCCTATAGATCATTGGTTTATATTTCAGTTAACTTGTGTTTTCATGTATATATATGATGCTTATGCTTTTTTTGGTTTGCAGATCTAGTTCAGTCTTGTATCTCTTAGTACGTATCTCTTCCGGTAGAGATCGGGTTCATGCGTATGACCTATTGGCCATTTGAGATCTTCAATGGCAGATTCATGATATCAGATCTTTAAAGTAGTCGATGTCTTGATGAATTGAAATTTGGGGTGGTTTGAGATATTTTTCATAGAGGCAGTTGCCTTTTGCTTTAGATTGAGACTGCTGAGATTATTTAAACAGTTGTCTGAATCGATACCTAAGCAAAACCTTTACTTTGTGAATTGGGGCCTGTAAACAATTGTTATCATAATGAAAAATCCTTGTCAATCGCAACATCCATGATTTTAATCTGTGTCATTTCTTTAATACAAGTGGTTGAACGGTCTTTTTTCAACTATATGAAGAATGACTGGGCTGGCATTGCATGGCCTAATGCCCTAATCAGACTTTGGGCCTAGCTTCTTCCAAAATGCAGTCCTAACTATTAGATGGCTGGGCCTTGCACCGCCCATTACGTGATCTTAGCTATTTAGATCCCTTTTAGCTTTGATGAAATTTGGATATAATCACCACACATGGCTATAGATGGCTTTGTAAATTGCAACCTTTGTGAGATGATATAAGTAAGAATCTCAACTATAACCCAATTTTGGTCTCAATTCGAAATATAATCTCGACTAGCTGCAAATTAGTGAAATTACAAGGAAATAGATAATAAGAATTAGTATAACTATCAACTCAATAAGCATACTGCATCAGGTCCTTTACCAACTACCCCTATGACCATTTAGACCGAAAGAACTAGTGATTTGGTCGGAGTCGAGCACAATGCCGTTTACTGGTTTGGAACGGCCAAACAAATTTTGGGGCGAAATTGAAGGTGGCATTGGTTCAACTGCAATATTAGGAGGTATTGGGGTTTCATGTGAGTGGTCAGATATGCAAAGTGCACCAGATTCATCTTGCTCCCAAAAAACTTCTACCATAAGCCCGTTTGGATTCTCAGAAGAGACTGTTCCCGGAATCCCAACAAACCTAGCTCCCGTAGGAATCTGCATAATCATTGTAATACATTACCAAAAGTAACCAAAATGAAGTTACAGAGAGTAAGGATATCAGTAGAATGAAAGAAGTGGGTTTACCTGAACCAATACCCCAGATGTTAAAGTGAGAGTAACCAACCTCCCCTCAGCTGTGGCACTTTCTAGCTCTGCCCGCCTTGCGATATTTAGGAAAACTTCTTCAAGAGTTGCAAGTCCAAGTTGAATGTCTGCTATGCCAAATTCATCTTCTTGATCTTGAAGTTCCGCGAAAAATTTCTGCATTAGGCAATATATATCAGTCCAGCAGAAGTAACAGTAGAAAATCACAACTTCATCAGAGACTTCACTTATTAAGAACTTCTGATAGTTCTGTACCGCCAAAATTCCCTCTCGATTATGAGGAATCACAAAAGTCAGATAGGCTGTAGTCTCTTCTTTTGGTGAAACATCCAAACGCTGAAAGAAGCTTCTCCCATGTTAGAAAAAAATTATGTTACAAGTGCCTGAGAATAAGTTCAAATCACTCAAAGTGAACATACATATTTAAATAACTGCTTCACAGCTTCGTGATTTGATGTTGCAACTTCATCCCCATTGGTGCTTTCTTTGAATCTCACATTAGCAATGAAACCAGTCCCAAATCGTGACTTCAGCCTGATTGAAGTTCCAATGCAGCGGAGCCTACCCTTTGCCATAATTCCTATCCGGTCACCTAATATGTCAGCTTCTTCCATTGAGTGAGTGGTCAGGACGATTGCACGACCTTTCTTTGCATCCTCTATGATGTCCCATACATGTCTTCTAGATATTGGATCCATACCAGTTGTCTGCAGATCATAAACCTAGTTGCGTAAACAAAGCAAGTAGAAGAACAACTAAAGGGAAAAGTTGCAATGTCCTTACCGGTTCATCTAGGATAACTAACTTCGGATCACCAATAAGGGCTATTGCAACACTCAAGCGACGCTTCATTCCTCCACTGTAACTACCAGCTCTCATTTTGGCTGCATCAGTCAGTTTCACCTCTTCCAGTGACTTCATAGTATCCTACATTTGAGAAGCATTACTCAACTTATACAGGACCAGCAGTCATTCTTTCTCAAAGCATGCAGATGAGCATTGAACGAAAATAAGTGATTATAACGACCAACATTAATACATTTTCAAGGGAAAAAGAGTAGCACATACCAATTTTATTGATGCTGGAGGAAGGCCTTTGATACTAGCGAATATGTGAAGATGCTCTTGCCCAGACAATGCATCCCAAAGAATATCAAACTATGAATAGAGACAAAAAGCGGGCAAAGTTAATGTACTCTAATTTTTTTACCGAGTTTGCAACACAGTAAAAACTATGAACTATAGGTTTATAAAAAAGCATATAGAATATGTATTTGTTTTGAGAGAGAGAGAGAGAAGGATACCTGTGGACAAACTCCTATCATTTTTCGAATGTTTGCCATGCCGACAGAGCTTCGGGCAGAATTTCCATAGATCAACACTGTTAACAAGGCAGATTACTATTTTATCATTTCAATACTAACATCATTCCAGAAATTTCCAATTAATGAATTTGAAAAAAAAAATGATACTATTACCATCTCCTCCAGTCACTGGTGTGATGCCGGTTAAACAATTTATTGCTGTGGTTTTCCCAGCTCCATTGGGTCCAAGTAGACAAAATAACTGATCCTTTGCAAAGTTGACCCATAACCCCTGAACATTGTTCAAAGCTAAATATAGTTACTGAAACATATAAATTGCATCAGCATTAATTTTGACTTAAAGCAGGTATTTGCCTAAGCAGCTATGTGATGGATGACAATCACATCATTCATCATTCATATACAAAAAAATAGTTAGTGAAACATATGCAGTGCATCTGCATCATATACTGAAAATGAAAAAACAGGGTAGAATGCATGAAACTTAAGTATGCAACAAAATTCGCTCATAGATATATATGTGATAGAGACTGTCGCATCAATCATAACATTCTGCTAGAGGATATCATAGTCCAAGTACAAAAAGCTAAAGGAAGATGCATTGAATAAAAAATGTAATTAGACTATATCACAAGATTTCCTCAACATGAACAATAGGTTCATAAAAAGATCAACATTCTCTTAAAGATTTGAGTCAAAAATGTTATTTACCTTGAGAGCATGGTATGGTGACGTCCTCTTGCTACAGCAGCAACCATGTCTTTTGCCAGGATATGTTTTTACAAGGCCACGTATCTGAACTGCAAGGTTTGGACCAACCGTGCCTTCCTTAGTTTGCTCTTTAACAATGTTCTCCTCTTCAAGGACATCTTCATCTTGTGGAGTAATATGCTCCAGTGGTGGAAGTGAACCTATGCAACTACAAATGCCACGCTCTAACCAAAGAGAGGAACAAAGCATCGTGTCACAAGTACCACCCACAAGGGAAAGTTGATCACAAACTGAATTTCAGTATTTTTACCTTCCACTTTGTTTCCACTTTTCCCTGTCCAGTATCCTGGCTTCAGAAAGTAAAAAACTGATTTTCTCACACCAGATACATTTGGGATGATATTATCGAAGTATATAGCCAATACGAACCAGAGGAAGAATGTAGCCACCAGCCATATATAAATGTCATTCTATCAAAGTTTAAATGAACATATTAGAAATCAAAGAAATGTATACGTAATGGTTTGGTTATGAAAACTAATGTGTTTACATACAATTGTTATAACACAATTTTCATCCCCTGGTCCGCAGTTTGCCCTTCTACTCCAGCTAATGCCAGTCTTTTTAGGAGTGGATGTCGCCTCACTGAGTATATATAGAGCCTGGGAAAGAAGTTTAGGTGGAAATAGAGACCACAAGTTTCTCTTAGTCCTAGAAATGCTTGGATAGTTGTTTGATGTAGCCAGCTGCAATGGAAAATGGATCCTGTACGTTATAGAACTAAACTCATAACAAAGACTTTAAGAAAATCTTGAACTTTAGACATCTTGCCTGGATTAAAAAGCCAATGATAAAAGTGGAGAAACCGACAGTTGTGGTTGAAGATGACTTTTTTATGAAGGCCGATAACATAAAGGCAAAACCAATCTGTCATCAATTGATGGAAATGGTGAATATATGTCAGAAACTTATTATGTAAAGACAAGGCTATCCAAAGGACAAAATCAGCCAAACAAACTAAGCATATGTGAAAGGAAAGTAACAACTAATAGCCTTACCATATTGAGTTGGAAAAGATAGAAAACAAGGAATAAGACTGCAAAGCTGTTGTTTAAGAAAAAATTAAACCGAAACATCATTCCAAAGAGTACTGTGAAAAGAGCTGAGAGTAGTGTAATAATTCCCTCCCATGCAAGCCATGAGAACCAGTATGCACTATCGTAAAGGCCCATCATTGTCATTGCCTGCAATGCAAAACGAATAGAGCACTTAAATTCACTTAACCGTGGGTGAAAAAAATCATTCATCAACTTAAAGTGATTACCTGTCGCAGCTTAAGTTCTTTCTCTGTGATCAAAGAAGTCATTTGAAAGACAAAACCAAACATGGCAGCTGCGAAAAAAAACCTTGGTCCTATGTTATCCATTGCAGAAGGCCTCTCCATTGCAGGGTGTGCAAATTCCTTGAATGCAACAACCCAGCTAAATTTTGAATCTGAACAAAGCGTCATATGAGTGATAAAATTCAACTGGTAACATGCAAGTATGACTTTCTTTAAAGAACACAGAACTGTGAGAAACAAAACATAATACCTCCAATTAGAGACCTAGCAATCTCACGCTCCGCAGCAATCTGAAGTGGAATTTGAAATTTGAATGTGGGATCCTCAGTTTTCCCTTGTTTTTCAACAGAAGTAGAATTAGTCTGCAGGCCATAGCTAATCACAGTGGCATTTCTTTCCACAAAATGCAAAGCTCCTGCGCAATACAAAGGATTCTTATACAGCCATTCATCTACTTCAGCCGGGGTTCTAAACGATTTAACCTATACAAACCAAAGCCACAATTAATGTTATCACATAATGATTCTTGACATTCCGACTTCCTCATATGTCACACCACATTTTGAGTTTCAGGGATCTCAGAAGGAAAGCCTGAAACAATCAGTACACTCCAAATTTCTGAACAAGAGCAATATTTAAGCCTGAAATTGAAAAAATATTACATGCATCTGTCTATATCTCACACAAAGACCAAATTGACTACCCTGTGTCACTGCTTAATTATGTAGCTAGCTAGTAAAAAAATTCCAGTCTTTTTCGCAAATAAAGTTCTGTGATACCTTTGTCGCCGGGATTGGCCTTCCGGGATTATTAGCCATGATGGCATCGACAACGCTCTGAATCCTAGGGCTCTGATCTCCGCTCCACACGAAATCATAGCACGGCGTTTTGATAGAGAACTTTTCCTCGCAGGGCGGGATCGGAAGCGAAACCAGCGGCTGAGGATCGGTGACGCTCCGGTACGCAGTGGAAGACTGAGTCTGAGCGTCGTAGGCCTTCTGGAAGCAGAAGATGAGGAAGATGAAGAATAAGGGAGAGAGGAGCTGGAGAAAGGTGGCGGTCTTGTTGCGCCATGCGAGGAGGAGGTTCTTGTTGAACAGAGCCTTGAATTGTTGCAGCAGTAGCGGAAAACCGGTCAGTGAAGTCATGAGTGTTTCGGAATTTGGTGTTTTTGTGAGTCAGTGAGGGATGGACTAATGAAGAAGAAGAAGGTCTTTTACGTACACTCCTCTGTTTTTACAAGAAGGCGCGGTTTTGAGCGTGGTTCCCGGGGAGCTAAATTGAATCTGGGTTTGTTTGTGTGTGACGTTTGAGCGATGGATTGACGAACTTGCCCTTTCCATAATAAGGTTTTTCTTTCCTCTGGTAATTCTTTCCTTTGAAAAAAAAAACACGCTTTTGCTTAATTTGGTGGTGAATAATTAAAGCGGATTTGTGAAAATAAGAATGCATTTATGAATGGACTTCAATATTAGGAAGTTTAAATTAAATTAAATTTGTTATTTAAAGGAAGAATACTAAATGATTTGTTGGACATGACTCATCGTGACCGTAATGAGGCCTTAATACAAAAAGGTCCTTTATCTAATTGGAGAGATTAGGGTGATTAAAATTTGAACGCGATATTGAATAAACAAGTGATTCTCGAGTCAAACTCAAATCAGGATCTTTTGATTGAAAAATAAAGACTTCATGGTTGTTGCATATATAATAAGATTGACCATTTTTCTAGATATGGTCATGGACAATTTCCAACCAATTCTGGAACTTTGATACAAGAAAATGAAGATGAAAAGGAAATGAACAAAAATTTAAAGCTTTATTTGTCCAGGAAAACAAATAAAATCATATAATATACTGATCATAAACGACAACACTGATACCGGGTACAAATGTTAATTAATTAATTATACATCTTCTTGTAAAAGCAGATCTCAAAGCACTTAGGCACGTCGTCTTGAACATTAACGCGACGTGGTCGTTCATCTACATACAAAAAGACATTGCAATATTGTTAATTAATCTTTATTCAAATACATAAAAAAAAAATGAAATGACATAGTAAAGAATTATAAGGAAGGAATTAAGAGCATCGAAATGCGGTGGATATCCCATACCAGGCTTAGAGGCAATGAATTTGGCAACAATGGAGGTGGCACAGTAACGAGTGCAACCATCAACGACCTTAGTAGTGGGGACAAGGGGTGTCTCCGGAAGCTGAGTGGCCCGAGTGCAATGAGAAACACAGCCGGTGAGGCAAGAAGGGTACAATATAGGAGGGGCAACAAGAGGAGGAAGAATGCTTTTGGAGGGTGAACATGCATTAACACATTTTTTACTACATTGCATGATACCACTCTGTAGTTTTGGTCGTCGGCCGGAGTTCTGTTGTGAGGCGGAGGGTGAGGGGGAGCTGCTAGGAATCGAAGGAGACGTCATAGGAGAGGGAGAGGGAGAGGGAGAGGAAGCCGAGAGAGAAATGATGGGTGAGGGGGAGCTGCTAGGAATCGGAGGAGACGTCATAGGAGAGGGAGAGGAGGCCGAGGGAGAAATGATAAGTGGAGAAGGAGGGGGAGATTTTGGGAATGGGGTTGTGGGAATATCATAGTTAAACTGAAACTGGTTATTGACATTATTCTGAAACTCATCATCGAATACTGGATATTCAAACCCGTATGGATATTCTTTAGCCAGAGCAAGAACAAGCATGCTCATCAACACCAAAACCCTAGAATCCATGGCTCTCATCTTTCAATTCTTTGACTTTTCAACTAGCTTTATTGTTAACCAACAATTTATAGTAGAGGGTGAAGACCCCCTTTTCTAATCTATTTATCAGAATGATTTGTAGATAATATGAGTTAGGAGTAATAGAGCACAAATTACGTCCTTTGATTTGTTAACTTCAGTCAGATTATAAGGGAAATTATAGAATCAGTGCTAGTTGATTGATAATTTGGATAAATTTTGCATGCAAGATAGTGGAGTACTTACTTATCGCCTTAATATTGCCCTTATTTTAGGCATTTTTATTCCTTTGATTTGTTAACTTCAGTCAGATTATAAGGGAAATTATAGAATCAGTGCTAGTTGATTGATAATTTGGATAAACTTTGCATGCAAGATAGTGGAGTACTTGCTTATCGCCTTAATATTGCCCTTATTTTAGGCATTTTTATTTTGTTTGTCTGCTAAAATAATGGTTTCAGTGTTTATTACATGAGGAAATTGAAATTAAGTTTCTCCCTGAATTCAAGGAAAAGATACATCCCAGATTAATGGTCTAAACCCTTATATTTCAATAAGTCTAGGGTTGTTCGATTATGTGATTGACTGTGTGTAAAGCGATGGGGACGAAACATATAAAGGGCATGAAGTATAGAATAAATTGACCATCTGAGTAAGACTGTAATGACACATTCACATCAATGTTAAAGAGATTTCTAGTTTATTCAAAAAAAAAAAAACAAAGAAGGAAAGAAAAAGAAAAAAAAAAGAGATTTCTAGTTGTGCTAGGATGGAGCATGGGATGCCTCAAATCTATATTCTGGTGTCGGAGTCGTCATAAGAAACGCTCAGGGGGCACTTATGTTGGGTTGCAGTTTATTTGGCCATATATTATAACTCCTCCATTGAAGCTGAAGCTGTTGCTGTTGTACAAGGACTTACCGAGGCATCAAGGCTTCATCTTTTGAACTTTCATGTGGAATGTGACAGCCAAGAGGTAATTAATGCTCTTAATATGATCGAAGATTGAGCGAGGCAATTGGAGAATCCATCCATTGCTTTGAGAGTTTCACCGATTGAAAAATGAGTTCCATCACGTTTCTTGGTCTTGGATCTCAAGAGAAGCTAACCGTGCAGCTGATGCAGCGGCCAAGCTAGCCAAAGTGAGGTTGTGCACTTTGTATTGGACTAATGGTCCTCCAACCTCCATGCAATTGGTTCTCACTAGTGATGGTCTTCCTGGTCCTCCTTAGTACTACTATTTATACCTATTGTGTCTTGGCTTCTTTGGTCATAGACATTGGAACTTTTTTTTTTTTTTTGAACCTTTTGTTGTTCTGTGTGTTTGGTTGTATGCTTTTTGCCTCTTGGCTATCAATAGAGATGAATTTCAGACCAAAAAAAAGATGTGCTAACATAACTAAGAAACTACATGATCTAATAATTAAGTTCTTGAAATAGGGTGTCACGTGAAATTATAAGTTTAAGGGGCAATTTGAAACTAAGAAACTACATGATCTAATAATCATTCCAAAGAGTACTGTGAAAAGAGCTGAGAGTAGTGTAATAATTCCCTCCCATGCAAGCCATGAGAACCAGTATGCACTATCATAAAGGCCCATCATTGTCATTGCCTGCAATGCAAAACAAATAGAGCACTTAAATTCACTTAACCGTGGGTGAAAAAAATCATTCATCAACGTAAAGTGATTACCTGTCGCAGCTTAAGTTCTTTCTCTGTGATCAAAGAAGTCATTTGAAAGACAAAACCAAACATGGCAGCTGCGAAAAAAAACCTTGGTCCTATGTTATCCATTGCAGAAGGCCTCTCCATTGCAGGGTGTGCAAATTCCTTGAATGCAACAACCCAGCTAAATTTTGAATCTGAACAAAGCGTCATATGAGTGATAAAATTCAACTGGTAACATGCAAGTATGACTTTCTTTAAAGAACACAGAACTGTGAGAAACAAAACATAATACCTCCAATTAGAGACCTAGCAATCTCACGCTCCGCAGCAATCTGAAGTGGAATTTGAAATTTGAATGTGGGATCCTCAGTTTTCCCTTGTTTTTCAACAGAAGTAGAATTAGTCTGCAGGCCATAGCTAATCACAGTGGCATTTCTTTCCACAAAATGCAAAGCTCCTGCGCAATACAAAGGATTCTTATACAGCCATTCATCTACTTCAGCCGGGGTTCTAAACGATTTAACCTATACAAACCAAAGCCACAATTAATGTTATCACATAATGATTCTTGACATTCCGACTTCCTCATATGTCACACCACATTTTGAGTTTCAGGGATCTCAGAAGGAAAGCCTGAAACAATCAGTACACTCCAAATTTCTGAACAAGAGCAATATTTAAGCCTGAAATTGAAAAAATATTACATGCATCTGTCTATATCTCACACAAAGACCAAATTGACTACCCTGTGTCACTGCTTAATTATGTAGCTAGCTAGTAAAAAAATTCCAGTCTTTTTCGCAAATAAAGTTCTGTGATACCTTTGTCGCCGGGATTGGCCTTCCGGGATTATTAGCCATGATGGCATCGACAACGCTCTGAATCCTAGGGCTCTGATCTCCGCTCCACACGAAATCATAGCACGGCGTTTTGATAGAGAACTTTTCCTCGCAGGGCGGGATCGGAAGCGAAACCAGCGGCTGAGGATCGGTGACGCTCCGGTACGCAGTGGAAGACTGAGTCTGAGCGTCGTAGGCCTTCTGGAAGCAGAAGATGAGGAAGATGAAGAATAAGGGAGAGAGGAGCTGGAGAAAGGTGGCGGTCTTGTTGCGCCATGCGAGGAGGAGGTTCTTGTTGAACAGAGCCTTGAATTGTTGCAGCAGTAGCGGAAAACCGGTCAGTGAAGTCATGAGTGTTTCGGAATTTGGTGTTTTTGTGAGTCAGTGAGGGATGGACTAATGAAGAAGAAGAAGGTCTTTTACGTACACTCCTCTGTTTTTACAAGAAGGCGCGGTTTTGAGCGTGGTTCCCGGGGAGCTAAATTGAATCTGGGTTTGTTTGTGTGTGACGTTTGAGCGATGGATTGACGAACTTGCCCTTTCCATAATAAGGTTTTTCTTTCCTCTGGTAATTCTTTCCTTTGAAAAAAAAAACACGCTTTTGCTTAATTTGGTGGTGAATAATTAAAGCGGATTTGTGAAAATAAGAATGCATTTATGAATGGACTTCAATATTAGGAAGTTTAAATTAAATTAAATTTGTTATTTAAAGGAAGAATACTAAATGATTTGTTGGACATGACTCATCGTGACCGTAATGAGGCCTTAATACAAAAAGGTCCTTTATCTAATTGGAGAGATTAGGGTGATTAAAATTTGAACGCGATATTGAATAAACAAGTGATTCTCGAGTCAAACTCAAATCAGGATCTTTTGATTGAAAAATAAAGACTTCATGGTTGTTGCATATATAATAAGATTGACCATTTTTCTAGATATGGTCATGGACAATTTCCAACCAATTCTGGAACTTTGATACAAGAAAATGAAGATGAAAAGGAAATGAACAAAAATTTAAAGCTTTATTTGTCCAGGAAAACAAATAAAATCATATAATATACTGATCATAAACGACAACACTGATACCGGGTACAAATGTTAATTAATTAATTATACATCTTCTTGTAAAAGCAGATCTCAAAGCACTTAGGCACGTCGTCTTGAACATTAACGCGACGTGGTCGTTCATCTACATACAAAAAGACATTGCAATATTGTTAATTAATCTTTATTCAAATACATAAAAAAAAAATGAAATGACATAGTAAAGAATTATAAGGAAGGAATTAAGAGCATCGAAATGCGGTGGATATCCCATACCAGGCTTAGAGGCAATGAATTTGGCAACAATGGAGGTGGCACAGTAACGAGTGCAACCATCAACGACCTTAGTAGTGGGGACAAGGGGTGTCTCCGGAAGCTGAGTGGCCCGAGTGCAATGAGAAACACAGCCGGTGAGGCAAGAAGGGTACAATATAGGAGGGGCAACAAGAGGAGGAAGAATGCTTTTGGAGGGTGAACATGCATTAACACATTTTTTACTACATTGCATGATACCACTCTGTAGTTTTGGTCGTCGGCCGGAGTTCTGTTGTGAGGCGGAGGGTGAGGGGGAGCTGCTAGGAATCGAAGGAGACGTCATAGGAGAGGGAGAGGGAGAGGGAGAGGAAGCCGAGAGAGAAATGATGGGTGAGGGGGAGCTGCTAGGAATCGGAGGAGACGTCATAGGAGAGGGAGAGGAGGCCGAGGGAGAAATGATAAGTGGAGAAGGAGGGGGAGATTTTGGGAATGGGGTTGTGGGAATATCATAGTTAAACTGAAACTGGTTATTGACATTATTCTGAAACTCATCATCGAATACTGGATATTCAAACCCGTATGGATATTCTTTAGCCAGAGCAAGAACAAGCATGCTCATCAACACCAAAACCCTAGAATCCATGGCTCTCATCTTTCAATTCTTTGACTTTTCAACTAGCTTTATTGTTAACCAACAATTTATAGTAGAGGGTGAAGACCCCCTTTTCTAATCTATTTATCAGAATGATTTGTAGATAATATGAGTTAGGAGTAATAGAGCACAAATTACGTCCTTTGATTTGTTAACTTCAGTCAGATTATAAGGGAAATTATAGAATCAGTGCTAGTTGATTGATAATTTGGATAAATTTTGCATGCAAGATAGTGGAGTACTTACTTATCGCCTTAATATTGCCCTTATTTTAGGCATTTTTATTCCTTTGATTTGTTAACTTCAGTCAGATTATAAGGGAAATTATAGAATCAGTGCTAGTTGATTGATAATTTGGATAAACTTTGCATGCAAGATAGTGGAGTACTTGCTTATCGCCTTAATATTGCCCTTATTTTAGGCATTTTTATTTTGTTTGTCTGCTAAAATAATGGTTTCAGTGTTTATTACATGAGGAAATTGAAATTAAGTTTCTCCCTGAATTCAAGGAAAAGATACATCCCAGATTAATGGTCTAAACCCTTATATTTCAATAAGTCTAGGGTTGTTCGATTATGTGATTGACTGTGTGTAAAGCGATGGGGACGAAACATATAAAGGGCATGAAGTATAGAATAAATTGACCATCTGAGTAAGACTGTAATGACACATTCACATCAATGTTAAAGAGATTTCTAGTTTATTCAAAAAAAAAAAACAAAGAAGGAAAGAAAAAGAAAAAAAAAAGAGATTTCTAGTTGTGCTAGGATGGAGCATGGGATGCCTCAAATCTATATTCTGGTGTCGGAGTCGTCATAAGAAACGCTCAGGGGGCACTTCTCATTTGGCTATATATTATAATTGTTAGGGAATTCAATCCCCCGTTGTTGGGAAATTAATCCCCCGCCATGCAAGTACTAGTAGTAGAGATGGAAAGAAGAAACAACCAAGCAAAGAAGACAACAAGTTTTAACGAGATTCGGCCAAAAACCATGCCTACATCCTCGGAGAGTTTTCATCTTCACTATGAGAGAATTACACAAGTACAAGATACACCACTCAAGTTTATATCCAACCCGAGCCCTTGTATCCAAAAGGATACCCCTTGTACACCCTCTCTCAACCTAGAAGATCACTCTACCCCAAGAGCTATACACGCCCTTGAACACAACTCCCCCTATCTTCTTCATCTTGAAGACCTTTGGAGTTGCTCCTTAACCTCTCCCTGCTTGCCTCCACACAAGCTTCATCTATTTATACCATTGATAGAAGTCTCTAGACTTACTTCATCAATGCTCATACATGAATCAACCACCCATCTCCCACATTAACTCCCTAGGAAGACTAAAAAGGTCAAAACATGAATTTAACTATGCATTTATTCCCAATGCATCAACTTGACCATGCATTTATACCCAATGCATGCACTTGACCATGCACCAATTTTCCATGCATAAGTTGTCACCTTGAATGCACAAACAATTAATACAATTCATTCATGCCATGCAAAATATCTCCACCAAGGAGGGATAGGCACCAAACCCAACAATAACTCCTCCATTGAAGCTGAAGCTGTTGCTGTTGTACAAGGACTTACCGAGGCATCAAGGCTTCATCTTTTGAACTTTCATGTGGAATGTGACAGCCAAGAGGTAATTAATGCTCTTAATATGATCGAAGATTGAGCGAGGCAATTGGAGAATCCATCCTTTGCTTTGAGAGTTTCACCGATTGAAAAATGAGTTCCATCACGTTTCTTGGTCTTGGATCTCAAGAGAAGCTAACCGTGCAGCTGATGCAGCGGCCAAGCTAGCCAAAGTGAGGTTGTGCACTTTGTATTGGACTAATGGTCCTCCAACCTCCATGCAATTGGTTCTCACTAGTGATGGTCTTCCTGGTCCTCCTTAGTACTACTATTTATACCTATTGCATGTGTCTTGGCTTCTTTTGTCATAGACATTGGAACTTTTTTTTTTTGAACCTTTTGTTGTTCTGTGTATTTGGTTGTATGCTTTTTGCCTCTTGGCTATCAATAGATGAATTTCAGACCAAAAAAAAGTTGTGCTAACATAACTAAGAAACTACATGATCTAATAATTAAGTTCTTAAAATAGGGTGTCACGTGAAATTATAAGTTTAAGGGGCAATTTGTGAAAACCAAAAACACAGGTATAGAATTGTGATCTAAGGGTAGCTAGTAATCTAATTTTTCTGGTGTGCATGGTTAGAAGAGATTGGATTAATTGAAACCCTGGAGCTGGAAAGATATAATCTCTTATTTCAATTTACAACGATATATTAGTACACATTTACTCTTTTGGATTCAGGACGGGATGACAAACTCTCTTATAGGATACAAAACTAGGACCAATATCGACCGATTATAGATACAATAACACACATATAAGGGTTAGAAACTCGGTTCAACCTCTTCATCTTATGATTTTAGTTAGGTTATTTGATATGATGAAGATGAAGTTTCTTCAGCGGTCAATACATGTATCTAGCTAATAACCACCTCCTTCCTTCTCATCACGGATGTGATAAGATCCATCTTTAATTATTACAAAAAAAAAAAATTTACGAGCAAAAGGTCTATAAGATTATAAGGGAAAAAATATTTTAGCCTTAAACAAAAAAAGGAAATTTGTATTAATTGCTTGATTCTTTTAGTAGATATTATTCCCTATGAAACTAAGCAAGAACAACTTTAATGCGTAAAGGGTAGTTTGGGTAGTTCAAACATTCAGCAGTTACAGTCATTTACCAGCGCATTAAGTGATTTGGATACAGTGTATATATACATTGCTCATTCATACAAGAGGGTTCTTCAAATTATTTCAGGTACCAGTTTGATTTATTGTCTTTGTTCTTATAGTTCTTTTCGTATTATAATTTGAACTTTGTGTTGAATATCTTGTGTAGTGTGACAGACTCTAAATTTAAACTTCTTTGGTGTCAAGATAGAGGAGTAGTCTTGTTTTGGACATCAATGGCGCCGGAGCGTTCCGCTGCGAGCTTCTGGACTCAGTCCAATGCCTTGCTCAGAAAGAGCTTAACATATCAGGTCTTTCTTTCCTTTTATCCTTCTGTTCAACTGCGCTAGCATTAGAAGATTGGAGTGGCAACGTAGGAATTTTCTCTTATAGTTGAGGGTGTTGATGAAGAAGCTCGCAAGCCAGCTTCTTTTGCTTGCTTGTCCACTTGTCTTAAATTTCTCTGAAACAATTCGTCTAATACTTTTGTCTTAAACTCTTTGCACATCTCTTGCTCCTCCGCTTTTAATGGCTAAACAGGAAATTGAGAGGAGCAATTTTCCTTCACTGTTCAATGATCTAAATCTGTTGCTTCATTATTTTATCTTGATGATATATGATCATAATATGTTTGTGTTCATTTTGCAGAAAAGAAACATCCGCTCCAATATCATGCTGGTTTTAATACCCTTTTTCTTCATCCTCATTTTGGCTGCCCTCCAAAGTCTGCAGAAGAATGTGAACAAACAGTTATCAAAACCCGATTGTGGATCTTCAGACCAATTTGATCTAACTTTATCTTGTCCCATACCTCAGCCTCAAGAATGGGCTCCATTGTTGCAGTTACCATCTCGAGATTACCGTGCAGTAAGAAGTAACTTTCTTCTATCTGACTTGCCAGATGAGTCATGCCGGAGTAGGAATGATGAAAGAGGCTACTCCTCCTGCCCGGTAACACTACTTCTTACTGGGAATAATCAGTCTTTAGGAGAAAGTACGTACCAAAATAATTACATGTTTTAATTGATTATTTTGTGTTTGGTTGTTAATTGCCTCATTAGTGGTTTTCTGATGTGCATTTGTTACACAGCTCTGGCTGGAAATATGTTGTTGAATTCTCCCCCGCCGAAATCCGCTGGTGATGGCATGGAATATATAGCGCATAATGTCATGGTGATTATTTGCCAATATTTCTCATTTTGATTACATACTGTAGTTGGTAAATGTTGGATCATTGATTTGTGTTGCAATATGTTTATAAATGTTAAGGGTTCGGATTCCTCACCTCAAGAGAACATGTTTCATGACTATGACTGGTCTAAGGATGTTGTGACCATCTATAATGTGCAGCGCCACTGCTCACCAAATTCTTCATTCTATCTTCCAGTTCGAGAAGCAAGTTTGCAACCAAAAATATGTACGTGACTGCATAAAATGATAAACACAGTAGTTCTTCAGCTTCGTTGTGTGCAGTACATTATGCTAAACAATTTTCTTTACCTAACTATGCTGTCTTCGATCGAATCTAGTTGTTGAATGCGTTGAAGGTTTGCCTTTGTGGCGCAATACTTCTACCAAAGTAAACAATGAGCTATATAGAGGTTACAGAAATGGGAATTCAGAGGGGAAGATTAATGAAGTACTTGGAGGTACTGCTAACATTCTACTTACTAATTGTTTGATGTGATGAATATATCAATATGTGATAGTATCATTTAGGGGCAAAAGTACTACTGACACTCATAGTGTGTTTTCTTGCAATGCAGCCTATGATTTCTCCAACTCAGATAAGAATAATTTCAATGTGAGCGTATGGTACAATTCAAGCTTGAAATCTGGAGATGATGATGTTGGCGAGGTGCTGAGCGGGGCTGGAAGTGATTCTAAATTGTTGCGGCTTCCACGTGCAGTGAATCTGGTATACACAGTTACACACACACACAAGCGCATCGTTTGGCTTTTTTGGTTTTTGTGTTTAACTTCCCTGTTCTGCTAGGAATGAGTAATCTATTTTCGTACTTATTTGTAAATTTTATTTCAATTATTCACAGGCCTCCAGTGCCTACCTACAGTTCTTGAAAGGTTTTGGAACAAATATGCTGCTTGATTTTGTCAAAGAAATGCCCCTGCAGGAAACCCCATTCCAGATGCCAGATATTGCCTCTATGATTGGTCCACTCTTCTTTACATGGGTTATCTTACTGCTCTTCCCTGTGAGAGCATTCACTGCTTTTCCATAAATATTAATTAGCTACAAGCTTACAACTACTTATGCTATCAAGTAGAGTTTCCCTTAATTTCTTATTAAGCTTCCCAATTTGACTTGAAGGTTGTGATGAAGTCGCTGGTGTACGAAAAACAACAAAAACTCAGAATCATGATGAAAATGCATGGACTTGGTGATGGACCCTATTGGATGATTTCCTATGCCTATTTTCTTACAGTATCTGTAGTGTACATGCTATGTCTTGTTATATCTGGCTCACTTATCGGTATGTATGTACTGGTGTTCTCGCTAGTCTAGGTTCACTTAACTTGTGTACATTTAATTAAATAATTAGTTGATGATGACTTGTTACAGGGTTAAAAATTTTCAGACTACATGACTACACCATCCAGTTTGTTTTCTACTTCTTATATATGAATTTGCAAATAGCGATGGCTTTTCTAGCAGCTGCATTGTTCTCCAACGTTAAGGCTTGTTCAGGTTTGATCATCATGTCCATATCTTTGTATATTGATTCAGTGCATTTCCTAATATGTAAGTAGGCTATCTTTTGCATTGACATGATTGCTTGGATGATTACAGTTATAGGTTACATATTGGTCTTTGCAACCGGGCTTTTTGGTTCAGAACTTTTTCAAGCCTTTATAGAAGATCCATCATTCCCTAGTAAGTGGAAATACCCGTTGGTGAAAATGACATATTTTGTCACTTAATCTGCTTTTCTTCAATGCTCTTTTTTTATTTTTTATTTTTTTTACCTATTCTTGTGCGTATGTAGGATACTGGATCATTGTTCTTGAGTTGTATCCTGGCTTGTCTCTGTATCGTGGGTTATATGAGTTTGCAGAATTCACCCCTGAAGCAAGTACTGTGGGGACTGTTGGGATGCGATGGGGAAATTTGAGACACAGCAAGAGTGGGATGAGAGAAGTCTTTATTGTCATGTTTGTGGAGTGGTTTGTGCTGATTTTTGTTGCATATAACTTGGATAAACTTACATCATCTGTAAGTGGAAAAAGTCCTCTATTTTTCTTGCAAAGCTGCTTTGGAAAGAATAAAGAACATTCCTCATCTCTTAGGAGTGGGACGCCTAGTGCACAATGGCAGGGATCTACAGTTTCTATTCAGATGGACAAACCTGATGTTACTCAAGAGGTAAATGTTACTTATCTGAATTTTGTTGTCACTCATATGAATCAAAATGAATAGTTGCATAGCTATACATTGCATTCCCCTTACAATTGCTCAATTTATTTGCAGATGGAGAAGGTTGAGAGTTTGCTATTGGATCAAGATAGTACAAGTCACGCGATCATCTGCCATGACCTGAAAAAGGTGTATCCAGGAAGAGATGGAAACCCTGAGAAGTTTGCAGTGAAAGGGTTATCTCTTGCTTTGCCACGAGGGGAATGCTTTGGCATGCTTGGTCCCAATGGTGCAGGGAAGACCTCTTTTATTAGCATGGTAAAGTACTATATCAGTTATTCATGGAATAACTGAACTCTCTAAATCTTAAATTATTTAACGACTAGTTACAGCTATCTAGTTTAATCAGTTAATTGCATTTAACCTCTGTTTTCTGTCGACATGCAGATGATTGGTCTGACAAAACCAAGCTCTGGTGCGGCATATGTTCATGGTATGGACATTTGGACTCAGATGGATGAAATATATACCAGCATGGGTGTTTGTCCACAGCACGAGTAAGCCAGCCAAGATACTGCAATCAATTAATATTTTTTTTTTTTTGGGTTCTTTTCATTATTTGAAATGAATTTCATGCTTTTCGGATATTTTTTAGCTTACTATGGGAGAGCCTGACTGGAAGGGAGCATTTGCTGTTTTATGGCAGACTTAAGAATCTCAAAGGTTCTGCCTTAATAGAAGTAAGTCATCATGTACATTCTAACTCGATTCTTACATAGAGATATATTCTCATTGTAAACTGTTACATCTTAAGCTTAATTTGTTTACCTGATTCTGTTTGCTGATCAGGCTGTGGAAGAGTCTTTGAAGAGTGTGAATCTGTTCTATGGTGGAGTTGCTGACAAACAGGCTGGGAAGTATAGTGGAGGTATGAAGAGAAGGCTTAGCGTTGCAATTTCACTCATAGGGGATCCGAAGGTATGTCTTAAGTTGCTGCTCTATCTCTTAAGTTTGACTACTCTGATCTCTGGCCATGTAGATGTTAGTCATTGTTCTCCTAGAAAACCAGATACATGCTACTTGTTGCAATAATTATACTCTGAAATTTTGTACGCAGGTTGTTTACATGGATGAGCCTAGTACTGGACTAGATCCAGCTTCAAGAAACCATCTATGGAATGTTGTAAAGGCGGCGAAACAGGACCGAGCAATCCTCTTAACCAGTTCTGTCCTCCTCGATCTCCCAATCTTATTATTTGTCACTGTATGAATTGTCAATGAATGATATTGCCTGTATAAGTTAATTTCACTAATAAAGCAAGCTTGTTTGCATATGATGTTCAGCACATTCCATGGAAGAGGCAGAGGTTCTCTGTGATCGACTAGGAATTTTTGTAGATGGCAGATTGCAGTGTATTGGAAATCCGAAAGAGGTAAATCATACTCGATAAGTTTATCTCTTATATTTTATTTTTAACTACAATACAGTAGAATCTTTTACGTCTTCTGATCTAAACTCATTTCCCCACCATCCTTCACTCACCGCAGCTGAAGGCTAGATATGGAGGATCGTATATCTTCACAATGACCACAAGTGGGGATCATGAGGAAGAAGTGGAGAAGATGGTTCGGACGATCTCACCCAACGCCAACAAGGTATACCGACTCTCAGGGACACAGAAGTTTGAGCTGCCCAAAAATGAGGTCACTATCGCCCATGTCTTCCAAGCTGTGGAGGCTGCAAAGCGGCAATTCACAGTGTTCGCTTGGGGTCTCACTGACACTACTTTGGAGGATGTCTTCATCAAGGTTGCTACAACCGCTTCACAGTAGTGTTCGCCCATACTACATGACAGAATCCAAGCGTAATGTTAATATGAAATGATTGATGCAACATCTAGGAGAAACTAGAGAGTAGACACAGTTTACACCATAAACCTTAAACCTTATTATGGTTTTCAAATGTTGGCTCTCTTTTGACCATAAGAATGATTTCATGCGTTTAGATTGTACCACATCTCTCTGGCTCATCCTCTTTAACTGAGTTATGCCACTGAATCTACTGAGATGTCAAAGTAACAAAAGCACTACATTTCGTTAAATGAATTATAAAAGCACTTAAATACAATGTGCAACCATATTCTGCTTCCTACAAGGATACTGAAGTTGGCAAGCCAGAATATTAATACCTCATGTATCATGGCTTTTTTACAAGACTAAATGTAGACAACAGCTTGAACTCGGGATCCATTTAGAATAAGTTCCGGGAAAGATTTACTCTAATGGAGCTCTGCTCTTTGAGATCATTACAGCTAAATTTGGACAAATCCAAGTAAAATAATTATCAAATCGTATTGGATTCCAACTGGAACTAGGAAAAACCACCGAGTAAGCCAGTAACATATCAGCCACTCATCCGGAAAGATGGATCCATTCCAGCTGCGTGAATTGGAGCACTTCCAGGTCTTCATGCAGAACCTGTTTACAATTCCAATGGTGAAATAAGGCTGTCAGACTGTATATCCTCATATTAGTGCTTCTTCAAAAACTTGTCTTATTCTAACTTAAGTAACGTGTGGTAGCACTGCTCCATTTAAGGCAGAAGTCATTAAAATCAACTAAGGTCATAGTAGCAGTTTGGTACTCATAAGAAGCATGTAATAAGTAATTATACTCATCATGACGCTTCAAATGCAAACCGAGGCCAACTTCCAATATTAAGCAATTCAGAGCCATAAGCCTTTCATGAATTTTACACTTCTGTATTTCTGACAAGCAAAAAAGAACAAGAAGAGGTTTCTGTGGAGTTGGCATAGAAAAACCTTAAATAGAAACATAGCCAAGTTGTTAGGTGATAACAAAAAACCAACTTCTGTTTTGGCATTGTGGTCCTGGACTGCTAATGGGATCTAGGGAGACTTTTTTCACACTACGTAAAAGTTATTCATTAAATTCGCAACGGATGAGCCACAACAATGTACCACATAGGCATGACCTAGACATCTAACATATATTACATAAGAGTTCTCATGTTCTGGTAGAAAAAGTATCATCATACACAATATCATCGTACCATTTATGAATATAAGGTGCTATTTTCCGAACGGCTCGCTTAAGGAAAGAAATGAAATAGAAAGAATCAATTCTTCAAGATTTGGAACCACACTTGTAAGGTTGGATAGGTTGGACAGGTCCATTCATTGGAACAGCAAACAATCAATTCTTCAAGATTACATTTGAAACCCAATGAGAAAATGAAGGAAAGAATTCTCACATGAAAATGAAGGAACATAATATTACATATCATTTCTGAACCCTATGTCAGCACATATGACATTTTTTTTCCTTGAAAGGGCAACAATATGACATAACACCACTGAATTTTATTAAAAAACAGACATATAATGACAGAGTTATAGCATCAAATCTAAATCAAATGCCATATAAGCATACCTACTCATTCAGAATTCAACGGGCCATTCTCCATTGGTTTTAAGTCCCAACCTCTGAAATCAGTAATTACTAATTAGCGGCCAAACTAGTAAATCCATGAGAGAGAAAACACACCAGAAAGGAAAAGGCGGATTACCTCTCTGCAGCTTCCTTTTTGAGTTCATCTATATAATTTTCAATTTTAGCACATGCGGCTTGAATTTCTATGTTTTTCAGAGAAAGTTCCTTCCATTGCGCAGATAAAGCATTAAGCTCATATGCAGTGTTTTGCTGCTCAACAATGAAGTTTAAATTTACCAGATCAAACTACAAGAAAGCATTTAGATCAAATAAGGGATGGTACATAAGGAAGTTAAATCACCTGATGTTCTTTCCTTTCACGATTCACGGTTCCAATCATTTGAGAGCGTTCATGAGTTAATTTCTGCAATCTGCACAGATCAATGCAATTGTAAATAAGAGCATGGACATGATATCAAGTACTATCAAATGCATTTTTCAATAGAACTAATATTTGTTTGCACAATCAAATTAAACTTCAATATGTCATATCTAAGTAAGTGACACACTCATCCAGAGAATACTCATGGTCTAGGAAACTAAGAAAATATCCATCCTAAACACAAACTTGTATCTCATATCATATGTGACGATGCATTTTGAATATAATCGAGAATACTCGGGCACTTGTGAACAAATGTACATTTCTATATCAGCACAAACAGATGGGTATGATATACAAGTATATGGTGCATCATTACACTACTAGTCTTAGAACTACAGAATCAGTTGCTTCACTATGATCAAGTAAATCCAAAAGTCCATCTTCTTTATATAAAAACTGGCAAACAAACCTCGACAAAAGCGATTGCAATACATTGTTGTACTGAATCCAGGCATCAGGGCCATACTTATCCATCAGCTCCAAATTCTCCAACCTGAAAACCGGTCACTCAATCCATCACAATCCAAGTCACACAAATAAATACACAATCCAAGGCATTCATATTGATACGCATTGCCTACCTGACGACATTGTGCTGCGAAAAGCACTGAGCTTTCTGAAGAGCCTGTCTCCAAGCAGCTTCATCAGTCCTCTTCGGCATCTCCGCTTTATCTCTGGAGAAATCAAGAACCACGGGAGGCTTGGAAGCTCTCACGCGGTCGTACTCTCTCGCCAGAACTGGATTATTCTGAGATAAACCAAATTTTCACGACTATTTGAAACCCTAGGAGATAATTTGAAATTTGAAACCCTATGTGTGTGTGTGACTGACCTTGAAATTGGGCTTGGCGAGTGGAGGCAAGTCTTTGAGGAAATCGGCGGGCTTTTTGGCGCTGCGACGGAGCTCTTCCTCCACCATGAGGTCGACCTCTCTCTTGACGGCTGCGCTGGCGTAGTAGTCTTCGTCGATGTACGGCAAGGCGTCGATGATCTCGGCGTTGGTTAAGGGGCCCGGCCACGACGGACCTTGCGGCGGAGCTTCTAACATTAAGATTTCGTTGCTGGCGGTGGAGGTGGTGTTCGCCATTGTTGTGAGCTGTGTGAGGTATCGGAGAGAGAGAGTCTGGGGATTTTGAGAGAGCCGCTGCGCGCCGTTTGAACCCGACCCGTTTTGTTTTTTATAGTTGTCTAATGGGCTTTCAAGTAAGGCACATTCATTCTTGTCTTATATGGGCTGGCCCAAACCCAACTGTGGAACTTATCTTTGATTTTTTTTTTTTTCGAATAAGATTGATTTCATTAGTAATCAAGCCATGAAAACAGGTCAAAGTTTAACAGAACTTAAAGTTTAACAGAACTTACATGAAGAACCCCGGAACAAACCGGATAACCTATCTACGCCACAACTAAACTCTTTAAAGTCTAAAGAGACGCTCGCTGAACTGCAAGCCTAAAACTAAGTAGGAATAATCTCGCTCTCTAAGGAAAATATATTCATATAGTCTAATATGCTAATCACGCAATTGCGGTATAAATATCAACTAGAAACATCTTAGAAAAGCCTATAGAAATTATCCCTACTCCGAAAAGCTTGAGTCCAGAATGTCTAAAAGCCTAGAGAACTCTAGTCCCTCCCCTTTGGGGTTGGAACCAGCACCATCTTCAGCCTCCTCAGTAGCCAACAACCTCGACAATAGGTTGCTCCTCGGGCTCTTCTTGAAGGTCTGTAGCCCCTATCCAGATTTGAGCCTCTCACTAGGCCCAGTTACCACCAGCGGCCCACAGAAAGAAGCCTCAAGCCCAGTCACCTGCACGGGCCCATATGCTCCAACCAGCCCAATTAAAACAACGGTCAACCCTAGTTAAAAACTAGGGTTTCCTGCCGGTTTTTCCGGAAGTGGTTCTTACCCGCAGCTTGTCGCCGCATACATCACCAGCCAGCCCTAACCCCTAGGGCTGGGCATAACCGAATCACATACGGTTTTCCGACCGTTTCGAACCGAAAAAATCGGTTCGGTTTCCGAACCGAATTAAGAAGGGAAAAAACCCTTATTTTCCGAACCGAAACCGACTGTATGCGGGTCGGAATCGGTGTTGAACTTGTTTCCGACCGGTTGACAACCGACCCGACCGAATTTCCTAATATATATTAAAAATATATAATTTATATTATGTGTCAATATTTGATTGGTTTTATTTTTTCTTTCAGTACACCTTACCTCACTAAATCTATTCATCTAAAAGAAAACCTAATACCCGATACCGATCTCACTCATCTCAGATCTCACTTTCTCTCGAGTCGCTTTCTCTCAACACAGGCGATCTGCCGATCTCAGTCTCTACGAACGAACACCACGGATCTCCATTTCTTATCCTTGTATGAAGTTTATTGTTTGTTATGAACGTCAGTTTTCTAATGACTATTTGCATATATTTTTTAGTTTTATTTTGTCTAATACATGTTCTTTTATCTGTTTTCTTTTTCTTGAACTAGAATCAGGGGTTACTCAGGTGGCATCTGATGAATGAACTGCTTGTGATGATGGCATGATGAGTTGAGCTGCTGAAGGCCTATTTTTTATGGCAACAATGTTTTTTTTTTCCTACAATGCTAGCTATTCGGTTTGTAATAACTTAACTTATTTAGCTTCATTGCTTTGAACTTACTTGAGAGACTAATGTTGGACACTTGAACTGCTTAGTGATGTCTAAAATTTTAGGTTTGATCATTTGCAGGTTTGATTCGTTTGAATTGCTTAGATTTGGGTCCAAGTCTTTTGCAGGTTTGAATTTTGAAATGGTTATCATTTGCTGCATGTTTGTCTGTGATGGTGATGCATTTGCAGGTTTGAAATGTTGATAACATAATATGATGATTGATGCATTTGCAGATGTGTTGAGTTATGATGTTATCATGTTATGAGTTATGGTTGAAATTTTAGGTTATCATCCATTCATGCTTAGATTTTGCAAGTTTGAGTGCTTGGATTTGAATAATGTTTGTAATGTTAGTGTGCTTAGATTTTGCAAGTGCTTGGATTTTGTGATGCTTCTTTTCACGTTTGTGAAAGACTGAAAGTGAAAATAGACTGAAAAAGTCATTATGGGCTGAAAATTGACTATAATATGCCTAGAAATAATATTTCACATTGGGCTTGAAAATGAAAATTTGGGCCCATAATAAAACCGAAACCGACCCGCCCCGATTCCAGAATTCGGCCCAACTGAATTTTCGGCCCAGCTAGCAACAATATGGTGTTCGGTGTCAAAAATGGTATTTCTGATTGGATCGGTTCGACTTCGGTTTGGGCCTGAAACCGACCCGACCCGACTATGCCCAGGCCTACTAACCCCGGCCCAGCCACCGCCGGCGCTATAGAGACCCGGCTCGGCTCTCTTGCTGTCGTCACAGATCGCTAAAGACCTGCTCCATCACAACCCGAGTAGGGTTTGTTTCGGCCCGACGCCACCATCGGTGCCTCCAGCTGCTCAAACCTGATCCCCTCGGTCAAACGACGCCGGCCCATGACGCAGAGCCCAAACTCCTCGAAAGCTGCAGGCGCGGACACCAATGTCGCAGTTCCGACACGAACCGCCAAACCAAGTCCAAAAACACCACCCTCAGCCAAGAATCGCCTCAACCGGAGCCTTCGAGAAACTGGGTCGAGATCCTAATGCCGTTGTAGAAGAAACCACGACCTCTCCATGCCCACGCCGCCGTCATCTCACCTCTGCCTAGTCTGGAGAGCACGAGGCTCACTGCCGCCATCACGAAATCGAACTTTCGCCTCACCGAGTAGCTCTACAAGTTTCGGAGACCCTCTCTCTATCTCGAAGGGTTAATTTGGAACTTATCTTTGATTAGTCAAAACCAAACAGAAAAAAATTATTTTGTCGAAAGATTTAAAAAAAAAAAAAAAAAAAAACTCTTGGATTACTTGTTTTCATTATGGTAAACCCTATATTAAGATTGTCAATGGGGTACATATGTTGATCATCTAGTTACAAATTTGGTTCCGACTGTTTTCCGTTTTTACTCACGTAGGTCTTGTGCTTGGCCCATTAGAGGAGTTATAAATTGTGATCTAATCTGACATGTTTATTTCGTTTATGAAATGGCTTATGCATGTTTTCACCAAGAAATTGTGTTGTGCATATGTAATCATATTAATGATAATTAGTCGAGTAGCTTACAAGTTGATAAATATTTATAGTTTACAATTATTGGTGAACTGAAATTGTGTTGTGCATATGTAATCATATTAATGATAATTAGTCGAGTAGCTTACAAGTTGATAAATATTTATAGTTTACAATTATTGGTGAACTGAGTTATTGAGTTCATTTTGATTGATACATTGAGAGTTAAAGTTTGAAATGGTTAAGATATTGAGGCTTGTGGATATAATTGGAAACTTACATCTAACACTGAATTGAGCAAACATATCCTCCTAAAATATGGTAAAATTTTGAATATTTTAACAAATTATGTTATTTGCAATAACAACTTTCCATGTTAGATAGGGTTTTATCAAAGGTTTTAGAAGAGGTCGCAGTAGTTCAAAGATTTAAGAGATGGCTGTATCTAAGAAAGAATCGATGCTGGTTAACGAGGAGGAACTGGAAGACGATAGTGATATGGGGGACGATGTGTCTGAGTCAGAATTGGAACAAGAATCAGAAGAGGAATCTGAAGAGGAAGGAGATGTGAGATTGGCTGAACCCTCCCAGAATGCTACATACAACAGAGATGGTCTATTAGAGAAGCTTGGAGATATGAGCTGGCCTGAGAATGCTAAATGGGTGGACAGGCTTACGTTGGATATTGAGCAAGAGCAACCAGTGGATGTGAATGATGACCTGACAAGGGAGCTTGCGTTTTATACACAGGCTCTAAATGGAACGAGGATGGCCTTTGAGAGGCTTCAGTCGATGGGGCTTCCATTTCTGAGACCTGAGGACTACTATGCAGAAATGGTGAAGTCCGATTCCCACATGGAGAAAGTGAAGAGCCGGCTTTTGGTGGAGAAGAAGAACATGGAGGAAGCTGATGAGAGAAGGAAGGCCAGAGAGGCCAAGAAATTGTCTAAAGAGATTCATAACCAGAAGTTGAAGGAGAGAGCTAAGCAGAAAAAGGAGTCTATTGAGTCTGTGCAGAAGTGGAGGAAGCAGAGGCAGCAAAGTGGGTTTGCTGGGGGCGGGTGACAAAGGAAGCGAGTTGGATTTGGCCTTTGAAGATGGGAAACCATTTGAGAAGTCAAGTAATAAGAGGCCTGGCGTAGCTCCCGGAGATCGGTCTGGAGGGAAGGCAAAATATGCTGGAAAGGGGAAGTAGCCAAAGAAGAGAGAAATCAAGGATTCCAAGTTTGGATTTGGTGGGAGGAAAGGTTCCAGGAAGCAAAATGTCGCTGAAACCACCAACGATTTGAGAGGCTTCAATAAAGAAGATGGTTTCTCAAAAAATAAGAAAAGGAAGAAATGATTTGTAACTCTATGATTTTGTGGTTTTGTTTCTCTTTATGGTAAGGGCTTGCCTGTGTAGCCTATTAATTTTTAGTGTTGATTGACTTGATTCTAATACAAGTGAACTTTTAAGGTCAAAAAAAAAAAAAAAAACTTTCCATGTTAGATAACCATGCATATTTTGATACCCATGATATTTGGAATTTTGAGTTATCCAAGAATGCTAGTTTTTGTTGCCTTGCCATATTCAATTGGTTTCTCCAACATCTTACAACAAGTGAACAAACATAGATATGAAACCAATCTAACTAGACATAGCTTTGTGAACTTGGGAAGAGAAAGGTTTCAGGGCAACCAAACCAATCAGTGGCAAACCATTTTCATACAGCTTTCATGAGCTTTCTCATTCTCTTACTGTGATACTAGCTGGTCCGTTTTGGGTGATGCCTGCTGTCATGGCATCTAAGACTGTTCTTCTTGTGATAAAGTCATTTTTGAACAAATTAAAGATAACTGATACTTGTTGAGAAGACGTTCTGCAAGGCATTATATGCATCAATCACTACCAAATAAAATATAAATCTATGGGGTATTTAGAATCGGTCGAAAATCTTCTCAAAAACAAATGGATTCTATATGATCATATTTGTATTTCATTCCATTATCTCTATAATGAAGCTAAATAATTGAGAGCATTAATCTTGGAGGGGCAGAGATGAGATCATGCTATATATGATTTTAGGGTTAAATACTGTTTACTCCCTATACTTATAGGGTTTCATCGTTTCAGTCCCTGACCTTCGAATTTCACCTAAAAAGTCCCTGAACTCCCAATTTCCTCCCAATTGGTCCCTGCCGTCAAGCATCCGTCAAAAACTCCGTTATCTTCCCCTAAAAAGTCTATTATACCCTCATTTACTTAAAAAATATATATATATTTCTCTTCCTCCCTTTTTTTTATTATTATTTTTTTTTCTTTTTACCTTTTCTTCTTCCGGCTCTCTCACCTCCTTTTGTTCATCTCCTCATCAAGATGGTTCCAATCCACAGACCTTCAAGAGGTCAAATGAAAAAAAGAAATAAAAGAGAGAGAGAAGATAAATTTTTTTAAAAAAAAGTAAGTGAGGGCATAATAATCATTTTCGGCAACTTTAACAGAAAATTTTGACGGCAGGGACCAATTGGGAGGAAATTGAGAGTTCAAGGACTTTTTAGGTGAAATTCGAATGTCAGGGACTGAAACGATGAAACCCTATAAGTATAGGGAGTAAACAGTATTTAATCCATGATTTTATTATCGTTGCAAATAATGATTCAAAAATTCTGTAAATTTATGATATACAAGTTAACCGTTCACTTATTCAAAAAAAGGTTAACCGTTCACAAATTTACGCAAGTGATCCATTGAGGTTGTTGAGAAACTTAAGGTAATGGACTGGCCAAGTAAATCTAAGTCGTATGATTTGGTCAGATTTGTTGAAACTAATCATGTAAACTAAGTAGAATTTAGTCATATGAAAAATATTGAAATACAATGAAATTAGTTGCATTTCAAACTCTTCTTTAACTAATCTACAATGCTAATGCACTCATTATGTGTTAGATAATCATGCAATACTGCTAATTTGCTTGTTCATAGCTATTCCGACTAATATTTTCTCTTAAGCTAAGATGGTCGGTCTCATATTCTATTAGTATTATGTAAATTATGGCTGATCTTAACCTTAGGCATAGATGTAGTTGGTCGATTGTAAGCGGTGTTAGCGGTTAACATGCTACTATATATCTATCAGATATAGACAGTAGGAAATAATCAAAACTTAAGAGACAGAAAAGTTAACTAAACTAAATATGCCTATTCAAATGCTTTTATCAAAGCATGCATTTCTAAACAGGATTACTTGCAAGTATGTCTAGTTTTTATGCAATGCAATACTCTTTTGCGGATCATATTGGTTCCTCCAACATCTCGTAACAAAAAGATACATATGAAAACCTTTGATTCTTATGAAAAAAAAAAAAAAACAAAACAAAAAAATTGATAAGATAGAATTAGTTCTTGTTGCATGAACTAATTCTTCTTGCAAGTTAACCTAGCAGGTTTTAGGGACAATCAAACTAATAATGGACTGTATTTTAGCCAATTTTTCATGTAATTTTCATGAATTTTCGCATTCTCTTATGTGTGACACCAAGTCACAGTTCTAGGAGAGGCTAGTCATGGCCACCAATCGTCTTCCTGCTGGGAGTTCATTCATAACAATTTTGCTTCCAAATCAATGTCTTGACGAATACCCCTGGAATGAAGCTAAACAGTCGAGTAGCTTTTGGTGTAGATTAAGCTATGAATTTATCATCATAGCAAATGGTTTAGAAATTGTGTCATTACATTGTAAATTAAGGTCATAGGTTTGATTCTCACTTATATATGTAAGGGTGGGATGGGCTAAAGAAAAATAAATAAATAAATAAATGTAAGAAACTGCAAGTGAGTTCATTAACTAATCCAAATTGTGTCATAAATTTGTTTTTCATAGTTAAAAGTTATATGTGAATGGAAAAAATCAAATTCATTAGTCTGTTGAAGTTGTTGAGAAACTTAAGCCCATGGATATAGGTAATGCAGTAAAATATATCAGTCACATCTAGTAGGATTCAGTCAAAAATTTGAAACTTTTTCCTGAACTCAATAAGTAGATCAATGGAATCGGTTGGATTTCAGACTTTCCCTTTAACTAATCACCGATGCTAATGCGTTCTCATATGTTATAAGCATGCAATGCTGCTAATTTTCTTGTTCACAGTTAAACCGTGACTAACATTTTCTCTTGAGCTAAGATGGCTAGTCTCCGGTCCTGTTTCGTCATAGTCATGATTGTTCTCAACCTAGGCATGGCTGCCGCCGGTCTCTCTCTTAAGCGTGGTTGGCAGCATGCTACTGCAACGTTTTACGGCGACATGAATGGTGATGAAACCTTGCGTAAGTCCTTAATCCACTAATACCTCTTTACTCCACATATTTGTTGTTTACTTTTCATCTTGCAATGTAGGAAAATGAAATAGGAAAAGTTTACCAAATCATATACCTCTTGAACTACACTTATGTAGATCGAAATTTTTTCCGCAGAGGGAGCTTGTGGATATGAAAATGTTATTGAAGAAGGATACGGCCTTCAAACCACAGCATTAAGCGAGGCATTGTTCAACAAAGGACGTACTTGCGGAGCTTGTTTCCAAATAATGTGTTTTAACTCTTCAGAATGGTGCAAAAAAGGTGCAGGCGCAATCCGGGTCACAGCTACCAACTACTGCCCTCCAACCTACGATGAGGAAGCTCCTTGGTGCAACCCGCCTCGCAAGCACTTTGATCTATCCATGCCTATGTTCTTGAACATTGCAGAATACAAAGCAGGAATTGTCCCGGTTGTCTATCGCCGAGTTAAGTGCCGCAAGAGTGGTGGTATCAAGTTCGTGTTTAAGGGAAATGAAGGTTGGTTGCTTGTGCTAGTGTACAATGTTGGTGGTGCTGGACAGGTTGTTGATGTGAAGATAAAGGGTTCTCAGACTGGTTGGATACAAATGGAACGTAATTGGGGCGTAAACTGGCAGGTATCGGATGATACCGTGCAGAAGTTACAGGGCCAGAGCTTGTCTTTCCAAGTTACCACAAGGGATGGTAGAATGGTGCAGTCCGACAATGTCGCCCCGAAGGATTGGCAATTGGGGAAGACATATGAGGGAAGAAACTTCTAGTAATCTGCATCAACACAGATGCTGCAGTTGGGTTTAGGGTTTAGGTTTAGTTCATCATGCTGCAGTCGTTTCTGAGACAATTAGGATTCTTTTAATTGTCGAACTAGCAGATTGTAACTTTGTTATCAACTTTCATGTACTAGTTCTTGTACTTTTGAGGTTTTAGATGAACTAGCAGGATCTGAGATTCATTTGCGGTCTCCAAGTTGATCCATACTCGTATGTTTTACTTCATTATAGATAGACTTTATGCTCCAAAAAGCTGAAAGATTATATATGCAAAGATCAGGTCAGCATCATTACCTTCGATACTATTAATTTAACAGACGAGGAGGATGCAACTTGATATCTTGATACTATTAATTTAACAGACAAGAGGAGGATGCAACTTTATATCTTGGTGCCACACACACCATATAGGCATATATCTAAATATTAGATGGTACAGTACAACAAACGATTATAGATGAGGTAGTAGTACAAAGGTAAATCACACTGCGGTAATCCTCATTTTTATCTGTTATGGCCTTTCAAATTTCTGACTTTTGGGCACTTGAAACCCAAATGCGATGAGCATGTTTTCCATTGCTGCCTCAATTGTAAGGAAATGAACAATCACTTCAAAAAGGAACTAGGGTCTGTCTCTAGCCTATGAGATTTGCATATGTGAATAGATGAGAGTAAAAAAGAGCTCAACTTCTGGTACATTTAGAATGATCTGTACGAATTTGCTTGATTCTCCAAGGAGTGTGGGACCCATCTGTGCAACTCTTGCCAAGACTTTGGCAAGGGGCGTTCCGGACGCTAGATCACCTCCGGATTGAGCGCCCATATCCACTACCACTGTATCCACCACTGCTCTCAGTGCCATCCGAGCAATACTACCAAATTCACCACTGCAAGAGAGAACACAAAATCAAAGATCATCCACTGATGCGATAAAGAAACTAGAGAGTATGAGAAAGAGAAAGGAACAGGAGGAATAAGTTGCATTGTTCTACTTGTTAGAGTTCATGAAAGAACTCAGGTATTTAGTAAAACCCAGAACATAAGTTGTTTCAAATTTGATATTACTGACCACGTCTCCGACATAAAAGCCATAAAAATACCTTGATATTACTGACCGCGTCTCCAGCATAAGTTGTTCAAATTTGGTGACATCCGGAAGAACTGTGCTATCACTGCTGAAGGCAGTCGCTAGTTCAACCCAACGAGCATCCTCTGGCATCAAGTAGTTCACCCAGTGATGGGGACTTCCTGTGCTCATGAACTTGTCAAGCATTTGCATAATAGTATCATGGAGAACCGTGGTATTGAACCGTTCAGTTAGCTGCTTTCTGCAGATGAAAATCATCCAAGACAATTAGTAAGATTTCTAAAGTTTCTAGAAATTTTTCTAATGCATCTTCAGCCAAAGCCCCTGTGCCTTTATTGTGGTGGGTGCTAGTGTGATTGACGTTGTTCTATATATTCCAACTTGGAAGTGCTCATTAAGTTATGGTAGTTTCGAGTATAATAAACTTATTGCCTATAGATTCAAAACCTGGAAATTGACCACTATAAATGGTACAACAAACCTTACCCATTAAGAACTTCTGCTGCTGCTGCCTGGATATTCGAAATTAAAGCAGGCATGCCATAACTGGAGAGATAATCAGAACTTGCTAGAAACTTCTGCTGGTCATCCCTATCAATGAGTTCAGCATCCTCCTGTAAGCATACATACAAAAATATCACATTAAATCCAAGAGTAATATAAGGTTCACTTTGTAGAATGCCTAATATAAGTGGTAATACAAATTAGCAAAGATGACTTGGGAAAGAGTAAACCAGATAAAAACATATCAATAAAAGTGTGCAAAATACTAAAGCAGACAGTCAATGGGTAAGAGTTAACAGAAGTAACAGTGCTTTTAGAGGCATCAATCAGACAGTCACAATGCAGCAATTCTTAAAATCATTCTATATTTATTATATTAACGAGCGTTATCCAAGACTCTCACAAATAGTTCAGTAATGTAGACCTTCAAGAAAGGCTAACAAGAAAACCAGGTGGCCAACCATAACCAAATAAAAAGGCAGGTGACCACACTCTTTATAGCCACCAATACTGTAATGAGAAGAAACCATTACAATCTGGTATCAGAAGACTTATTATTAGAATTTCTTACACACAGCATAAGGGAAAGTTTAGAAATATGTCACTCACACTTCATCTCCTATATTGATATCCAACCCGTTCTATCTCCCAGCAACACAGCCTGGTCTTTTTCCTATTCCAAAATCCTTCTGGTAAGATTTCTAAAAGAGCTTCTCCAAAAGATCTACTTAACATATCCTTAATAACATTGAAGATCAAGCCAGACTACCAACATCCTAGTCAATCTTTCCACAACCTAGAATTAAGTGTCATAGCTTGTAAACTTTGTAACCATGTTTGATGCTATTTGACAAAATGGGAGCACATACATTAAACTGGAAAAGGAAAAATTCAATAATTCAAATAAATAAGAATGTTTCGGGTGCATGGATATTAAGTAAGCATGTTCAGTTGCGCTAGACTACTTAAGCTGAGAACACTCGGATGTTGAAATAACAAGATGACATCAAAGCCAACAAATCTGATGAATTAAAGTGCATAAGTAAAGCAGGAAAGTAAATGGCCCTTACAACTATAAGAGAGCTTCCAAAACCACGTGCAGTATCAATGTATAAATGTCTCCCTAATATATTGACTTGAACTCTAATATATAAGCTAAGCATCGTCATCGACCACAATGACAACATCATTCTTGTGAAGCCTGAAAAAACAGAAGACCTATAGAAGGTAAGCACATCACAATATCTATATCTGAGCTGAAATCAAAGATAACTCATATTGAAAGATGACAATTCATCACTGCCAAAGAAGGAAAGATACATACTTAGAACTTTTAATCTATCCCACAATTCAAGTTTCTCTGGAGACTTCCCCTTCATTTGCATTAACCTTTCGGTGATATAAGTAGTATCTAACTCTTCTGCTATCCGACTACTCAAATAGTGCATCACGTGAGGCAGCGTTGTTGTATCAGCAATGCTTTGAATGTTCTCAAAATGAGCTTGCATTCTATCAACGTGAAGAAAAAGACATAACATCAGAAACCAAATAGTAAGCAGCCATGGACTCAACATTCCACAAATCACAACAAGAAAACGAAACAGGGTTCGGTATTTACTTAGCCTTAAGGAGCTCCTCACTGCTCTCTTGTTCACGGGCGAGTTCGGCCTCCAGGTCAGTAAGCCTCTGTCTGTGAGCATTATATAGTTTATACAGTAGATATCCACCTCCTAACACACCAGTTGCAACAAGCACCTTCCTCCTATGCCTCCTCCAAAAGCCCCTAATATCACAAATGCCATTAGAAAACTAAAGGGCAGCACTTGTTGGATATCAAGAACCTCATTTCTACCAAAACCATAAACCACCATACCCAGAATGCAACAAAAGCAAATGAATTTCACCAAAACAAGCAAATCTTTATCCATATAAACCAAAAGAATGTAAGAACCTGTAACTAGAACAGTTAACTAGCACAATAGAACCAAGCACAACACTACCCAGAATCGTAAACAAACAATTGGAGCCAAACGGCAAAGACCCAAGTTAGAAAACACTGCAATTTACAAAGCCTGACCTCAAAGAAAGCATCTTTTTTTCTGCTAGAAGAGCCAAAACTCCATCACTGCACCTCAGATCAACGGAGCTGAATGAAATAGTACCCAAGTGAAAAAGGGCGAGAGAACACAATGAACAAGTTGTGGGCTTTCCGTTTAGGGCCGGCAACCGGTGTTGGGAAACCCGCCGGGAGTGAATCTGTAACGGTGGCGCTTTCAATTCGAGGGAGAGAGAGAGAGATGGGCTTAAAGGAAGAGCCTTTTATCTGAGAAATTTATACAAGGTTTAGGCTTTAGAGAAGGCAAGTTGAAATAGGACCTTTGGGACCTAAAAATGATGGCTCTATACAATTATAGCTGGATTTTGTGTTATCACATTTATGATTTGTGTTTTTTTTTTTTGGTGAATAACACATTTATGATTTGTGTATAAACTATAAATACACCTTTTACCTCTAAAATGTGCAACTTATGATATAAATACAATTAATTTTTGTGTATCATTTTATCTTATTCTTAATGCAGGACATGGTACTGTGCAAGATATATAGGAAGGCAACTTCCTTGAAAGTGCTAGAGCAAAGGGCAGCAATGGAGGAAGAGATGAAGATGGGGCTTTCATGCCAATTCCCCTAATATTTATGTATGAATGGACCATTTACTTGTGGGACACATTATGCAATTTGGGTTAGATGGACCATTTACTTGTTCCATTTCAATAATTTTTTATTTTATTTTATTTTTTTGGCAAAATTTCAATTGTATTAGTAGGATGAAACGTAATAGAAATAGTTGTTACTTAAACTGTTTGCAACACAAAATTAATAGTGTAGACACTGGATTGGTTGCAGCAAACAAAAAATATAAACGTGGAGTCAAAGTCTGATGCTTCATATTACGTTAACTAAAACTAAAACCAAAGTTTTCACTGTCTCATCCACACATGATAGGCTAAATGCTATGTTTACACCACAAAGTTGATCGTGTAGACACTAAAGTGATCACAACTTACAAAAAGCGTAATCGTGAATTCAGAGTCTGATACTTCATGCTACGTTAATCAAACCAAAGTCTTCATCTCATCCACTTCTGATGGGCAACTAATTAGTAGGACACTAGGACGAAGCGGAACATAAATAGTCATTACTTAAATTGTTTGCACCACTTATTTTATAGTGCACACACTGAATTGGTCATAGCTTACAAAAAAACATAGACATGAATTCAGAGTCTGACGCTTCACGCTATGTTAATCAAACCAAACTCATCACTATCCCATCCACCAGCCTACACACTACGTTTACACTACAAATTTTACAGTGCAGACACTAAACCGGCCACCGCTCACAAAGAAATACACGACAAATTCAGAGTCTAATGCTTCATGCTACGTTTAACCAAACCAAAGTCCTCACCGTTCCATCCACCTCTGATCGGCTACATAAAAGATGTAGAAGCCCAAATAGAAAATGAAAGATCCACCAACCAAGAAGCAAGCCGAAACCCTTTCTTGGCCCAACTTCAGTATCAATATGGGCTTCCAAGTCGAACCGGCCTCTCCAAAACCCTAATTCCACTCCCCCTATTTAAGCACACACTCGTATTCATTTTTCCTCTCACGCCTTTTACACTCTCTCTATCTCAAAACCCTAAGAGCTTCTCTCTCTCGCCGCCGCCGCCGCCGCCGCCGAGCTCCACCAGCGATGGGTTCCGAAGGCCTCGTCCTCAAGGGCACCATGAGGGCCCACACCGACATGGTCACCGCCATCGCCATCCCCATCGACAACTCCGAGATGATCGTCTCCGCCTCCCGCGACAAATCCATCATCCTCTGGCAGCTCAACAAGGACGAGAAGGCCTACGGCGTCCCCCGCCGCCGCCTCACCGGCCACTCCCACTTCGTCCAGGACGTCGTGCTCTCCTCCGACGGCCAGTTCGCCCTCTCCGGCTCCTGGGACGGCGAGCTCCGCCTCTGGGACCTCGCCCAGGGCGTCTCGGCCCGCCGCTTCGTCGGCCACACCAAGGACGTCCTCTCCGTGGCCTTCTCCATCGACAACCGTCAGATCGTCTCGGCCTCCCGCGACCGCACGATCAAGCTGTGGAACACTCTCGGCGAGTGCAAGTACACTATCCAGGAGCAGGACGGCCACAACGACTGGGTCAGCTGCGTCAGGTTCAGCCCCAACACGCTGCAGCCGACGATCGTTTCGGCGTCGTGGGACCGCACCGTGAAGGTGTGGAACTTGACCAATTGCAAGCTGAGGAACACTCTGGAAGGGCACAATGGGTATGTGAACACCGTGGCGGTGTCGCCGGATGGTTCGCTGTGCGCCAGCGGAGGGAAAGATGGGGTCATTTTGCTGTGGGATTTGGCCGAGGGGAAGAGGCTGTACTCGCTCGACGCCGGGGCGATTATTCATGCTCTCTGCTTCAGTCCCAACAGGTACTGGCTGTGCGCTGCGACTGAGCAGAGCATTAAGATCTGGGATTTGGAGAGTAAGAGCATTGTGGAGGATTTGAAGGTCGATTTGAAGACTGAGGCTGAGAAGACCGATGATACCCACACTGCCAACAAGAAGAAGGTATATAAACACTGGTTTCTTTTGTTACTTGCTCTATTAGAATTTTGGTTTTAATATTTTTTTGCTTGATGGAGATTGATATTCTGTTGTTTGTGTGTTCCTTATCTGATACTAGTTTGGAAGTGTGAAAATGTCATTTTATTTACTGAATTGTTTTAGACAATGGCGATTTGGAAACAATGCTGATGATTTGCTTGTAGTAGACAATGCGGATTTGTGATCAACTGTCATTTGCTTTAGTTCGTTGATTGTGATATCCTTATTTGATCACATTTGGTTCAGGGACAGATGATTACAGATCAGCATTGTTTCCGATTGTTTTATTTCTACATATTCATGCTTTCATTTGAAGTTCTATACTTTGTAATGTTGAGTTGCAAAAAATTATGAGTTTTCTTGTACTACGCCATCATTGTTCTTTGGTAGTGGGCTGCTGGTTTACATTTAAAGAGTTAAAATGCTTTTAGGCCTTTGATTTCTGGTGGTGTTGCACAATTAGTTTACATATTGGTTGCTCTCCATATTCATGATTATGTAAGTGGGTGCTGCAAGGAAGTCTACAAGTGCAGCATTGCTTTTTATAGTGAACCTTTTTACATTTATTTCAAACAGGTACTGTATCTGAAGTGGTTTGTTTCTGTGTTTGAGTGTACATTGAGATGTGATACGAAATGTTGCAAGTCAATTCTAATATCTCATCCCTGCACAAGTATTGGATTGTGGATTATCAGATTTGAATTGTTCTCCAAACTAGATAGTAGGTTTTTGGTGTGGTAGATACTGTTTGCTCTTTGTGGTTGGTATATTAGTTCAGAAGTTATTGTATTAACAGTTTCTTGCAAATTATTTTCCCCACATATTTGAAATGATGGGTCTTTCTGATTGCTTCTGTTGTCTCATCTTTTTATGTAATTGCAGGTTATCTACTGTACTAGCTTGAACTGGAGTGCAGATGGAAGCACATTGTTCAGTGGATACACCGATGGCGTTATCAGAGTTTGGGGAATTGGCCGCTTCTAGAAAACTGCTTACGAGAGATCTGTTTTGGTTATCGTTGTACTGTCAAAAGTCTATTTAGGTTTTTGGTTGGAAACTTGGATATTTGGGATTTTATCTCTATGTTGACTATATGGCTTTAACGCCTTGCTATTTTTTGGTTTTCAAATTAAGATATTATGTCAGATTTCAAGTTAAGTATCTTTTTGAATTGATGCTGAAATTGCAAAATCTCTATCATGCTCTAGTTTGCGTTGTTAATTAACACGTTGGCCTAGGGAATATTGAACAAGATACCTTAGTTGAAGGAGATCAAAATAGAGTAATTGCGATGTGTGCGAGTATATCATAAAATCTGGTCATGGGGTTTGGTTACGGTCTGTTCTAAAGTCTGATTGTTCGCGTTCTGTGGCTCAAAAATCTTAATCCTGGAGAAAGGACCTCGAGGCAACATCAATGCCTTGGAAACTACCAACTTTATGATACTCCCGTGAACATTTAACTCTACAATACAATGTGTCCTTGCCCCAAAAATGTCTGGCACACCTTCACTTTGCAAGCAGTGGTGGTCTTGATTGTCCAAGGTTGTGGTAATGATGCTATTCTAATTCTAAAATCTCAATTTGCTTTCCATTTGTTTGATCAACGCGGATAAGAACTATAGAAAATGAACGAAGTTATTCAGAGTTTATGCCATGAGCAAATGAGGCAATATACCAAACCAAATCAGAATGCTAGCTATTGTTGGGAAGAAGCAATCAACACTAAAATGAGCACTTTTGAATCCTTTGAATGCATTGCACTATATCTTTCTTTTCTTTTTTTGAATAATTGCACTATATCTTTCTATTCTATACACGATTCCCAAAATCAGAACAGACAAACACTGTCGAAGGTAGATAGATGGCTAGATACTACCTTCTGTATTGACTTGCAGCAGGATGATTAGCAATCCTTTTGAATGGCTTGTCTAATTTAGTCTAAAGGAGTTCTACCTATAAAAAGTACAGTGCATGTACAAATGAAAAGTCCGAATATCACCTCGGCATCTGAATATCTCCTCTGCCAGATTCACGTCGCTTCTTTAATCTATTAAGAAAACAAGCAAGTGTTATATCATCGCCGCTGTCTGCACCAGCGCTCACTTGTTCCTTCCCAGATTTGATTGTGACCTCCTCTTGTTTAGGTAGACCTCCTGCATCGGGATCATTACAAATGATGTGCCGTTTGGTAGTTTGAGCATGCCTCTTTTTTGAATTCTTTTTCCCCGTGGAAGCCACAACAGGATCATCAGTCTCATGATCACTTCCTGGACAAATTCTCAACACTCCCCTCATTGGTTCTTGGAGGCCAAGCTTTTGCCCTCTGACTAATTTTCGTCGACCAGGTTTATTGCAAGCTATGGCTGGCTCATGTTGCATAACAGCCAGATCAGCTTCAAGCTTTCTCTTCCTTGATTTATGTAGATAGTAAGAAACAGTATCATCTTCATCTGATGTTCCTATGATTTGATCTGAA
The DNA here is from genome assembly GCF_958449725.1 of Rosa rugosa. NCBI lineage: Eukaryota > Viridiplantae > Streptophyta > Magnoliopsida > Rosales > Rosaceae > Rosa > Rosa rugosa. Next base: position 56,846,157 of record NC_084823.1, read on the forward strand.
TAAGACATCGATGTGGGTTCTTTGCGTGCGTCATCCTCATTACTAACAGGTACAATAGCCTTACACTCTACTGTTGGTTCAGTGCCTTTGTGCTTTCTGTGACGATGTTTAAGAACTTTCTTCTTCTTCAGGGCATCTGAACAAGACATTTCTGTGGGTTCTTTGCGTGCGTCGTCCTCATTACTAACAGGTACAATAGCCTTACACTCTCCTGTTGGTTCAGTGCCTTTGTGCTTTCTGTGACGATGTTTAAGAACTTTCTTCTTCTTCAGGGCATCTGAACAAGACATTTCTGTGGGTTCTTTGTGTGTGTCATCCTCATTACTAACAGGTACAATAGCCTTACACTCTCCTGTTAGTTCAGCGCCTTTGTGCCTTCTGTGACGCTGTTTAAGAACTTTCTTCTTCTTCGGGCCATCATCCCCATCACATGTCCGAACCTCAGAATTGCTTATCCCAGGAATTTGACCGTTGTTTCTATTCCTCCTGGGTCTAATCTTCTTTGGTACAGGTAAAACAGCCTCACAGTCTCCTGTGGGTTCATTGTCTTTGTGCCTTCTTTGACGCTGTTTAAGAACTTTCTTCTTCTTCTTCTTCTTTGAGGCATCTTCCCCATCATAAGTCTCAACCTCAGAATTGCTTGTCCCAGGTTCTTCCTCAGAGCAAAGTTGAGCATCGTTTCTATGCCTCCTGGGTTTAATCTTCTTTGGAACTTGACTGCATTAAATGAAAGGTAGACACCACAAAGATTAGAAAAGCAGGAATTTTCTGTTAAGATAAGTTGTACACACTCTCCACTTACTCAATCCAAGATGTAAAAAAGTTTAACAAAGCTTCTATATATAGGCTGTGTTTGCTTCAATAAATAGGCGGGGGCAAATGGTTTCATGCAAAAGTTAATTTCTAGCTATTTGGAAAGATGTAAGCAAACTACAATTTCAAGGTCACACTTGAAGACAGGAATTTGACAAGGAAGCAGTCGTTAAATAATAGAAAAAATTTGTTTTGTAGAAAAAGTATTTGTCATATATTAATTCATAAAATTCAAGAGAATTTAGGAACACAGTTATGATTTTATATCTACTTTAGTTTACAAAACTGACTTCTAAATTGAAACACTGAATTTCCCAATAAAAGAAGAAACATTTGCTGAATGGTCTATAAAAAGATGGACGCAGTTCATTTCCTAAACTTGATTAGTACTACTGTCAACATATTGACAGAAACAAGAAAAAAGACTAACACAAGTGTTAGAACATTATACCTTAATCCTCCCGTCTTCCTAGGATAAGTTAAAGTTTTCATTGAGGTAACGTCTTGTAGAAGAAAATCATTAGGGCCAAGGGCTGGACGTTCTTTCTCCCGATCAACAAAGTTGCGGATGAGAGCAGTCTTACGTATTCTTTTCTCTTCTCTGAGCAAGGGCACTTCATCCGGAAACAACAACTTCCATCTCCTGATAAAAATGAAAGTCAGATCAAACTCTAAGACAAACCAAGTGTGGGGAGCAGAATGGAAAAATAAAAGAACTTCACATGTTCAGGACTCTATACCTCCAGCACATATTATCAGTCCGGTGAGGCACACATGCAGCAACTTTTGACCAGCAATGTCCATATTCTTCAATTGCTGCTATCAACCTTGAGTCCTCTTCTTCAGTCCATTCACCACACCTCAAAGAAGGTTCTAAAGAGTTGACATATCTGCAAACAGAAATTTAAAATTAACAATTTTCTCAAATTAGCAGCATTAAGGTTTAACTACAGGATACAGTATGCTACCTATCTCTGCATTGTGCCTGAGTTCGGCCTGGCACAAACTGAGCTGTCTTATTCCAACTTTTTGACCCAAAAAGCATTTGAGCTACTATCAGGCGTTTGTCTTCCTCTGGAGTCCACTTACCTGCTCTTGTCCTGGTTGGATGAAGTGATTTCTTCCATCTGCATAGCATGAAAACTCATTATTACTGTCAATGAGGCTAAACATGCTGGCATGCTGCTATATAGAAAACTAAATTCTAATAAAGGGCAACTAAGGATGGATCAATTCACAAGTTTATTGGAAGGACCTTGAATGACCAAAAGTCAGAGTAAGGTTACTAGCGGAAGAATTGGTCACATGGATCACATAGAAATAAAGCTCAAAACTACTACAGGCCCAAATGAAACCAAAGAGGCTTTTTTTTTTTGTGAGTATGAACCCAAAATAGCTTCACTAAATCTTCACCGATCATCTTAAAATCCCAGCAATTAAATAAGTTAATCCATAGCCGCTCACGTTATAGTATCAAAACACTCAAGTCAATTACATTATATAATATTCCAAGTCTATTATGACAGTAACTCCACTTGCATATTTCCTCAGCAGGAATTACGGTTGCTCTTTCTTAATTACCAAAAGGATAGCATGTAATTTTTTTTATTTGGTCAGAGAGTACAATATACCTTAACTTTTGAATTCGGCAATAGACAGCTTCAAAATGTTTAAACATGAAATGGAAAAGCAAACTAACCTATTAGAGCATTGAGTACCAGTTCGTCCGTTCAAAGCAGAAGCTACAGACTGCCAATTACCCTCACCAAAAGCTTCTACAGCAGAAGCAAGTTTTGCATCCTCATCCTTGGTCCACTCCCGTTTCAGTATAGAAGCATTTAGGCTCCTTTGGTAGCGTGACAAGCACTGAAATGGAGTCCTGTTAGTCCCCACTGCTTCTGCAATATTATTCCAATCATTGACCCCATTCTTCTTCTGGACAAGATACAGAATTGTCTTATCCTCATCTGTTGTCCATGGTCCATGATTGATTAAGGGATCCTCCCAGTTCAACCACCTGCAAGAAGTAATCACACACATTAAGCTATCCATGTGAGCATGATTACTATGATCCGATAGGCAGAAGTTAATGGGAGCATCACATCTATCCTTACTGGAAATCATCACACACACACACACACACTCAACAACACTATTTTGATTAATTTCCAAGTCAAAACTATGGGTCCAATCTTTATGACATATGCTGACCTTTATAATCAATTCCAACAATGGTAAACGTTTCTGTGATGAAGACCTCATAGAGGTCTAAAATCTCGCTTTATGGAAGGATACACATGCTTCAGGACAATCAATAGAGACAAAAACACTAGTCAAGTACTGCACAAATTGACAGATGAAATAAAATGAACATGAACCCAAGTCTCTCACAAACTATCAATGGGTGTAATAATAAATTAGTGACAAACCCCTTACGTTGAGTTGTTCACCAAAACTTATTCTTTCACTTAAAGAGAAATATTATCTGGGTAAACCAAAGATTACAGTTAAGTTCCACGAGCCAAACACAATTAGCATACTGACTAAATTTTGGTCAAACTGTAAACATAAGGCTTATTCATGTGAAAAACTGGATACAGTGGTCTGCCAATCCCCTATATACAAGGTCTCTTCCAAAGGTTACACTTCAGCCATAAAAACAACATTTCATGACTATTTTTACAAATAACAAAGACAGAAACATAAAGCAGAAAAAATTGTCATGCAATAAGCTGCAGATAGTAAAGTGGTTTGTCAACGTTTGGAGTTTGATCTTTTTATTTGTTTGCAACTTACAAACATAAATATAAATAAAACCATTAAAAATTTAATGCCATGAGAAAGGCCATACCTTGCTTCACATTCTCCACCAGAGCGACCAGGAACATACATGGAAGCCAACTGCTCCCAGTTAACCTTAGGCAGGAACTCTCTAATGCTATATGGGGTAATTTCGAGATCCTTGATTGAAGCCAAAATTTTATCAATGTCATTTGAGTCTCCATGAGGTGTCTCAGAATAACTGTCAAGGAAATATGAAGTCAGGGAAGGCATGGGAAACAATGTGGAGTATCACAATTCATAAATCAATGTACACCAATGCAGTCTAAGTAAGCATGATTAAACCAAAAAGTCTCCCCTTTTAGATTGAAGCAAGGTCTGAGCTAGACAAAAAAAATATATATTATAACATTCTAATCTCTTTTGAAGCATAACCAATCAACATCCAGTTGGAATTGTACATACCAACAAAATTCAAAGATAAATAGCTGCTAGGTATTGGATATAAAGGGATTTGTGCCTTTCAAGTGTTAAAAAATTACATAACCTATTTATATGTAGGTTGACTAGGTTCATTCTGAACTTTCACCAATTTCAATTTGTTTCACAAAACACTCCAAAATGTGACTGACATGACATCGTAAATGATGAAATTGAGTGAAGATACCTTGAATCATCTACGGAAGATTGAAGCACCATTTCCTGAAATTGCTGTCTTATTCCATTTTGAAGATCTTTCTTTTCTACCTCTGACCAATTTTTTCGATCTAATGAAAGTGGAAATTTTGTCGATGCCTTTCTGTAGTTGGCAACATGTGAATTTTCTTCTGGGCCATAAGACATAGCTGAGATAGCTCTGTCATGAGCCTGCAGGAACAATACGTTTAATAGACATTAGGAGGAAGCCACTAAATATCAAAGTAAACGAGCAAGAAGAAGAACATGCTTTCATGTGAAATATTCTAAATAGATCGTCATGAAAACTGACACTCACAGGGAAGGAAGAAATTACAAGTGTCACATTTGCGTAGTCTTTTTTTCGAAGTATTATGTTATATGTCACAAAGTAATACAATGGCAAATTGAAAACAGTCAAAACACCAACCAATAGCTTAAATAAACAAACCAGCAGCCAGCATGAAAGATAACTTCAAATTTCAACCATGAAGAGGCTTGTAATGTAGCCTGTGCACACTGGGTCTGTTTTCATTGAAATGTGCATTTTTCAAAAATTCCCACCCTCAACCAAGAGTAGGAGTACTTGATGATTACTTGACGAAGCTACTCAAAAGTAACCATAAAACTCACCTTTGAATCAGCCCTTGGCTTTTTCGTTAAAATTAACTGGACACGAGGATCCTTCTTTTGGGACAGCGCCTCTCCTGTTCGTCTTTTGCAATGAGCTTGAAAGTCTCTAAGGATTTTGACACGCTGCTTCAGTTTGTTGTTCTCCTCAATTTTCGCTTGGATTTGTATTAGCTTACTTCGAAGAAACTTCTGACAGGACCTATTCTTATTAATAGCATCCAGAAAAGCCAGTGCAGACTTTGGGAACCCTGAACTTTTGGTTGGCAACAGAGTTGGCTCACAAGAATCTGACTGAACCCACTCAATGGAAGTGGAAGGCTGTCCCTCTTCATTATCGGTGACCAGAGTAAGAAACCTTT